>NC_091186.1:25809328-25929328 GCF_040958095.1 Procambarus clarkii
CCACACACTAGAATGTGAAGGGACGACGGCATTTCGGTCCGTCCTGGACCATTCTCAAGTCGACTGACACAATCGACTTGAGAATGGTCCAGGATGGACCGAAATGTCGTCGTCCCTTCACATTCTAGTGTGTGGTCTGGTCATCATACTTTAGCCACGTTATTGAGACTCATCGCCTGCAACATTGCCATAATTAAAAATAAAATATGAAACAGATGTTTAACAAATATATAACAAAACGTTGAAGCTAACATAAATACAACAAAACTTTGAAACCAACATAAATAAAAGTTAGAAATTACATTGGTTATGATTTGGTTGTGTATGGAATTGATTGGAGCTTTGAAAGAGCCTTGTTCTTTTTGCATTGTCAGGCACCTTGAAAGAGATGCTGTCATCTTGCCTAGATATTGATATGATATTGACTGATGGTCTCCAAGTTGGCGTGTTATCAGTTTCTAATCTTGTGTTGTTTTTTGTGATTTCGGAAATTTTAATGTGAAGATTTACGAATATGAATACACCTGTTGTGTCAGTAACTGCAGCAACAACATGCATATTTCTGGGATATTAATCGTATCATTAAAGAAGTAAAAAATATTAGGAGACAGTTTGTAGAGTCGGCAGTTATCAAACACTATATCTTTTGAACAGAATTAAAGCAAATTCAACAGTGCGATCCCTTCTTGCTAAATTATCCCCTTGTATTATGCAAGGTTATATGAAGCATTATCTGTATGCTCACAGAGAATGTATTTAAATCAAGGACTTTGTGTTCCTTTGTTAAAAACCGTGTCTTGAGCATAGGAACAATGCGTAAAATTTTTTAAGTCCATTTTTCAAGATGGCAGATATTTACTGGAGCTCTCAAATACTAACTGGGAACACCTTGTACCAGCAGGAGTTTCAAATATTGCAAAATATCTGAAACATCATGTGATGGCATGTGCAGCACAACAGTTAATACTTGAATGGTAATTATAGCACATAATGTTACTTGTTTCTCACTTTGAAGCATCTTCACTTCATCCCACTTTACACCCACCTTCGCTTCACCTACTTTCACCTCACTCCACATCCCCTTCATACCACATTTCATCTTGCTCCACTTTCATTTTACTCCATATTCCCTTCATCAAAATTCACATCACACACCATTTCATTTCACCCCTCCTGTACCTCACTCACACCTTCACCCCACCTGACCTGTAATTACCTTAGTGTAGTTAAAAAGAGGAGAGCTATGCTCACGGAGTCCCATCTTCCCATTACTCTGTGATATGATGCTTTGAAACTACTGACGTCTTTGGCATCTGTACCATTCATACTTATTACAACCATCTTCCACTTTGCTCAAGAGAATTTTATAATATAATTTTGGCACCTTTGTTTCCTTAGCTTGAATCTGTGACCATATGTTCTTGAAGCTGCAGGTGGGAAGAATGCCTCTTTGTCAGTTTTATTGATTCCTGTTATTATTTTGTAGGTAGTGATCTTATTGCCTCTTATCTTCTAGCTTTGTCATATTAAACACCTCTAGCCTCTTCGGGGTATATTCCAATTTACTGTATATTCCAATTTTGGTCTCACAAGAGTGATAAATAATTTATTTAGTATTTCTCTGACCATATATTTAAAGTGATTCTAACATTAGAATGCAAAGCCTAGTCACATCACACAATGTGCTTTACGTGGTCCTCTGGTGACAGTTTACTGTTACTAGAGAACCACCCCCTAGATCACTTGTTTTTTCTGTCAGAAAATGTTTCACCCATGTCAAAAGTTTTTCTGTCACCCCTCCAGTATGTTCCAGTGCCTTTCATTTCACCTGTGTCTGACCCACCTTCGCCTGACTCTAACTGTCTCTCATCCACTTTCACCTAATTCTACTTGGGTCTCAACCATCTTCACCTAACACCACGTGTCTCACCCCCTATCCTTCACCTAACTCTACCACCTCAACCCCCGCCATCTGCACCCCATCCCCACTTGTGAAAGTGTACTCAGGTGTACATCCTGAGTGTACTGAGTGATATACTTGGTGGGTGTATACACCCACTCAGGTTGTATGCCCATTACACCACCTGAGCCTTGCCTCGAACATTTCCCTCAGTGCCCCCACACATTCACCTCATATCATGTGTGTCATCATCTCTACATTTTCATTCAGCTTCACGTCACTCCATGTGTGCTTCCCCTTCACCTCATGTGTGGCCAAAACTGTCAATAATTTCCAAGCATCATATGACAAGAGTACTGGGTAGACAGGACACCATGCGCATAGTTCTTATCCTGAAATTACATTTAGGTAATTACATTCATCTTTACCTCACTCTAGATGTGCATCCCCTTTGTACTGGGTAGACAGGACGCCATGCGCACAGTTCTTATCCTGTGATTACATTTAGGTAATTACATTCATCTTTACCTCACTCTAAATGTGCATCCCCTTTCACTTTACATGTACCTCCACCTTGCACCTCACCCATCCTGTGCCTTTTACCCAATCTTCACCTCACCCCACAGGTGGGGGGTGTGGTGAAGATTGGGAGAGGGTTGAACATGTGGCCTCAACCCCCCCCCCCCCCCCCATGTTCACTTCACTCCACCTGTGCCTCACCCCACCTTTCTCACTGACCTTACCTTCTTTCCCTTTTCTCTTTACAGTACAGTAAAGATGAATAACGATTATACCTCCATCTTTCAGAAGGCATATAATATTTTAGGCTTTATTAGTGCATCTCTGTTAATTACACAATATAATCTAGGTTGTATATATCCTATATACACTAGATTACATATATCCTATATACACTAGATTGTATATATATCTTTTACACTTAAACTTTCATCTACCAATAAAAAAATGTTCTCATTTTGGTGTTTATCTACTTCCTTTTAGCATCATGGCCTCCTCAGAGGTATTTAATGGAAGAGCTAAATGCATTATTGCCATCTACTGATCTTAAGCTGGATCATTATCAAGCAACATTGAAAGCTGCACCTCATACTGTTGAACCCCTTCCCTATAAGTTAGGTCTTGTCAAAGGGGGACCGTTGACAAGATGCTGGCTTCCTGTCCTTGTTGAGGCCACTAGTGTTAAGTGGCCCCTCTAACACTCTAGTGGCCTCAACAAGAACAGGATGCTGGCATTTTGTCAAAGATGCCAGCTTCCTGCCCTGATGATTTTTTTCTGGCTGGATTTTAAAATTTAAGAGTTTGAGCATTTACGGCTTTGGCAGGTAGGCGGTTCCATGGGTATATAACCCTGTGGGTAAAAAATCATCTTCTGTTTTCAGTCCTACATTGTGGCCTGTGATAAGTGATAAGTGCACTTATTATTGTGATAAGTGCACACACTTGTCAAAAGAAGAAAGAAAAAATTATCTAATAAATACTTTTCTGTTTCTATTACTTCTAAAGACTCTGTTTCTCCTTGAGTTACCCACGTGGCGGCCTCCAAACCAGATACCACTCCTGGCTCTTAATGAATCATGATTGCCTACTGGAAGCCGTGACCAGAGTCTGGCCCCCTCGATAGACACATAGGAAAGTGATGATACTAGATTGACAACATTACTGAACAGAAAACCACCAGAAAGACAGAATGCTCTAAAACAAGAAATTGCTAAGACAACATTTGCAATCCTAATTAGAACTATGCACACACACTTGTTGTAAAAGTTGAGTCACCTAGTTAGCTCAACACCCTCACAACTAGATAGCAACCCAAGGATTTGGGGCAACTACCCATTCTTCATGCACTACCCAAGCAGGACTTCCTGAACACCAAGGAAAGAAGGGAAGGGTTGGAATAGGGGAGATGCACATTATATTCGAAGGCAGTTTTTATTTTTGTGGAAGGGTGAAGCACAACACCAAATTTGATCGAGTAGGATTTTGAACTTTATTTCCCTGTGATCTGCATATGTACGGTAATTTACTTTTTAACCTAAGTTTATAGGAATTAAATATTTCTATTTAATTACTGAATCTAATTTGCTTCTTCTAGTATTTCTCAGTCTTCTATGGCTAAAATATAGCACCTAAAATTTTTAAACTTTTCTTGAACTCATCATATTTTTTCTACCAATTCACAAGAAAAATTACTAAAACAATACCAAAGTTAGAAGGGTTATGTATGAGGGTGGGTCGACTCAAATTTGGCCAAGTAGAATTGAGTTTGGTCTTCTCTGTTTACGTTTATAGTATTGCCACATGTAGAATACCATCAGATAGAATCAGGATCTGACTGTATTGTGTATAACTGGCCTAATGTGAATTATAACTTCATACTCTCTCAAAAGTATTATTACAAAAGTCAATACAGAATTATGGGGTTTTCTCCAGCACAGTTTATTCTCATCATCAGATCACTTTATCTAGGTATGAGAGCTGTGATAGCAAAAAAAGCCTATAGTTAGTTATTTGATTCTAAATCGAGTTTAGTTTTAACATCAGTTCTGTGTTGTTTTAAATGCTATGAATGTGGAAGACATCTGTGTTCCTCTCAATCCCCACCTTAATGTCTCCTTTCTGTTCAGAAATATCTTTATTTAGACTGCTTCTTATTTCACCTAGAAAAGCTTCATCCAAGCATTCCTTGAATTGGAAATAAATAAATATATATATATCTATCTCTCTCTCTCTCTCTCAATCAATCACAAATAACAAAACTCCGACATGGGATGCAATGAAAGTTATAACATTTCAGTCCAACGTAGACTCTTATCAAGTCGTGACATAACAATAGTGTGAGATTGAGTCAATATAATATATATATATATATTATTTTTTGACTCCCTATTCCATTCTTGCCTTGTCACGACCTGATAAAGGTCCAAGACTGACCAAAACATTGTCACTTTCATTTCATCTATGTAGGTCGGGTTATTTGTGTATTGTGTCACAGTATATATTGTGTATATTGTGTATATTTAGTATCATAGCCTGTTCTTTATATAGTCAAACTTTCATATTTTTTAGTCCTTTAAGATTGTTAAATTATGTGGAATATTAAAGCTTGCAAATTAAAGACTATTTTAATTCTTATATATTTGTTATGCATTTTCATCTCTTTCACAGCTGACAACTTCAGACCATACATCACGTCATTCCAAGGCAATACCAACACTGATTATATTAATGCAGTTTGTGTTGACGTGAGTATTGGAAGCTATTTTAATTCATATGATCAATAATATTGTAATATGATAAATAATGTGTTGCATTTGTTTTGTTTTAGAAACTTTATAACTTATGCTTCTGAGAAAATACTAGATAGCATTACGTCTACAAAAGTGCAATATATTAAGTGATTTATTATTTAATTCATAAATATGCAAACAAAATTCTCAGATACATTTCTGCTTACCTTTAATTATCTTGAGATATCGACAGAGCCAGTTTTGAACCTCAGCCCAATACCACAATAAAAGTCCTTGTTTGATGATCCTGTTCCTAAGTGCATGTTTTTTTATGCCTGTGATCTGTGATATATGAATATTTTGATCTTGAATAAGAATTTTGCATCTAATATTTTTTTAATTTAAAGTTAACTTGTTTGGTGTTTTGAACCATGCCTTTGTGTTTCATCATACTTGAGAATATGAGATTGAGAAAACAAAGAATGCACTTGACCTTAGATTTAAAAATTTAAACTCTGCAAGTCCTTTTGTATGTCAACACCTCAATTTCCCGACCTTTTAACCTTATCTTGCCCCCCTGCCTTTTTCCGTATGTGTTTTGTTGCGGCTCCAAAGGGGTACTTGAGGCCTCGTGAATATATAGTGTCCGAGTGGCCCCTGAAGTCTACTATCGGTGATTTTTGGTCTCTTGTGTATGACCACGAGGTGACCTCCGTCGTAGTCTTGTGCAACCCCTCACCCTTGGAGGCTTCGGTAAGATGCCCATAAAAACCATTGCATTTGGAATGTCAATCTTAAGTCTCGCTATATAATATTTTAGAAAGTGTTTTGATATTGATTTGTTTTATATTAATGAGAGTTGAATCTACAGGAATAGGAGGAATGGATGCACAGGAGGAAAAGTGGTATGTACAAATTTTATCATCAGAACACTTTCTGAACAACAGATTTGTAAAGCAACAGCAGAATAACAGGAAAATTATTGTTCAGAATATTAATGTAATTATAATTGTCTATACATTACCGTATTATACAGGTAACAGTTAAAACTTAGTTATGATGTAACTCAAGATATTTTTATTTTGGTTTGCCTGTGTCACATGATATTTTTTCCTGATTTGTTCAGCTGCTGACGGCTTTACCTAAAAGTCCTCTAATCCTGGCAGAACTTCTTTACCCAGGATACCGAGATCTACTGACTTCCAGTTTCCGACCTATTGTACAGCTAGAGTGTTTACAATTTATCTTGTGAGCTTTGGATACGTATTCCTTTTAGAATTTAAGGTTGCTTGCTTTGAAGTACAGGGGTCCTTAATTTTATATTCTATCTTGCCTTGAATGATTGTGAAGCCCAGTACTGTTGGCTCTGTATTGGCATCATCAAATTAAAATTTATTTCTATAGCTTACTGACAAAGCCATTTCAACAAAGTTGTAAGCATTTTAGCTCTGTGATTAATATTCCCTTAGCAAGCCTTCATCCCAGCACCCAAGGTGTTTGGTTCCATCTTTGCAGGGCTACACTCATCCGCGAGAGTACATAGTGACGGAGTGGCCGACATCCCAGACCATTGGAGATCTTTGGTCTCTGGTTTTTGACCACGATTGTACTGCTGTGGTGTTACTATGTAGCCCCACAAATACTGTGGTATGAATGCTCTATATTGTATTATGTTTATTTATGAACATTAATCATTCATTAACATCTTGACATTATTTACATGAATCTTGAAGGGAATGGAGTGAAAATATTTGTGTGTGTTTCAATACCTATTAATATGAAAAAATACTGAGGCCATACAATGGGATCAAACCCATGTCCTTGGACTCCTCAGGCTTCACGTTCCTGTGATTTCATTGTGCACCCATTAATATTATCATCACTCATTTCACATGTGTCTGCCAAATGTTGAATGGTTTAATATTTGCTGAGAAATATATACCCTTCTTCAGATTGTTACATATTATTATTGTTATATCCTACCCTCCCGTGTTATTTCTTTGGAAAAGTGAAGAAAATATCAGAGTACAAAAACTAATGAGTTTCTACGCACTATTTTCCAAACCCCTTTTTGCACATACCCCCCACTGGCAAATCTGGGAAAACAGCATTATGCAACAATGAATCCACATTGATAACATCAATTCTAGTCAATTAAACATTACTTGGGCATGTTTGTCCCAGTAGGCATTGGATGAACACTCATTCTTGCTGGCAGAAGTTTAATGTTCTTAATTTAAAGTTAAGAAGTGTTTGACCTGTGAAAAAAAATTTCAACAAGAATTTTTTTTTAAATTTAATTTTACCTTTAATTTTGATTTCTAGTCTAATTATTAATAATTATGATCCATGACTAGAACACATGAGGCACATGAAACTTACCTCCAATATGGTATGGTCAAATTGTATGCAAGACAGTTAAATAAGCTTGTTTTAAGATTGTCAAAACCACATATACACACACACACACACACACACACACATATATATATATATATATATATATATATATGTGTATATATATGTATATATATGTTATATATATATATATATATGTGTATATATATGTTTCCTAATATATATATATATATATATATATATATATATATATATATATATATATATATATATATATATATATATATATATATATATATATATATATATATATATATATATATATATATACATACATACATACAATGAAGGTGAAAAACATGGGGGGATACATAAGGGATAAACATAGGGGCTGCAGAAGGCGTATTGGCCCATACGAGGCATCTCCTATCTAAACACAAAGATTAATCCAGTGTAATTGGCCTGTTATGTTGGACATTGTCTTCTGTGTTGGCATCGATATGTTCTTGTCTTGTCCTTACTCTCATGGTGGGTAGAGTAAATAGTTCCGTGATTTGGGTGTTCATGGTAGGTCGCTCTATTCTTATGTGAATTGCCTCAAGAATTTGTAATCTTCTTGAATCTTGGGTTTTGTCTATTATGCAAGTATTCTTGTTCAACATTTCTCTTGTTAGAGTAATGTCATGGGCTTGTCTCATGTGATTCCTAGGGGCACCAGATTGAAGATGGCATGTCAAACGCCTCGTCAGCTTGGTCGACGTCATACCTATGTACTTACATTGAAGGTTACATCCTTCGTGGGGGCAAGTGTACATGTATACAACGCTTGACTGCTGTAGAGGGTTCTCCGTCGGCTTCGGGCTGTTTTTGATAAGGAGTTCGGAAGTCTTCTTGGTTTTGTAGAATATTATCAGGTTTATGTTTTGGTTAGGAGTAGTGCTTTTTACTCCTTTACGGATTATAATATATATATATATATTTTATATATTATATATATATATTTTACGGATTATATATATATATATATACGGATTATACGGATTATATATATATATATATTATATATATATATATATATTATATATATATATATATATATACGGATTATATATATATATATATATATATATATATATATATATATATATATATATATATATATATATATATATATATATATATATATATATATATATATATATATATATATATACGGATTATATATATATATATATATATATATATATATATATATATATATATATATATATATATATATATATATATATATTTTATTAGGTTGCAATGTATTAGTCTGGGTGTTAAGCTTTGTTTGGTGAGGTTAGGTTTTATTAGGTTTGTTTGGGTTGGGTTAGGTTGGACTAGGTTAGATAAAGTTAGGTAAGGTTTAAAATCCATTGGCAAACTGTCTTGTGTATGAAGTGACTTGTATCCTCTTAGATTACTGTATCATTATCATGAAAATGCAGCACACAGCAAATTACAGAATACAGTATATTCTATCTTCCTAAGGCAACATAAATTCATGAGTGTAGCAACTGAAGTTAATAGTTTCTGGTTTTCTTGACATTCATGTTACTTTTCCACTTTTGCTAATGTTTTAGAAAACACAAATGTGTGTTTATATATGTGCAACATTACCTGGTTTCACCCTACGTGATTTCTTTTAAAGCATGTGCTAAGAAATCTACTAGACTATGTTGGGTTGCTGGGCTCTTCAGTGCAGCTGCTACAATGCATTACCGAGTGAGAAGGCAAAAGAAATATATCCGAAACAAACAACTGTCTCTATTTTTAATGTGATGTATTGTTATTCACAAGATTTTCATAATGATTTCAAGTTTTGTACAAATCTTAAAGCTGCACTGAAGTTCAAAAGCACATCCAATAAGGAGAACTGAAAAACCATTTATCCAATACCTTTTTCCAGTGTGAGATTTGGAAGGAGTTAAGACCGTGCCCGCCTTTCATCACGAGCCCTTCGTCTTAAAAATAACTGTCAAGTGATCATCATATTCCAAAATACTATATACAGTACTTTTTAGCATAGATCATATATATATATATACTTTTTATAGACTACTATATACTTTATTATTTTATTAAATAAATATGAATTGGAGCTATTAGTGTTTAATTAAAGTATAATATATAAATTGAGAGCTTTTGACATTTTGTATGCTATATTTACATTATTTCCTCATAACTGTATTCTTTTTAATATAAAATTATGTCAAGATTTTTATCCTATACATCTATACAGTATGCTATTTACGTTTGTTAATTGTATATTCTGATTATAGACGGAAATTTCTCTTAGAAAGCTGTAAACTAATTACTGTATGTATGGCCAGTCATTTGTTGAAGTTATACACAGTCTAAAACTTCATTTATTTTAAATATACTACATTTTAAATGCTGCCTACATTGTTCACCCAATATGTATATAAATACCCTCAAATTAAAGCTGAAACTCTGCATTTTAACCTCGGCATTATTTCATTGCAAATACAATGTGAAGGATTACAGAGCCAATACAACACCATGTAATGTAACTTTCCAAACTGCACTGTAAAGACAGAACTGTATTTCTTAGTACAATAATTGGAGTTTGGATCAAAGGTATGTAGTTATTTAGTGGGAGTGCGTGAGTAGGGTTATTTGACGAGGCAATTTTGGCAGCACTGGATAGACTTGTTATTTACACATCTCATTTTCCAGTTCATTACTTGATTTATGACTTTCAAATTTAGCTTGCTGTTTACTTTAATCATCAAATTCAGAACTCAGATTGGTTACATGAGCTTTAGAAATATTATATTTGATTATTTTGTCGTCATATTTGAGAAAAATGGATAGGAAGAGTTTTTGCAAAATACTTGTCATACATTCTTCTCAATTTCAAAATCAAAATATGCATAGAAAATAAAAATAAAGATTATCAATTAATGTCATTGTTAGCATATATGCATCCAGGTTATGCCTGATAGTCTAGCCTTATGTGGATAATTCTTTTAGCACAGTGGTCTATATCCTCAGCTCACAATCAAAATTGCTGGGTTCAATTCCAGGGTGGGACAGAAATAATTGGGCATGTATTCTTTCATCTGGTAGAAAGTTAGGCAACTGTTGTGGGGTTGCATCCTGGGAAAGGTCAATATTTGGCCAATGGCAGATGTCAATAAGTCTAAGTACAGGCTTCTTATTCCTTACAGTGAGGGTTATTATGTATAGTATACAGTATCACACTGCCAAGTGACTCATAATTGCAGTATATAATAACATAAAGCAAGTAATTTTCTGGGGGGAGCCCTGGAGGCTCCCCGGAGCCTACGGGTCTCACCCAGAAAATGGCATTTCATTATATTCAACGCTGATTTTTTGAGAGCCCAGTCTGTGTAAAGATTAGATATATTAGGTATAAAGGCTATACTGTATACAGTACTACATACCCGTAACTGATAAGCACTGAAAGAAAGATTAATATGCAATACAATTTTTAACCAAGATTGGGCATTTATACATTACTTTCAATTTACAACAAATTCTAAATAACTTCGAGCTTTACAGAATAAAATTGATTATAAATTATTTTACTAATTCTTCACACTTCCTTAAACAGAACTACCCCATGTTTTGGCCAGAAAAACAGAAAACCATGAAATATGGGCCTGTTTTCACCATAGATCATGTAAGCCACCAGCACTACCAAAATATTCGCTCATGGGTGTTCAAAATCACCAAGAAGGTAAAGTAATTTATTAACAACTGTTGACTTTGTGGTTGACATGTTTTGTAGTGTTAAATTTGAGTGTTTTTCTTAAATTGACTGTAACATTAATGCTTTATTTAAATAGTTTATTACTTATGATATGCTCATGATTTTTCTCATTGATATATTACACCAATATGATTTCTTTGTGATCTGAAGGAGAAACAAGTAAGGGGTATGAACACCATTACCCGCAGGCCAGAGTGTAGGCAGGTCCAATATAAAATCCTTGTTCCTGAGTAGTTGTGCAATTGCTTGACGAGTCCAGATCCAGGATTCTGATAATAATAGCAATGGTGTGGCTAAAGTTAGCAATGTGCTAGTATATTAGGAGGCATTTTGCTGAATTAGGTGATGTCGTCAACTGGCTGGCGCATTAATTTCCAGGATATTTTACATACTCCTATTAGTCAGTGTTTGTGATTTTATTATATAATTATCATTTAAGAGTACTGTTGTAACTCTACACACATCTGTTCTGTTAGTTTATCTATTGAGTATTACCCTATTTATGCAGATTGTATCCCTGACGGAACTGATGGCAGGCATCAAGGCAGAGCCCAAGACGTGCCATCTCTTCCAGCTCATGTGTTGGCCACAGGGGCACAAGGTTCCTACCTCCACTAATGCCCTTGTTGAGCTCATGAACATGGTGGAACGATGGAGACAACGCACCGGTTATGGACCTGTAGTGGTGGTCAGCCCGTGAGTATATGTGGACTATTTTAGACATAGTTAAGTTGTTGACCAGACCACACACTAGAAGTTGAAGGGACGACGACGTTTCGCTCCGTCCTGGACCATTCACAATCGACTTGAGAATGGTCCAGGACGGACCGAAACGTTGTCGTCCCTTCAACTTCTAGTGTGTGGTCTGGTCAACATACTTCAGCCACGTTATTGTGACTCATCGCCTGCACATAGTTAAGTTATTCATCCAGAGGATAATTCTATGAGCGTTAATATAAGAGGGAATACGATTTAAATTGTTGTACAGTAATTTATAATAGGAAACACTTTAAAGTTAAATGGCACTTAATAAAAAACAAGAGGGAATTCAAACAAATTGCACGCAATTATTTTGAATTGAGGGCTATAAATAAATGATCTAATGCATACTTTACATATACAGTACTGTATAAAACACACAAAAATGCTCAAGGAGCCAAGGAGGAACAAAGCAGTTGGCCCAGATTGAGTTTCACCTTGGGTTCTGAGAGAATGCATACCTAAGTGAAATTGAAGTGAAATGCATTTCACTTCAATTGATTTTTCAGTCATCTTTGTGTACTGTATCTTGACAGATATACATATATGGAAGAAAACATAATTCCAATCTACAAAAAATGGTAGCAGGGAAGACCTTTGTATTTACAGACCTGTATTGACAAGTGTAGTAGTCAAATCATTTGAAAAATAATTAAACCAATTGGGTAGAACACCTGAAGAGAAATGATATAATAACTGTATTGTTTTCGATCAAGAAGATCCTGAGTAGCAAATCTACTTTGTTGATCTAGAGGACATATGATCCTCTTGATCTTGATATCTTCCCCCTAATAATACAAGAGGGTCATAGGTGATTATGAATTATATTTCATGTTCCTTACATGATATAACTTCTATAATTGTATTGCTTGCATTGAAAGCATTTAAAAAAAACAAATATGTACGTACAGGTGTAACATTTGTGTGTTCTCAGGGATGGCATGAGTCGTGCTGGGGTGTATTGTGCTGCCAATGCTTGCATAGAGCAAGTGATTCAGCACGGTGAGGTAGATGTTTTTCAAGCTGTTCATACGGTTAGACGACACCGCCCTCAACTTACAAACAATATGGTGAGTTGTCATCTATTATGAATACAATTTAAAAGTATATATGTACAAGTATACTCTGTGTGTGTGGATGTAATTACCCCAAGTGTTATTACTTAAGTGTAGTTTCAGGATGAGAGCTACGCTCGTGGTGTCCCGTCTTCCCGATACTCTTTGTCATGTAGTGCTTTAAAACTACTCATGGTTTTGGCATCCACCACCTTCTCACTTAACTTGTTCCAACTGTCAACCATTCTGTTTGCAAAAAAAATTTTGCTTATTTTATTTTGGCAGCTATGTTTTTTTAGCTCTAATGTGAGACCTCTTGTTCTTGAAGCTGCAGTTTTCAAAAATTATTCTTTGTCTATTTTGTAAGTAGTGAGCATATTGTCTCTTTTTCCTCCTACAGCATTTTAGCTTTGGCATTTTTAACTCCTCTTATCTCTCCTCATAGCTCTTGTTTTCAAGTTCCAGGAGTCATTTGGTAGAATGTCTTTGCTCCCTTTCTAATTTGTTTATGTGCTTCTTAGGATATGGGCACAAGACCACTGCTGCATATTCCAGTTTTGGTCTTACAAATTGCATTTTAACGTGGTTCTAAAGTTTGCAAGTGGAACATAGGCTTCTCTCGTAGTGTCCTGTGTGTGATCCTCTGGTAATAGCTTACTATCTGGAATCACCCCTTGATCTCTTTCTTATCAGAAGCTTTTATATCGTTTCACAGAATTTGAAGGTTAAGTTTGGCCGGTTTTTTCTTATTTCTCATTCCATTATGTGACATTTGTTTTTATTGAATTCCATCAACCATGTGTTGTTCCATTTACTTTGATTATCTAAGTCATTTTGAAGGGCAATACTATATAGTCATCTAATTCCCTGACTCCCCTAGCAATTTTGCATCATCTGCAAACATATTCATGGCACTCTGTATTCTCTCCAGTACATCTGTATAAAACAGAATGTCTGCCTGGCTGAAGTAGGCAGCCAGATGCTTGGAGCTAGTCTCGCCAAACTTTTACACATGAAGCATAGGGAATATGTGAGTGTCATAGGCCAGTCGGGGTCAGCCCAAGTGCCATGTCTCAAGAAATACCGGCATTATAGGTGCTGCTCCTGCAATTTTCATGTTTTGAAATAAAATCATGGGTTGTATTGTCAGTAGTTTGATGCTTACTCCCACAGTTTACCTGGTGGAATGAGGGAGGGGGGGAGAGAGAGAGAGAGGAAGGATAGAGGGAGAATATTTTGGAGAGAAAGTGGAGAGGGGAGAAGGGGGGGGGGAGGGGGGAAGGTGGAAGAGAGAGACTGGGAGAGAGGGGTGGATGTTGAAGAAGTGAGAGAAAGGGATGATTGGGGAGATCTGAAGAGAGGTGAGAGAAAGGTGGAGAGAGGGATATTGGGGGAGAGAAAGGGAAGAAAGATGGGAATAGGAGAAGAGAGATGAGAGAGGGTGGATAGCGGAGGGGAACAGTGAACCAGCTGCTTCTGGGTACCCCCATCTAGTCACTAAACTTGTTCCAACCTTCTACAGCTCTTCACACAAGAAGATCTGTATGGTTTTTCTTCCTACACCTTTGTTTCCTTTGCTTGAATCTATGACCTCTTTTTTCCTTGAAGTTGCTGATTTAAAATATTCCTCTTTATCTATTTTTGTTGATTCCTGATAATATTTTTTAAGTAGTTATCGTAAGGCCTCTTTTCCTTCTATCTAATGGTTTGTGTGTGTGTGTGTGTGTGTGTGTGTGTGTGTGTGTAATTACCTAAGTGTAATTACCTAAGTGTAGTTACAGGATGAGAGCTACGCTCGTGGTGTCTCGTCTTCCCACTTAACTTATTTTAACCATCTACAACTGTTTGCAAAAGTGAACTTTTTATTGCTTTTTGAGGCATCTTTGTTTCTTTAACTTGAATCTATGACCTCCTGTTTTTGAAGTTACAGGTTTCAAAAACTTCTTTGTGTGTGTGTGTGTGTTAGTGGATTTATATGGTAATGTAGCTTTTCCTAGTTTTGAAATTTAAATTATACTACCAATGGCTTTACAAGTTTTTTCTAGGGCATTTCTATTGAGGCATTGTTGAGGCATTTTCAACAATGATTTTTTCCCCCAGACATTAATATTAAATAGAAAAGAAGCTATGGTCACTATAATTTAATGAATTTACCAAAAAATAAATGCATAATTATATATAATTATCATTTTAATAACAGACTACTGCATTTTAAGCATTTTTATATTGGTATTTTCAGATAACCCTAACTATGCACTCTAAATTAAGTCAATTTCTTGATGTGCATAAAAAATATACAGAGGAACCTTGTGTGACGAGCAGCCCCATCTACGAGCATTTCAAGTAACGAGCGAGCCATTTGCAGTGGCTCGCTCTTTACTTTATCTCGATTGACGAGCTTCCACTCGATTAACAAGAAAACCATGTGGTGCTTCCTATCGTTCCCCTGGTTCTTGCAAATTCTCAGACGCCTCCGACAATGCAAACCAATGAAACTTTTTTTAAAAGATACTAATGATGCTGGGATGTAAAGGGGTGACTCCTGTAATGTTGCAAAGCATTGGTTGATTATTTTTTTTATATAGAAACAATTGAAAAAACGTGGAAAAAGAAGACGAGCTCGGTGCCGGAACGGATTAAATTCGTGAATCGAGGCTCCTCTGTATATATTATTTTTTTTTTTTGTATATCATAAAATATTTTTTCTTATGTAGGGAAAAATAATTATTTTAGTTTGACTGTAGTGAGATGAAGAAATGCTGTAGACATCGTATTCTGAGAAAATTTTCAAGTTAGTTATTGTATTTGTAATAGATTTCTCCTCATCACTAATATCTTCCAGGTCCATAAAAGTTCTTGAAATTTAGCACGGCATCAGTCGTTCCTAGCATGGACATCAGTCAGTGGATGATGATACACCTGATATGGTGGCAATCTAGTATCGAATGATGTCCAGATAGAATTTTTAGGACCTTTGAATATTACAGGGAACATCTAGTCTTCATAGATAACAGGCCCACCAGCCCTTATCATTGAGGGCATTGGCAGCAGTTAAGGGTTAAATAACAAAATATTTCTTAGTGTAAAGTATTTCTTTTCTTAGTTATTTCTTAGTTATTTCTTAGTTATTTCTTAGTTACCGTCTATAAACATAGATGGTAATCTTATTTAAGAAATATTGAAAATACTGTACAGTGCATCTATTTGCTTCAGGTACACGACTGTGTATAATAATAATAATAATAATAATAATAATAATAATATTAATAATAATAATAATAATTCAAAATCAAATGCTAATGTAGCTGCAGGTTGCAAAGATGAGACATAAAACAATCATAATTATATTCCTGCTGCCACACACTAATAGTGTATTTGGAGACTTAACAAGATTTGAACATTCACCAAAGTGAACCTTGTAGCTGGAGTTTTTTTTTTTTTTTATCGAGAGTTCTGTATTGTTTATCTTATGTTTGCTTTCGTATATTTTCTCTCCCACACAGACGGAGTACAAGTATTGCTATGACCTTGTTCTTCACTATGTTCTTCACTTTCTGTCTAAGGAGGTAAAAAAATGAACATTTGAACATCGATTGGAATGAAAACCTTTTAGGACCTGCAACCCCCCCACCCTTGAACCCTTGATGACAAACAGAACTAATTGTGCCAAGTGTTTCACACTAATACAGACAAGTGTTCTGAAACTAATGTAAAGAATTACATTATCCCCAACTGTGACAGTTGCTATAATCCTTATGAAACATATTTATGAAGAGATTCATAGTATTATATATGTGATATAATTCTTTACAGAATAATGAAGAATATGAAGAATTATTACTGGAATGAAAGATAGTTTGGACGCCATAGTACCAAGATATGGCATTGGCAATGCCAGAAGAAGCTGGAAATTGTGTTTTTTTATTGTCTCTGTGTGTCTGACAGTGCTGTAATGGAGCACGGCCATGTTTATCTGTTATTAATGTGGTCTTGGTGTTTGGCTCATGGAGGTTGGTTTGAAAGGGAGGATATATATATACTGTTTATTTCCTATTTTTATACATGGGTTGCCATTTTGCAGTCACATGATGTGGATAATTGAAACATTAGCAAGAATATAGGCTGAAGTTGAAAACCTTAACTGGTAGACATATCAAGGCATAACAAAAAGTAGATGTAGGGTAATCGGAATATACTACTAAAATCATGTACGTATGGTATGGACATACTTTGGCTCTTCAGTAGCCCATGTAGGATGAAGTATGACAGGTGAAGTTAAATATGTTTCAAGGGAATTAATATAATTCACAAGACAATTCAGTTTTCAATAGCATCCTTTCAATTGCAAAGGCTATTATAGCATCTAAGTTATTGCTTTGAAGCAGATTCCTGGCAGCACAAAACCCTTACATGAAGCAGGTAGCCTGCCATGAATAATGCATGTAATTGAGGCCTACTTATAATTTTGTTGCTGTTGAATTATTTGCAGTTTTTACTTTTTTTGGGAAATAAATATTGTTGAATACATGGGACTGTGTCCTATGTCATACTTTTGTGTAGCGCATATAGCCATAATAGAGTTGCTTCTTATGTAAACCACTGATTTGCTTTAGATTTCACAATGTTAACCATTGACAGGACAGTCTTAGATGTGCAAGTTTTGAGTTTTCTTACAGCTCTGAAATTATGCAATGCTAAGAATCAACTGTGTTGTTGAAGACAATGTTACAAGTTTGGTATATTGTGTTGTATTGTTATGGAACACCCAGGTGGTGGACATTTTACTGTGGCTCTAGAACACAAAAGGAGGAAGACTTCTCTGTATAACTTGAGCGGCTCTTCATAAACAGCCTCATTAGAACTAAAAGATTCTGCCTTTTGTGTGCTAGCCTGATTATAGTATTTGCTTGTTTATACAGAAATTTAAAAGATTTTATAGATTTATGCTATTTTCTTGTTATGTAAAGGAGAGAGATTATTTGAATATGTATATAGGAATATATTCTACCTTAAGTTGTTGGTGTACCGTTAATAATGAACGTCTTGAATGACAACAATCTTTCCAAGTATGCAAGCAGAATTGTCATTACTGAACAGCACCAAAAATGTAGTTGATACAGTATATTATAGCACAGTTGTCTTTACCACAAGAGAGTGTCGCTGGAGGTGAACCCGCAAATTTTTAAAATGTTTGAACGTTTTCAAACTAACCATATGAACCATGTCAAATTGATTGGAGGTTTGCAGAAGATGCATGCTGTCTATTTGTACATAATTGAGTTACCAGGCTGTTTTGTAAGTAAGCGAGCTAGTTATTGTGAATAAGGTGTGCTCGCCAACTTGAGACACTGAGCCCAATATAAGCATTCCTTTTCCATTGTCTTCCTGACCTATTACCTACCTCTGCACCAGAGGATTTTAGCCACTTCCAGAAATATTAATTAGTAGATCGTAAAATCTGAATTACCAAAAGTATTGCTCAAGATTTCTGTAAATATTCAATTGTCTTGACAGAATGTCTGGTGAGTATTTACATATAAAGTGAAAAAAAACTTATTTTAGTTTTGAATGTATGATAATTTTTTTTTAGTTAATTTTGATGATGTGTGAATATTATACAAACATAAATGAATGTATGCGGAAAATCCACAGCGAAATGAGAAAGGGAGATGAGCGTTTCGGCCGATCAAGGCCGTTGTCAACACCAGACTCAAACAGACTCAAGGTTTTGGCCACGATCGGCCGAAACGTTCATCTCTCTTTCTCATTTCTCTTTGTATTTTCCGCATACAAATGATGGATGTTTCGTGATAGTCAATTGCATATTATTTACATATATATATATATATATATATATATATATATATATATATATATATATATATATATATATATATATATATATATATATAAAATATATAAAATATATAAAATATGAGTGTCAGACCATGAAGGAAGAAATGAAACAAGAATTTCCTTAACCCCTGCACTGCGCACCTGTTTTTAGCAAAAACTTCACAGTGCAATTGTTAAGGACATATTTTTGTTACTTTTATAAATGTTCAGGTAAAGTTAATGTCAAAATGTTTCCAAACTCAACTATGTTCATTTTAAAACACAAAGAGTGATGAAAACATTAAAAACATTAAAATATAGCCTAATTAAAAAAAAAAGACAACTCTCAAAACAGCATCTGTCATTTGGCGCAGTGCAGTGGTTAAGCACTTTCATATTTAATAATACATCTTCAGAATAATACATCCTTCTGAAGATATATTATTAAATACGAAAGTACTTAAGGAAATTTCTGTTTCAATTTTTCCTTCATGATCTGACATTGTCACATTTTTCATCACATGTTAATTTTCGTGATTTACACACACACACACACGCACGCACGCACGCACGCACACGCACACACACACACACACACACACACACACACACACGCACACGCACGCACGCACGCACACATATATTTGCAAACACACATATATATATTTGCACACACACATATATATATTTGCACACACACATATATATATTTGCACACACACATATATTTGATTATTATATATGTTGTTGAATATGACCGAAAGGGTAAGATTAATGATTCTAACGCGAATCTTCTCGATATTTCTTATATTTTTCTTCACCGTCGAGGGAAGCTGAAAAATTAACTCTCCAAAGTTCATTTTCACAATTTATTATGGTCTGATGCCTAGGGATGCATTTCATGAGGTACTTCTTACATTTTCAAATATAAATTTATCATGCTTTTGCAAAGGCTTATATTGGCTTGGGGTGAGGTGGTGCAGGACGTGATTGAAATGAACAAGTGGATTTCAATCACGAATTATCTGTCGATAATTTCTGTGTTGCTTGTTAATATTTCTCTGGTGATGGTCTGGTTGTGTGAGGAGATTATATGCTCCTTGATGGAGTCCCTGTTGTTTGTGCATTGTTTATCACCTAGAAAGAGACGCCTCATGAAATGCATCCCTAGGCATCAGACCATAATAAATTGTGAAAATGAACTTTGGAGAGTTAATTTTTCAGCTTCCCTCTACTGTGAAGAAAAACATAAGAAATATTAAGAGTCGTGTTAGAATCATTAATCTTACCCTTTTGGTCATATTCAACAACATATGTTTAAAAGAAAAACTGCTGCCAAAATATACTAATATATATATTTATTTAAATAAATATATAGATGCATTCATGGATATTGCAATTGGCTACTTCAGGAAAGTTTTAAAAAATAGACAGAAACAGACATTGAATAAGTTCTTTGCAAAATTGAGTGGTAGTGAATCATCGGGAAGGGAAGTAAAATGGCATCAATCACCAGAATTGAAGTTACCAGATGTTTTAATGGAAGGTGACTTCCCTTCTAAACAATAATGCCTTTTCCCCTCTTCAGCTTCTACCATCATCACTCCTCAGTAAAGTAAAGGTAAAGTTCTGGCTAAACTTCTATTTATTTATGTATTATTTTTTGGGTTGGGAACAGATTAGTTTAGTGTCACCAATAGTTATATATGAACCGCCTGCCTGCCAAAACCGTAAATACCAAAACACTGCTGAATTTTAAAATTCAGCCACTCAAAATGATTAGGTTAATTGGGGAGGAGGGGGGGCGGGGGAGACTTTAACAAGCCACCGGCTTCCTGTCCTCGTCAACGCCACTACAATGTTAGTGGCCCTTGTGTATGTATGTATGCATACAGTATATGTATATATATATACTGTATGTATGTATGCATACAGTATATGTATATATATATACTTAAATTGTGAAGTGGAATCTTACTGATTCCACTTCACAATTTGTAACTTTTTAGAGTTTCTACTTTACAAGCTAAGGTTTGCTTGGGTTGGGTTGGTTCGAATCCTCGTCACGGCCCTTGTGGATTTGTTCATTTGATGCATCACGTTAGTGTGATCTGTGTGTGTGTTGGGTTAGGCCTTTGTAGCATATTGATTATCTGGATGCCTCAGAGTTGGCCCCAGTGGTGTTTAGGGACCTGGAATTGAAGATTTTGTTGATCTCCTCCTGGTCTAAGTCTGCACCTTCCTTCTGCTGTGAGTGATTTGCACTGCTTCTGGTGTTTTTCCCCCTAGTTCTGGATTTGAAACATTGGAGGTCTTCAGAGTAGGATCAGAGTGGAATTTGAACCTCCTAGTCTTACCAGTGTTTTGGGGTATTCATCTTTACAATACCCGCCCATCCCCGCTCCGAATTTTATCCTTGGGATGACATTTTCCTGTTGCAGATGTTGGGTGAGGACTTTGGCTCTGCCCCAGATACTTTATAGCAGGCTTCTGGGGCTGAGGGTGAGGCCGAGGAGGGCCTGTGGGTGCTCTTCAACCCTTCGTGGACTTTGATTCCCTCTACTGAGGATGGGATAATTTTTTGTATTCCCTCCATGTACAGTTATCTTGAGGCTATCTTGAGTTGATTTCGGGGCTTTAGTGTCCCCACGGCCCGGTCCTCGACCAGGCCTCCACCCCTAGGAAGCAGCCCGTGACAGCTGACTAACTCCCAGGTACCTATTTACTGCTAGGTAACAGGGGCATAGAGTGAAAGAAACTCTGCCCATCGTTTCTCACTGGTGCCCGGGATTAAACCCGGTACCACAGGATCACGTGTCCAGTGTGCTGTCCATTCGGTCGGCCGGCTGCTTAAGTACTGCATTTACTTATATTTACCTGAGGGCTACTAACACTCTTAATGGCCTTGACAAGTACAGGAAACTGGTAGCTTGTCAAAGGTCCACCCCCCCCCCCCCATATGCCCTGATGACTTTTTCCAGTTGGATTTTAAAATTTAACAGTTTTGGCATATATGACTTCAGCGGGTAGGCAGTTCCATGGGTATATAACCCTGTGGGTGAAAAAGCATCTCCTGTTTTCAATCCTGCATTGTGGCTTGTTGAGCTTGAAACTGTTGCTCCTTGTTTTGTTATATCTGTCCTTTTGAAGAAAATGTCTGGATCAACATCTTCCAAATTGTTCAGTTTTTTAAGGGTTCAATGAGATCTGCCCTGTCATGTCAGATTTGCAGTGTTAGCACTGAGGCTCTCAACCGTTCCTGGTAAGAGAGTTGACTTAGTACTGGAATTATTTTTGTCACCTGGTGTTGTACTTTCTCCAAAGCAACTATGTCCTCCTGAAGCTGAGGTCTCCTTGCTTGGATACACTAATACCAGAGATTTGTACAGTTGAATCATTACCTTCTTTTCCTTAGTCAACGGTATGCTTGATTATTCCTAGGGTTTGGTTTCTTGTTGACTGCTGCTCCTACCTGTTGTGCAACGTTCTGTGAATTGTGGATGTAGATTCAGTGAATAGTGTGACTTTGATTGCTTGGCAATCAATTCTTCCCCCGGTTTTAATTCTGGATCCTGTATGATGCCTTGGAGTAGTCTTATTTCTGGAGGTTCCATCTTCCCACTTTGTGCTTTCAGTACCTCCTGTGGATCTCGAGCCTTTTTTCTATGATGGACCCACCTTTTCAAGTGTGTGTCTCTGCTTATTGGTTGTGGTGTGAGGTATTAGGTTCATCCTTGCTGGCTAACTGCTCTGTTTTCTTTGGGAGCTTGGCAGGGGTTCTGTTGAACCTGCATGTTTGATTGGTGGAGGCAAGTTCCATCTTTTAGGTGTTCCTGGGTAGTGCCGCTCATGAACCGTTTACTTCAGCACTCCCCATGGTCTTTGACAAGTGGTTGCTCAATGTGCTACTGTACCACTTGTCCACACTCAGTGTGCTAACCAGCACTGTACTGGACCCTTATTACGGAGGACCACAGGGCTCACTCGCACTTGGCAGCCATCTTACATGTTTGGGTCCTCATTAAGGGGGCTCTGAGCAACTCCATTAGGATGTGGCATTGCTGAGTTTCACTCAGTGTGGAGGCCTTGCAGTCTGCAGTTCTGGCCTTGGTGGCCTTGCTCAAAATGTGCACTCCACTTCTTAGATGGTGGCAGCATTTTTTAATCCCTCCCCTCCCCCCTCTTGTCGATCGTCTGTGTTGACTAGCTTGTTAGCTTTGGCTTGGTCTCTTACCCTTTTGTCTGCCTCTCCTCTTCTCATTTCAACTCTTCCCGGAGGATATCACTGCACAGGTTTTGTCCATGACAGCTAATTTTTTTTCTGCCCTGTCATTTATTTGTTTTCTCAGAGTTCTGGCCCCTGTAGGATGCAGTTGGGTAGACTGAGGGTCCTTATCTGCTGGTGGTTGGGGTAGGTTCTACGGGGAGGATGATTCTCTGCCCCATTGTGCTTCTTGATGTTCTTTCTCTTCAGCTCAACATCACAGGTACAGTATGTGTTTTGGAAGGATGGGTCCTCTTAGGGCTCATGCCAGTTCTTTTACAGTTTGCCCCTTTGACACCATGGTGTGGGGAAATGGGTCATCTTGCTTGTTTTGCCAGCTCCTTGTTCCACGATTGGTGGATAATTGCTGAAAAATCATACGAAAGTTTTCTTTTGCAGAGTCACAAACAGATGGAAAAATTTAAGGGAAAAGGTTGTGGATACCAAACATACCAACAGTTTCAAAGCATCATATGACAAAAGTTATATGAAAGATGGGATACTGCTAGTGTATGTCCCATCTTGTAGCTTCACTTAGATACTCACACATAATAAAGTTTTTACAAGGGAAAGTTCCCTGAGCAGAACAGATCTTGTCTTTGCCTACCCAGATAAAAACGTGATTAGAATGGCTTAGGTACTCACCTAGTTGTGTTTGCGGTGGCTGTGTTCTGAAGTCGGCGCTTTTAATTATTGATGGTCGAGGGTCCTGGCCTAGTAGACCTGGGAGATATCTGCTCCTTCAAACTGCCCCAAATGCAGAATGTCAACATTCCCCGAGTGCACAATGAAATCACAAGAACATAATATATCTACGAGAAAATACTGAAGTCGTATGATGCGATCGAACACTTGTGTGCATCCCTGAGGGGTTTAAGGGTGCAGGTTTGATCCTACCATATACTTTCAATATTTTCTTATTCCCTGACTGCACTATATATTAATCATGGGCCAATAAGATCTTGTCTTAAGGACCATCTGAGCAGGAGAGTTCAGAAGTGTAATCTTATCAATATATTTAAACTGCTTAAATAGAAGTTATTTAATCTTTATTAAATTGCAATCACACAAAAATATATATTTACAATAAATTTAACAACTTCTCATGAGAAGTTGATATAAATTAGTGAAAACTGTTAGAACTTTTCTCTCCAGTTTTCAGTATGAGGTATATACAGCCAAGGACTTGCAATACTGTAATTCATATTACATGAAAGGTGAATCCAGCAGTTCAATTATCAAGAGAGAAGGAACATTACTTTGAAAATTTTGCGTAACTATAAGAATACTGCAAAAAATATTTAAACCCATATTAAGGAATGTTTTCTTATGTCCTGGTATCTTTTAATTCAAGGACATGTTATCTCACATCTGCACTAAACATAATTATTTAGTTTGAATGAGATCACTAGAGTGCCTTGATTCACCTTAAATCTTGGACACAGACCTGCAGTTTTCAAACTCAATCCAGTACAGTACTGTATATACTTCTGTATCACTAGTTCATTCCTTTATGGAGTAACGAAGTCAGTTCACACACTTGTACAGATCTTTTGAGCACATGAAGGTGTCAACAGTGTAGAGATTCATCTGGATTGATCCCGGCACTTTTCTCAAATTTTCTTTGAATTTTTCAGAAAACTCAAAAGGAGCTCAGATCACGAAGACCCTCATTCCTGGCAAACTGTGAAATTAAGCACACTGATGGAGGTTCTACAGCATGTCCAGGAAATAACAAATAGAATACCTTTAACACCACTGCTCATGCGGCCGGGGACTTGTCGCAACACTAAGTGCAGAGGTTCGTGATGCTGTGACAGGTGTGTGTGGGGTGTGCAGAGAGTAGTGGTTATGGTGAGAGGAGTGCTGGTGGTGGCTGTGGTTGTGATTGTGGTTATGATGATGGTTGTGTGAGGTGAAACGGGTAGTTATACCCATATGGCTGTTTATTTCTGCCCGAAACACATCAACCTCGGTGTCACCATTTTTATTACAATCTAAATGGAGTGCAGCATCAGGCGAATGAGATCCGTAAATGCCCTGATGAGATAATCTTTCATTTGTTGGTGCCGATGCTGCACCCTGAGGGCTGGGACGCCTACTGAGACCTTCCGTGGAAACTGGACTTCCACTGATGATCATCCTGACACTTCCATCCCCCTGGGATCTAGACGAATAATGCTCATGTCCTTGCGAGTTATAACATGATCTATCATGATATCTGTCATAGATGTTTTCATGGCTATGGTGATCTGATCTTCCTTGACCTCGTTCGTATATTGTTTGAGATTGAAGGTCATTGTCCCGGCAGTGAATGTCTGTGTCAAGTGATGGCCATGTCTGAAGAGCACTGTAGCGGGAGCTAGAAGGGGTTGTAGTTGAAGACCGGGAGGTCGCTGATCCTTCCTCTACACTCTGGAGACTCGTGGTTCTCTGCAGGCTGAGACGCTCTGGTTTCTTTGGTGGTACTGGCTTTGTACGAGAGGCTGGCCGTGAATCCTGTAGGGTTAGATTTAATTTTCAATAGTGGATCTTGGAAATAAAAAAAATTGTCTAATTAATTGAATTATACATTACTGGATTAATAGAATTATATATTACATGTTTTTATTCAATTTTAAATGTAAAAATTGTACAAATTATTTTATCAAATTCAAGAAAACTACAGTAATGTCATAATGCATACATCTCTGTATTAGTATACAGTATACTGTTTATATATTGTAATATTTTATACTTATTTCAAATAATCGTACTATGCATGTACAACCGAGTCTTATCAGTTTGTGGTATCACCATTAACCTTTAAACTGCTCAATTAAATGGGAGTGTCTTTTTTTGTTCCCCCGTGAGCTTTCAGAGTTATTATAACTGCTGACATGTTCTTGCTGGTTGCAAGAATTCATAAGCAGAATCTATATTTTGCTCATGGCCATACTCGCATTGTAAATAAAAAGTCACTACAAGCACACATCTGACCATCATACAGCACTTATACATATCATTAGCAGCCACAGGTATTCCTGTGCTGTATGATAAGGCAGATATATCATTAGCAGCCACAGGTATTCCTGTGCTGTATGATAAGGCAGATATATCATTAGCAGCCACAGGTATTCCTGTGCTGTATGATAAGGCAGATATATCATTAGCAGCCACAGGTATTCCTGTGCTGTATGATAAGGCAGATATATCATTAGCAGCCACAGGTATTCCTGTGCTGTATGATAAGGCAGATATATCATTAGCAGCCACAGGTATTCCTGTGCTGTATGATAAGGCAGATATATCATTAGCAGCCACAGGTATTCCTGTGCTGTATGATAAGGCAGATATATCATTAGCAGCCACAGGTATTCCTGTGCTGTATGATAAGGCAGATATATCATTAGCAGCCACAGGTATTCCTGTGCTGTATGATAAGGCAGATATATCATTAGCAGCCACAGGTATTCCTGTGCTGTATGATAAGGCAGATTTAGGTACACGCCTCTGGAATTGGTCTGAAAGATGTTAAGGGGGGGGGGGGTCCTGTGGGTCACAATCAAAAGATCCCAGGTTCAATTCCTGTGCAGGATAGGGACGTTTGGGTAAGTCTCCTTTAACTTGATACCTCTGTTCACTTAGCAGTGAATAGGTACCCTGGAGTTAAGTAACTATTGTGAACCAACAGCATTGACCACTGCACCATCAAAATTCATGTATGGGAAGTTGGGTCAATGATTGTATGAACAGTAGTAAATAACATATGAAGGAAGAGCAGGGGCAAGGATGACATGGTCTAGAAGGAGAAAACCAATAACTGTAGTGGGGAAAACAATGATTGTAGGATTAGATGGTTAAACAACGATTTTATGATGAGCGGACAATTACTGTAGAATGAATATGGCAAATAATGATTGTACATGGAACAAATAAAATGACTGCAGAATGGACAACTAGTGATTGAAGGAGCAGTTGAAAACAGTACTTTTAGAAGGTGTAATGAACGAAGACTGTAGGAGCAGCTGGGACAAATATGATGACTACAGAGAAGATGAATTGGGATTGTAGGAGCTGGGGCAATCATCAAGAGCAGAGACAAACTGTGATAATAGGAGCAGCATCAGTGATTGTAGCAGGAGCTGAGGCAAATAAGGATTGAGGAGAAAGGATAAGCAATGTACAGCAGGGAGGTGCACAATGATCATATGAGAAGCTGTACATATGTAAAACATATGTACAGCTATTTTCTGCTGGGAAATCAAAGGCAAACAATGATTGTAGCATCACTGACTTTAGGCGTTAGTGGAGCAATGACTAAGAGAAGCTCAGCTAAATAATAATTATACAACCAGCTGGGTAAACAATATAAGAGTATGTTGGGCAAATGAATGTATAAAAAGTAATGATAAATAATGACTATAGGGGGCATGCAAACAATGTGTGCAACAGGGGAATGTAAACAATGACTACGTGAAGTACGGTCATTCAAACAATTGCTGAAGAAGCAGGAGATATGATTGATGGAAGGCTGATGCAGTTATAATATAATAATTTTTTTAGGTATACACGTAATACATATATAAAATACAAGCAGATTGTAGGATTCAAAGGTAAGGCAAGTATGATGCCTAAAGCCACTAATGCACCGAGTGTTTCAGGCATAATGTAGGTATGGCAGGGGAATCAGAGGAGAACAACGGGTTGAGGTGATGGGCAAACATTGTAGGAGGAGCAGCAGCAGTATTGTCTTCAGAAGCAGGGGCAAATTGTAATCATGAGGGAAGGATAAAATATGATTGTAAGAAGTCTAAACAATGATTGTTAGAGAAATGGGTGTAAACAATGATTGTTGGAGGAACAGGTGTAAACAATAATTGCTCAAATATGTTCTGGGATACTGTAATTCTGAACCTTTCTTGAATTCATGAGTTTTGGTAGCAAAGAGGCCAAGCACGTCCACAGGAATAATTGGGGACATATGTTAGGCTTCTGGCTTCCTGTCCCCATCAAGGCCACTGGAGATGGTGGCCTCAAGGCAAATTCAGGTAAATTAATTATATAATTCTCTGTATAAAATCCTGTGCTCACCTCAAGAACTAGTGCTTATGGCCATTATTCCTGTATTTTATTATCCTAATTTATCATCCCAAAGATTTCATTACCATTACATAAATGTCAATAAAATATTCCTCATTTAATTTACCTTTTCATTAAAATTAATAATTAGCTTTTTGCTCTATTCTGTCAGTATATGACATACTGTATATCTACATAATAAACTTATAAATATTGTCACTGTGTTATTATCAAATAAATCACTCTTTCTATTGCTAAGTGTTCCCACATGATCTTGTATCCATATTTAAACATTTTGATATCAATATCATGAATATACAGCACACACACACACACACACACACACACACACACACACACACACACACACACACACACACACACACCATATATCCAATTTTGCAAAAGATTTCCAGTTTGTTGACTTATTTGTTCATGTTTTACTCATAGATGAATACTGTACTCCGAAATGCTACTGAAGGTGAACTTTCATAAACCAGTACAGAGTTATACAATATGACAGCACCTCATTTTTCGAGTCCGGTCGTGGAGAGAGAACTCGTCTACGGTAGTCGGCTGCTGAGGTGGGCCTGGTTGAATTAACATGGCTTGTGGCATGTCTGTCAGGGGAATCAGACTGAGAGGAACTTGGGGAAGAGATCGAAGAGTCTGGTGACCTCAGCCTTGGTAGAGTGGGATACTGCTGAGCCCTCTCCACCTCCCCACTGCCAACCTCAGGGCTTGCTACAGCCAACCTCTGGTCACCCTTTTGGAACACCTGAACCACCAGAGAGCACTAAAATATAAGTATGTTGTAGCATTAAATTATGCAAGACTTCTCTCTAATGCAACAACAAAACTGTTAAGAATATAATTACCCTTAATTATTTTTGGGTAAATATTTTCCCCTCATGCGGCAAAATAAATTACTATTTATTATGCACGAGGGAGAGTAGGATGTAAATTGCCAAAAAGTAAAAGGGAAATTTAGTCGCAGGTGAGTGAATTTTTTTTTATAAAAGCTTGAGGGTGAATGACACTTAAAATAGTTAAAGAAGGACTGGCCTAGAATATGCACCTGAATAACTGTTGCTCCTGGCTGTGAAGTGGTGACAATGGTCTCCCCATTAGTGTGGTTAAGGGCAGCCTCTCGAGTGCGACTGAGGGTCATTTTCAGCTCCGATACCTGTTCCTCCAGATAGCCAATGCGATGGTTGAGGCGTGTGTTATCACTCCTGGTGGGGAAGCTTTATGTTTACTAACAGCAACAAATTAAGGAAAGATAATATAGTACTTAGAATTATATGAAATCTGCTAATCTAAATAATGTCTGGTCAGCAAGCTACTACATTCATCAGTTGCATTAATTGTCAAAAACAAGTTTGAGCATTAAAATACATCAACATAAATGTACTGCTTTATGTACTGCTCATTACAGTACATAAAGATGTACTGTGATAAGCAGTTCAAGGCTGAACACACCATGACCAGTGGCATGTGAGACATGCACAGATGCAAATTAGAAATGCGGCTGTCATTGTGAGGATGTTTCTAATGTGGTCTTTGTTGACTGGGCCATTCATTAACATAGCTGTGACTGTTCATTACTAGGACGACTCAATACCAGGTAATTATCATCTCCTCGGGCTTTTCGAGAAACACTTTATTGCAGGCTATTTTAATGCAAACACCATGGTCCAAGGTTATAACAACATCCCTACAAAATATATAAATTCTTCAGATCTGCTGGGGGGCCTAGTATATGCTTAACTATATCTCCTGTTACTATATAATGTGTGTGTATAATTATCCCTAGTCTAGTACATACAAATCACTGAATCGTGATAAAGTGCTTAAGATTCCATTAATTTATTGATGCTCCTCACTATTTTGCACATAATGTGACTATTCATGTGAGCTCATTCTTTTCTCCTATTTTTAATATCTGTATAGGTGTAAAGTATTAAAAATATGATTTTTTTAATCATCAATTACTTTTTTAATAACTTTGATGGTCTCATCTTTCAAGGACCTTACTGTGACTTTTTGTTTTTTTACTCTTTATACAAGCATTAAAAGATTTAGGATATTTCTTGATGTTTTGATCAAATTATCATTCAAAGCTTTAGGTTGATTTGATTTCCTGGGTAACTGTACTTATAATGCCCTTCTAATTCCTGTTGTTTGGGACAGGAAGCATACATGCATGCATGTATCGTATGTATGTATGTATCTATGTATGTATGTATGTATGTATGTATGTATGTATGTATGTATGTATGTAATCACATGTATGTATGTGTGTGTGTATTTATGTGTGTATATATGTATGAATATAAAATATATACAGTAATATATATATATTATAATACACACATGCACACACACTTCAGGCTTATGTCAAGGTCCCCTCAAGGTCAAACTACTGACCCTCTACAAGTCAGTAGTACTCCACAACACGTGCCGAACTCCCAGGTACCCATTAACTGCTAGGTGCACAGAGCCATTAGGCGAAAAGAATCTTTTTAGTTTAGTTGTTAGAGCTCCTTTTGCTCTCTGTCATTCATAACTTTTTTACTTTTTTCTTCCCTCCCTTGAATAAATATAAACAAAAAGATCAATTTTAAACATCATTACAACTTTTACTACTCACTTTAGAGTTTCCTTGTCCTTGAGAGCTTTGTCAAGTCTTGCAACTAGGTCTTTAATTTCTCTGGCTTTCTCCTCCATCTGCTTTTCTATTCGGCCTTCTGATCTGCGACCAGCAGTACCTACTGAAGCAGGATACTGTATTAGTTGCATTTTGCACTTAACAGAAGTGAAATACAGTACACTACATACTGTATATATACAATATGTAGTGTACTGGTCTTGTACAGTACTGTACTGGTATGTAGTGTAGATCTTCATGCAAAATCTATACCTTTTATCTTTTTTTGAGGTGTTTTAGATGTGCTAATTAATAGAGCAAAAGCCTGTCTTCAATCGAAAGTATAAACCAAATTATGTTACAGACAATAAAGACAATATGCACATTGTAGCCTGGTGGACCAAACTCTCACAAGTCGAGCCTGGCCTCGGGCCGGGCTTGGGGAGTAGAAGAACTCCCAGAACCCCATCAACCAGGTATCAACCAGGTAACCAGGTATGTGACAAATAGTTACCGGTGCTGGGTCTGGCAATAACGAGGTTGAGATGAGTCGATGACCCCATGAGCCTGGTGACCTGGTCCAAACCACAGCCTACTACAGTCTCCCCATTTATCTCCAGCAGCCTGCAGGAAGGAAAATGAGATATTGGTTGTCTTCATGGTGGGGAGGAAATTGTAACTCATTTATCAAATTTTTGAGATCAAAATTATATGGATTAAAGGTTAAATTAATGATCTATGTACAGTATTTGTATGTTATAATATTTTAAGCTAATTTGACACAGGCTGTTATTCATTTGTAATAGACTACTCTTCATTATTTGCATAAAATATTATTAGTCATGTTTTGATATTGACAAATTCTATCAGTAATTTACAAAACTTTGACAAGTTCATTTAAATGGAAGTTTTCATACCTCATTAAAGACTTTTTTTGCTGCAATATATATAGTTTAAAACAAAAGTCTGAAGGACATTATCTAATGATTTGACTCATTATAAGCTGAACTTAGTAATAAGTGACGATAATGAAGTTCTGTTTAACGAGAGCTTTTATAAGCAATAAAAGTGTTAACTTCATTAAAGTCACTTTATTCACCGAAAATTTAAGCTACTTGTGCATTCCCCCATTCTACAACAAGAATACTGTGCATGTTGATTAACCAAGAAGTAGCTTTAAAACATGATATTTACTTCATTCTAATATTGTTCAGTAGTGTTTTTAATGCATAATCACAAACTGATATCAACATGAGTGAGGCAAAATTTGTACATGAACTTGCCTAAAATGATTTTACCTGTCACCCTTTTTTAGTCTGGTGTCATCGGTGGCCCAGTCTATGACACACCCAAGGGGCGGTCGAGGTGTCACATGGAAGGGAGGGTTCCCTGGTGTGTGAGGTACACCGATACTCATCAGTGTCACTTCCCTGAGAGCTGCGCCTCCTCCAATAGAGGTGAAAAGGGCATGTAATAAAGGCTGGGGCCCTGAAGAACCATTACAAGCAGAAGATGAAGGCGTCTCCTGAAGGCGTGCATTTAAGACTGTGGATTCCTCCTTCAAGTTTAGGATGTTAAGCTCTTCCCTCTCCAGTTCATATTCTAGCTCTGCTGCTCGGATCCTAACATCGATATTGCTGGAAAGTGAAATGTTAGTGAAAGGCATTTTAAGGTGACTCTAATAATTCTTGAAGAGAAATCTGATTAGCAACACAATATGAAAACCTGAAAAGCTAGATAGCATGAAAACTAATTGTTTAAAAAACAAAAATCAGGCCTCGAGTGCTGTATAATGATCATCACACCAGAATTCTCTTTATTCCCAGTTTAAATAAATCTATATGAATACGTCATGCAAATAAAGGGGACCCAATATATATATGGAACCCTATAATGAAGATTACGCCATTATACCTGGGGTGCACAAACATGAGTGGTTGTGCACCCCACACCCATTCCATTTTTTTTATTTTTTTTTTTTCATTTTTTTTTTGCCCGAAACGCATTGCGTAATAGTGGCTTTAGGCATTGTATATACTAGCTCTATCTATATATCAATCCATTAATGTAACATCACTTGTATGTATGTACCTTACCTGAATAAACATATTTATTTTATTATTTATTTATTATGGGAGCACTACATGGGATACCTGGCTATGCCTCCTCCCCCTCTCTTTCCTCCACCTTCTCACCCTCTCGGACCAAACAAACAGACAACATAACCACATCCTTATTTTACCATTATTACTTTGATGGAAAATTGTAACAATAAAGTTAACAAATGTTGTGTGTAAGTTAGAATATTATGTTTTATTTTTGTTTAATTTATGAACAGCTGAAAACCTTGAAAAACTCTTTGGAAATCTAAACCACAATTTCAGACTTCATATGAGTTGCTCAGATTCGAAACAGAAGCAACTGTAGGGTGGTACATGGGATATGTATGTACCACCCTATGACACTCCTCACGCCAATCACAAGTCACCATGCAAGGTTTCATCAACCCCTGTGATCATCAACACTTGGGACCCTGAGACCATGAACCTTTGGGATCATATCAACACTTGGGACCCTCAAACCCTGGGACCATCAACCCTAGGACCCATTTATTTATTTATTTATTTATTTATATACAAGAAGGTACATTGGGTTTGTGAGGATACATAGCATGGTATTTACAATCTTGTAAAGCCACTAGTACGCGCAGCGTTTCGGGCAGGTCAACCCATCAATCCACAAGATCACAAACAATGCCACACCATCACCAACCACGAGGCTCACTTTACTACTTACTCAGTGATGTCAATCTTCTCTAAGGTTAGTTTTAGGTTTTTGATGGCAACTTTCTTGGCGTCCATTTCCCCCTGGACTTTGTTGAGGCGCTCCTGGATACTCCGCCGCTCCGTCTCAGAGATCACACCGCCTCCTTCGCCACTTCCGCCTACTGTCCCGCCCAAATTGGTAATCTGGGTCTTCAGCCTGCATATATATATTTAACCTTAAGTACACGTGTTACATTCAGGAGAAATCTATTGATATTGAGTTAGCTTATACACCTGCCTTGTGTGTGTTTTAGTTTGTTTAAGTCTGACAGACACGACTTTCACCTTCTAGATTGCATCTCGTGGTTGTGAATCGAGAATGCAGACCAATATGCTGCATGACCCATAAATGTGAGACACACACAGCATAGTGCAGATCAAATCTTGGCTATGTATGGTCTTAAACCCTGCACTGCTCACACATTTTCGGCAAAAAAGTCTTGGTGCAATTGTCAAGGACATATTTTTGTTGTTTTCATAAATGCTCAGGTAAAGTTAATGTCAAAATGTTTCCAAAGTCAACTATTTCCCTTTCAGAACACAAAGAGTAATGAAAACATTAAAAAAACATAAAAATATAGTCTAATTAAAAAACAAAACTCACAACTCTTAGAGCGCCTAAAGGCGCTTTGCGCAGTGCAGTGGTTAATGTATAATGCTTATATATATTTCCTATGTATACTGTTACTCGCGTATAAGTGCGATCCGCATAAAGGATTTAAAAGCTATATAGCAGGTGATGTAACTCACGACTGGATGACAGTGTCCTTGTCTCTGAGAGCTTGATGAAGGGCGTCCAGCTCGCGCACCAGGTCCCGGGCTGCCCTGGGCAGGGTTTCGAGTAGGGCCTCGCGACGTCGCTTCCAACCCAAGGACACCTCGATGCTCGCCATCTGCAGGGGGTGATTGATTGATGAGGATTAAGCCACCCAAAAGGTGGCACGGGCATGATTAGCCCGTAAGTGGGGGCCCTTTGGGGCCATTACCAGTATCATTAGCTGATACTGGAGATCTGTGGAGGTGCGACTGCACCCTGCGTGACGGGAGATGTCTCCCCCGTCCTGCAGGGGGGAATGAAGGGGTGAGTGATAGGCAAGCATTGTGGGTGAGTCTGTGAGTGTGGTGGGGGAGGCTGTGAGTGTGGTGGGTGAGGCTGTGAGTGTGGTGGGGGAGGCTGTGAGTGTGGTGGGTGAGGCTGTGAGTGTGGTGGGGGAGGCTGTGAGTGTGGTGGGTGAGGCTGTGAGTGTGGTGGGTGAGGCTGTGAGTGTGGTGGGGAAGGCTGTGAGTGTGGTGGGGGAGGCTGTGAGTGTGGTGGGGGAGGCTGTGAGTGTGGTGGGGGAGGCTGTGAGTGTGGTGAGTGAGGCTGTGAGTGTGGTGGGGGAGGCTGTGAGTGTGGTGGGGGAGGCTGTGAGTGTGGTGAGTGAGGCTGTGAGTGTGGTGGGGGAGGCTGTGAGTGTGGTGGGGGAGGCTGTGAGTGTGGTGGGGGAGGCTGTGAGTGTGGTGAGTGAGGCTGTGAGTGTGGTGGGGGAGGCTGTGAGTGTGGTGGGGGAGGCTGTGAGTGTGGTGGGGGAGGCTGTGAGTGTGGTGGGGGAGGCTGTGAGTGTGGTGAGTGAGGCTGTGAGTGTGGTGGGTGAGGCTGTGAGTGTGGTGGGGGAGGCTGTGAGTGTGGTGGGGGAGGCTGTGAGTGTGGTGGGTGAGGCTGTGAGTGTGGTGGGGGAGGCTGTGAGTGTGGTGAGTGAGGCTGTGAGTGTGGTGGGGGAGGCTGTGAGTGTGGTGGGTGAGGCTGTGAGTGTGGTGAGTGAGGCTGTGAGTGTGGTGGGTGAAACTGAGGTAAAGATGACTGGGCAATATTTGGAGAAGGGGTGATTTATGTGCTAAGAAAATCACCCTTCTGAAGATGTTTTATTAAATACGAAAGTACTTAAGGAAATTCCTGTTTCAATTCTTCCTCTGTGGTCTGACACTGTCATACATATATATATATATATATATATATATATATATATATATATATATATATATATATATATATATATATATATATATATATATATATGTACTTTTTTTAAGGTTAGGTACCTTGAGCAAATACCTGACTTTCTCAAGGTCCTGAATACAGTGTTCAGAACATTGTATATTACTTTGAGAAGAGGTGTATGTTACACCTGAAATTTTAGTTTTAATACACTTACACATGTATTGGGTCTGTCCTTCACTTTCATACAAGCACTACTGCATTGCAATAAGTTTCCCAATAACAATAATAATAAAAACACCTCACATATACCCTTCAAACAAGTAAAGGGAATATACAAATAGTGCAGGCGATGAGTCGCAATAACGTGGCTAAATTATGTTGACCAGACCACACACTAGAAGGTGAAGGGACGACGACAAATAGGGTTTTGTTGTAAAAGATTAAAAACATTTGTTCCCATGCCTCCAGAGCGGCGTTGCAGACACCTTCACACAAACACCCACACAACCTGCCAATTTCATGGAGAATGGGACGTTTTTATACGTCTGCTATCCAGTCTAAAAAAGGAAGGAAAAAAACCACACGACCACTGCTATCTAATTCCGTACATTTCAAGGCCACTCCCTTCAACCAGCACGATATACCTTGGGTCGAAAATAGGGACTAGTGTAACACCTATTATTGAATGATCAGAATCTATATCTTGGACAGTATACCCCCTACAGGAGGCTTATTTAGATGGTACTTTGGTGAAGCTGTAACTTAAGAGTCCCTGCACAAGATTTGGTCAAAGGATATCGCTGTCAAGCGCAATTGCTTATGCAGAACAGTCATTGTTACGCACTGTGTCATGCATGCAAGCTTCGCCTGACAGCTAAAGCACACGGCTCCTTACTACAGAGATCCACCTGCCACGGCACGAGGGGGGCTCATTGCATAGCTCCACCTGCCATAGAACGAAGGTACACCACAGGTACACCCGCCACAGCACGAAGGTCCTCACTACTCAGGTCCACCTGCCACAGCACGAGGGGGCCTCATTGCATAGCTCCACCTGCCATAGAACGAAGGTCCTCACCACAGGTATACCCGCCACAGAATACTGGTCCTCACCACACAGGTCCGCTTGCCACAGCACGAGGACCCTCACTACTCAGATCCACCTGCCACAGCACGAGGACCCTCACCCCATCGATCCACCTGCCACAGCACGAGGACCCTCACCCCATCGATCCACCTGCCACAGCACGAGGATCCTCACCCCATCGGCCCACCTGCCACAGCACGAGGACCCTCACCCCATCGGTCCACCTGCCACAGCACGAAGGTCCTCACTACACAGCGGCCAGCACCACACCAACTCTGCCACGCACTGACGCGAAATTGAACACGCAACTCCTGCAAGCGAGGGAGAGGGGCGGGAGTAATACAGGGAATGGGAGACAGAAGAGACGACCGTAAGACAGACAGAAGTGAGAAGGAAATAGTATGGGAAGTGACGGGAGGCGGAGATAAATGAAAGAGATAAAGTTATGAAACAAATTTTAATTTAATAATTATTGAAAGAGGACAGAGAGAATGAGAGAGCGCTCCGGTAGAATGTGAGAAAATGTATGTGACCCAGTAGATGGTTTTCAAAAACCACAAAGGTATTTGTGTATGTTTCCCACTGTACGACACTACTAGCAAGTCTTGCATACTCAGTGGAACACTGCAGCTGCCACTGCTCGGAGCAGTGCCCCCCCCCCTGGTGTGCTATAGGATGCATCCACAAAAGGCTTATGCCAACAAGCTCAATCCTTCAATTGCATGACATCTGGGGATAATGCCAGGGGTGAATCACCTTTGTTATCTGCATTGGCTTGTTAGCAACGCTGTTACCTAGCAGTAAATAGGTACCTGGGAGTTAGACAGCTGCTACGGGCTGCTTCCTGGGGGTGTGTAACAAAAAGGAGGCCTGGTAGAGGACCGGGCCGCGGGAACGCTAAGCCCCAAAATCATTTCAAGATAACGCTAAAGAAGACACAAGTTTCAGTTTCAACCGTTTCAAGTTTAATTTCGAACAAAAGCCACTTTTACTGCCCAAACTGTACAATCCGGTAGAATCACAGAACTTGTTCTTGGTGAGATATAAATACAAAAATGATATATGAACAAAAATTATACTTCCCTGCACCCCTCAGAGTTCAAAAAGAGATGGCAAAGGGCACATCTGATAGGTATAATAAAAGTTTTTATCAGTTACCCCTTCGAGTGTGTGATGGTATCCAAGGGACCAACCAGGATACTGAACCTTCGAAGCCCTCCTGAGGCATTAGAATGGCTAGCCGATAAATTCAACTCAGATGTTTCAGATCAGATTCAGATTCAGATGTTTATTCAGGTAAGGTATATACATACAAGTGATGTTACATTAATGGATTGATATATAGATAGAGCTAGTACATACAATGCCTAAAGCCACTATTACGCAATGCGTTTCGGGCAAGAAAAACATTAATATCTAGAACTTAATACTAATTGAGCATAAAGAATAAAAGATGTTGAGAACAAATACAAATAAAGAAAAAAAAAAGGGGGAACATGACTGAAAAAGCAGCACAAATACAATAGGTTGACAAACAGTGTTGATTAAAAAAAAAGAAAATAACAGACATGGGTTGACAATAGAGGAGTGAGGTAGGTTACAGGGAATTTATTAGGTAGTGTTTAGTTTTTATCTTAAACTGGTCGAGAGAGGTACAGTCTTTAACATGGTTGGGAAGGTCATTCCACATTCTGGGCCCCTTGATTTGCAGAGCATTTCTAGTTTGATTAAGACGTACTCTAGGAATATCAAAACTGTATTTATTTCTGGTGTGGTGCTCATGGGTTCTGTTACAACCGTCTATGAAGCTTTTGAGATCAGGATTGGCATTACAATTTAGCGTTTTGTATATGTATAATACACATGAGAGAATGTGCAGTGACTTAATGTCTAACATATTCAGGGATTTGAATAGGGGTACCGAGTGATGTCTGGGGCCAGAGTTGGATATTGTCCTAATAGCAGCTTTGTGTTGAGTAATTAGAGGACGTAAATGATTTTGGGTAGTAGAGCCCCAAGTACAAATACCATAGTTGAGATATGGATAGATAAGGGAGTAATAGAGAGTCACCAGGGCAGGGCGTGGTACATAATATCTGATCTTAGAAAGAATGCCCACAGTTTTTGAAACTTTTTTAGATATGTTTAGAATGTGTCCCTGGAAATTCAGCTTGTGGTCAATGAGAATGCCAAGGAATTTGCCATCTAATTTGTTACAAATTTGGGTATTGTTTATTTTGAGATTTATTTGATTAGAGGATTTATTGCCAAACAGAATATAGAAAGTTTTGTCAATGTTAAGGGTGAGTTTGTTGGCAGTTAGCCACAGATGGACTTTATTTAGCTCAGTATTTACTGTGGCATTTAGAGCAAGGGGATCAGGACTGGAGTAAATGAAGGTTGTGTCGTCAGCAAATAGGATTGGTTTGAGGTGTTGGGAGGCATTTGGAAGGTCATTAATGTAGATGAGAAAGAGGAGAGGGCCAAGTATGCTGCCCTGGGGAACACCAATGTTGATGGGTAGGGTGGGAGAAATTGTATTATTCACAGAAACACATTGGAGCCTGTCAGTAAGGTAGGATTTGAGGTATTGTACGGAGTGTCCTCTGACACCATAATGATGTAATTTAAGAAGAAGGTTTTGGTGGTTGACAGTATCGAAAGCTTTACGCAGGTCCACAAATAACCCAACAGGGAACTCATTTTTATCAAGAGCTGTATGAATCGAGTTAAGCATACTAATAAGTGCATCGTTAGTGCTTTTTTGGGCCTGAAGCCATATTGGCAAGGGCTAAGTATATTGAGTTTGGCTAGATATGAGTAAAGCTGCTTATAGATTAGTTTTTCAAAAATTTTTGACAAGTTTGGCAGGATTGATATAGGTCTGTAGTTGTTAACATCTGTGAGATCACCACATTTGTGGACAGGCGTTACTCTCGCTTTTTTTAGAATATCTGGAAAGGTTTGGAGTTCAAGTGACTTGTTGAAGAGCAAAGCAATAGGATTGTTTCTGTCTCTCCTGTCTCTCCTTGAATCACAAGATCATATCCCTTTTCTCAACTGAAGAAATATATTGCCTCCCATGAGCCAAAACCGAAATTAATACAATTTGCAGAAGAAGGGAAATGTATGGATGACCTCGCACAGCAAACACATGTGAGGCAAGAAGCTACAATGAAAAACTTTGACTTCATCCAATTTGGACAGAAAATATATTTTTTTAGTCACATTTAAGGGTGAACGGAGTGAACATTAAGGTGAACGGAGCCTTGGAAGAGAAATTGTATAGTGGGAGAACTGTGACAGAGAACCACAGTGAAAGAAAACTGCAAAAACAGAACCAGCCATATGAGAAGACTGAAAACCCTAGATCATGAGAGAACTACGAGACATCCTTAAGATATACAGTCGATTAAGGCGCATCTGGGATCCTCTAGGACCTAGGTTCAAACCCTCGTCGCGGCCCTTGTGGATTTATTCAAACGGAAGGAATAATATCGTGGAGGCGCGGATGGAGAGCGTAGGTGGAGGCCCAAACGGCCCTTGTGGATGGAAAAGCAGATACACCTTGTAGCTCATCGCATTTGAGAGGACGCACCTCCTCACCTAACCCAGAAAATAACAAAACTATTATTAGGAATAAAACAATTCTGTCTCCCATCACAAGTTTCCCATCCAGCTACGACCATGTAATAGAAAACGATAAACGAGGCATGACTGATTTTTTCATCCCAAGCCTCGAGGACATTACAAATATATACAACCAATCCCGACCTCGCCTCCACGACTGTCCGTCCAAACAACTACTGCCAATCACGACCTCACTTCGACTGTGCCAATGTCAAGATCAAAATGTATTAATGTGACCCTAAAAGCTTCTTAAAAGCTTCATAGAAGGTTGTAACAGAACCCATGAGCACCACACCAGAAATAAATACAGTTTTGATATTCCTAGAGTACGTCTTAATCAAACCAGAAATGCTCTGCAAATCAAGGGGCCCAGAATGTGGAATGACCTTCCCAACCATGTTAAAGACTGTACCTCTCTCGACCAGTTTAAGATAAAAACTAAACACTACCTAATAAATTCCCTGTAACCTACCTCACTCCTCTATTGTCAACCCATGTCTGTTATTTTCTTTTTTTTTTTTTTCTTTTTTTTTTTTTTTTCTTTTTTTTTTTAATCAACACTGTTTGTCAACCTATTGTATTTGTGCTGCTTTTTCAGTCATGTTCCCCCTTTTTTTATCTTTATTTGTATTTGTTCTCAACACCTTTTATTCTTTATGCTCAATTAGTATTAAGTTCTAGATATTAATGTTTTTTCTTGCCCGAAACGCATTGCGTAATAGTGGCTTTAGGCATTGTATGTACTAGCTCTATCTATATATCAATCCATTAATGTAACATCACTTGTATGTATATACCTTACCTGAATAAACATCTGAATCTGAATCTAAAGAGGGCGGCTGGGACCCTAAAGAGGGCGGCTGGGACCCTAAAGAGGGCGGCTGGGACCCTAAAGAGGGCGACTGGAACCCCTATGGAGAGCGTCTGGGACCCTAAAGAAGGCGGCTGGGACCCTGAGAAAGATGGGTGACGAGGCGCGGAGCGAGTTTGCTCCCACTGCACAACCAGGGACGTCGTAATCATGTCCCTCAATGTCTGTTTCCGTATCCTTGTAAGATGTAGCTTGAGACTTTCCATGTAGATCTCCCTATAATTCCGGGACCAGCCTGTGAGCACATCTGTGGATCTTCTGACCGAGATTCAAATAGTAAAGAGGTCATACCTTGGAATCGAATCCCATCCCTAGACTTCCAAAGCACACGCCTTATCGACTGAACCACAATGAGCTCACCAACCAGGATCACAGTTTGGGGGACCTGGAAGTAAATCGATTGGCAAGTCTTGTTCCAGGGGAAAAACTTGTGGGGTAAAGTCTGGCATGAGCTGTGGGAAGGGAAAACTCTCAACCAGCTAACAGAAGTCGATCACTCCCGTACCCTCCTGTGTTAAAAAAGAGATTGATTGTTAGTCCTGGTAAGTCCCGTAGTGGACTTACCTAGCACAGGAGCGGGGCTGTGTGCGCGCGTTGCATAGATTGATTGATAAAGATTAAGCCACCCAAAAGGTGGCACGGGCATGAATAGCCCGTAAGTGGTGGCCCTTTTGAGCCATTACCAGTATCAATAGATGATACTGGAGATCTGTGGAGGTGCGACTGCACCCTGCGTGACGGGAGATGTCTCCCGTGGCGTTGCATACGCTCCCCCCCCCCCCACTAATAAGATGTTTACCAAGCCAAGGTGAGGCGCGCTCCTCGCCACAAGCAGCAGGAAATGTAATTACAGCATCAATAACATGTATCAACATAAACCCAGACACCAAGAACAAATCGTATCGGCAACGCTAAAGCACCTAAATTATTGGAACCATTTCAAAGCACTCACAACTTACTCTCTAGAAAGTTAGTTCGTTTATTTTGCACCACCCACACCCATCCTCTAGGAGTCTAGGCCGTAGTAAATCCTATAGTGAATCATGTGAGCACAATACCGGACCCTCACAACACACTATCGGACCCTTACAACACACTACCGGACCCTCACAACACACTACCGGACCCTTACAACACACTACCGGACCCTTACAACACACCACAGGACCCTCACACACTACCGGACCCTTACAACACACCACAGGACCCTTACAACACACCACAGGACCCTCACAACACACCACCGGACCCTCACAACACACTATCGGACCCTTACAACACACCACAGGACCCTCACACACTACCGGACCCTTACAACACACCACCGGACCCTTACAACACACCACAGGACCCTCACACACTACTAGATCCTCCCAACAATAACAACTCACGTTCTCATCGTGGTGGTGGTCGTCCATCTCAGCTACAACTCGTAGAAGCCAAACCTCACTAACAGATCACACTACACTCCTACAACAATCTTCACCATAACCACCACTTGCCAATGCTGCATGAACAGCAATGCTGACAATTGTTATCCGCGACCCCAAGGCTTCTACGCCAGTCCTTAGACACACTAACTTGCCAAATACAAAGACTTGTGACGTTTAAACATCTGGAGTAAACTTTTCAAGCGCTGAAGGACAGTGTATTTCACGTCCCCAGCACATAACACAGGTCCCACCCCGCCGCCAGCGGTCCCCACTCCTGGCTGGGGAGACGCCACTGTCCTGATTTGTAGCCTGAACCACCATCAACTGTAGCTCCGGGCGAAGGGGCTTCCTGTGGGCTCCACACACCGCACTATGCTATTTTCGTGGTCCTAAACTGGACCAGGATTCGCCAAGCATTTATATACGTGATCACTGACGAAGTCTGTATACTTTTCCTCGATCATGGCATCTTAGTCCTTGTTTATTAAACAGTTTAAGAGCGTCTAAACTTCACAAACCAAGGTTATTATTGTTATAGACAACATCGGAGTGCTTCGGGGTTGTTTATTAAGTGTAAATTAAGCCGTCATGATTGAGGAAAGATGCAATGGTTTCGTAAGTGAACACAAGACACGGGTGGAATGCGAACAAGGGGACACAGGTGGAAACTGAGTACCCAAATGAGCCACAGGGACGTTAGAAAGAACTATTTCAGTGTCAGAGAAGTTAAGAGATGAAATGCATTAGGCAGTGATGTGGTGGAGGCTGACTCCATACACAGTTTCAAGTGTAGATATGATAGAGCCCAGTAGCCTCAGGAATCTGTACACCAGTTGACTGACGGTTGAGAGGCGGAACCAAAGAGCCAAAGCTCAAACACCGCAAGCACAACTAGGTGATTACATGAATGCTTGATGAACCTTGGCTCATAATGACCTTATTGTTTCTATATGTATGTATATAAGACTGTGCTGACAGCAAGGTCGGATATAACTACTCATTGTACAAGGACCGGAATGAGGGCTTTACACAACATTTCATTCAAGCTGTCTGCAGTAGCCCTTCGTAGAGGTTTCATCCCTGGCACCTATTAGTTTACATATTTATTTTGCACCCCATACTCATCCCGTGGGCGGTGGTAGACCTCCTACCCATCCCATGGGCGGTGGTAGACCTCCTACCCATCCCGTGAGCGGTGGTAGATCTCGTACCCATCCCGTGGGCGGTGAATAGACCTCGTACCCATCCCGTGGGCGGTGAATAGACCTCGTACCCATCCCGTGGGCGGTGGTAGATCTCGTACCCATCCCGTGGGCGGTGGTAGATCTCGTACCCATCCCGTGGGCGGTGGTAGACCTCGTACCCATCCCGTGGGCGGTGGTAGATCTCGTACCCAACCCGTGGGCGGTGGTAGATCTCGTACCCATCCCGTGGGCGGTGAATAGACCTCGTACCCATCCCGTGGGCGGTGGTAGATCTCGTACCCATCCCGTGGGCGGTGGTAGACCTCGTACCCATCCCGTGGGCGGTGGTAGACCTCGTACCCATCCCGTGGGCGGTGGTAGACCTCGTACCCATCCCGTGGGCGGTGGTAGACCTCGTACCCATCCCGTGGGCGGTGGTAGACCTCGTACCCATCCCGTGGGCGGTGGTAGACCTCCTACCCATCCCGTGGGCGGTGGTAGATCTCGTACCCATCCCGTGGGCGGTGGTAGACCTCGTACCCATCCCGTGGGCGGTGGTAGACCTCGTACCCATCCCGTGGGCGGTGGTAGACCTCGTACCCATCCCGTGGGCGGTGGTAGACCTCGTACCCATCCCGTGGGCGGTGGTAGACCTCCTACCCATCCCGTGGGCGGTGGTAGACCTCCTACCCATCCCGTGGGCGGTGGTAGATCTCGTACCCATCCCATGGGCGGTGTTGAAAAGGGTTAGTGAGGCACATAATAGGTTCAGGAACGGAACACCGGAGTTCATTTAAGTAAGTAACAATCTTGTGGACCTAGTATAGGCCAAGGAACTTTCCCCTCAAGTTAAACAACATTACAGATATTTTGATGTCATTGATGTATATATGAAATAGGAGAGGTCCTAAGTTGCTACCTGGTGATGGTCCTATGGGTAATGGGAGAGTGGGAGAGGTTGTGTCAGTTACACAGTTACTGTTATTTACAGTTAACTTACTATCTCTGCCCCACACACCCATCCACAGGACTGATATTGCAATATATTCCAAAGTGTAAACAAAGAAAACGGTTGAGAAAGTGGAAGAGGGGGGAAGCTCTTTTAAAACGCCGGTTAACCTCATGCAAGACGGGTAACCTTGAAGACCCTCGGGGCGTCCAGGAAATTCCAACAGGTCGGGTTGAGGAGCTGGCCCTCTAGCAGCGGCGGGGTTCTCACGCCTCGCCTCCAATTCTCACGACCCTACGCCAGCATGGCATCATATTGTAACACCCTATGTAGTGCACGGTGTTTAGGCGTCATACTTGTTGTAACACCCATAGAATACTATCTCCATACTCGTTCTAACACCCATAGTATACTAGCTCCATACTCGTTCTAACACCCATAGTATACTAGCTCCATCCTCGTTCTAACACCCATAGAATACTAGCTCCATCCTCGTTCTAACACCCATAGTATACTAGCTCCATCCTCGTTCTAACACCCATAGAATACTAGCTCCATCCTCGTTCTAACACCCATAGAATACTAGCTCCATCCTCGTTCTAACACCCATAGTATACTAGCTCCATCCTCGTTCTAACACCCATAGAATACTAGCTCCATCCTCGTTCTAACACCCATAGAATACTAGCTCCATCCTCGTTCTAACACCCATAGTATACTAGCTCCATCCTCGTTCTAACACCCATAGAATACTAGCTCCATCCTCGTTCTAACACCCATAGAATACTAGCTCCATCCTCGTTCTAACACCCATAGTATACTAGCTCCATCCTCGTTCTAACACCCATAGAATACTAGCTCAATACTCATTCTAACACCCATCTATGTCTGGCTTCTAAGAAGAGCACGTTATTACTTGACGGCAAACTATTTATTGCTAGTAGTTAGGAAACGGAGTCGGAAATAATTAAGCTGTCTACTTCAGTGTTGTCAATAATTTCAAGTGCTGCCAGTATTGCTACCAATTCAGCTTGCATTGTGGATGACCAGTTGCTAATTCTTATATTCCTTTGAACTGTGCTTCCATCAGATTGATGAGCAATAACTGCACTTCCTGCCGTTATGTAGCTGTATTTATATGAAAATATAATTCTTTAGGTTGCCAGCCAGTTAACACGTTTTCTGTAGCACTGTTTAAATTCGTTTTCTACTTTAGCCGGACATAAATTGAGTGGTGACTAAACTATACTGTATACAATATATTATAATAATTATAGTGATCCAGATCCCTCTGTTGTGAACCGACTACGTAGACGACTATGTTACAGGACCCGTTCACAGCATGTATTATGGTGATAAATTATTTCAGCTTTAAAAATGCACGTTATTTCTTTAATTTGTGGCATTATATTTTAGATTACTGCACATCAGCGCTAATTTCCTTACGCCCCAACCAGCTGTGACTACAGCAAGGGTGACTAGATTACACTGAAGTGTTGTGAATCATCACGGGAGCTCCAAAGTGAACAGAATTCATCAACAAGCACTTAGAAGCCAGACCAATTCCTAAAGAGAACAGGGTTATGTAACCCTGCCAGCCAAGACATCTTCCCGGGAGAAACCGACATTGAACATGGGGTCCTCGAGCCTTCCCCCAACTGTGTTTGTCAACCAGCAACCTGCTGAGGCCCCGTGCTGCTCACCACATCAACATCCACTAAACTTTGTCAATACATTAACCACCAAAACTCTAGATCAGTGTTGCCGGGTGACTTAAGGCCTCACCTTGATGCTCATCTAGGGAGTGAGCCTTTTGTAATGTCATAGCTTCCTTCTGTATCTTCGTGTTCTTTCTTCCGTTTCCTCCTCCTCTTTCTCCTGTTTCTTCCTGTTTCCAACACTTCTTTCTCCTGTTTCTTCCTGTTTCCAACACTTCTTTCTCCTGTTTCTTCCTGTTTCCAACACTTCTTTCTCCTGTTTCTTCCTGTTTCCAACACTTCTTTCTCCTGTTTCTCGCTTGATCTTCCCTTCCCACCCCCACACCTTTTCCAAAAGATTCAACCGTCGTAATTTTTGTCGTGCTGTGAATTACCACCGCCCTCCGCTGATTAGTTTTCACTCGTAAACTCTGTCATTAACGACCCCTCCTTACCATTGTGTTGTTGTTTAGGGGGCCACAACGGTACTAGTGCCAAATGTGCAGCCCACAGATGTGGCTCTGCGCTCCCGTCTAGGTTACAGGCGTTTGAGTTAAAGACACAAACTCGAGAAACAAGCGGATGTAAGAGGCAGAACACTGAACTGAAGGCGATGAGTCACAATAGCGTGGCTAAAGTAATTTGACCAGACCACACACTAGAAGGTGAAGGAACGACGACGTTTCGGTCCGTCCTGGACCATTCTCAAGTCGATAGATCGACTTGAGAATGGTCCAGGAGGGACCGAAACGTCGTCGTCCCTTCACCTTCTAGTGTGTGGTCTGGTTAAATCAAACTGAACTGAACGAGAGAGCATCTCAGCAGCATAAGGAATCACTGTGTGAACACGGCCGACAGCTGGAAAGGAAAGAGTACAGGAAGGCAAGTTCACACCAGAACACAGTATTAAAGGTTACAAAAGCCCATCGAGTTAGCGTTACTCACGAGAGAGAGTGAGTGAGTCACTTTCCCTTGCTTCCTGCGATGATTGTTCCCCTCTCCATTATCCTCATTAGTCACCATTACGGGGTCAAACTGCGCATTTGTTGCCCCTTTTCAGGCATCCGGGACCACTCGCAGCAGCACCAACAACGCCGACAAGTGCGGATCTAATTTGCTACACGAATTCAACCCGTATAGTATAATTGTTGACCAGACCACACACTAGAAGGTGAAGGGACGACGACGTTTCGGTCCGACCTGGACCATTCTCAAGTCAATTGTGTACTTTAGCCACGTTATTGTGACTCATCGCCTGCAGTATAATTGTTATTTGTGGTGTGCACAATAAATTGTCTCTACTGCCAGGAACTTGGCGCGTAAAAAAAAAATATTCACGATAGCGATTCCATGACAAAATACAATCGGGACTCAAGAAGAGTGTGAAGAGGGAAATGGAAGCAGAATGCAGCGTGAGAGATGCTAAAAAGTCACAATCGACTTGAGAATGGTTCAGGACGGATTGAAACGTCGTCGTCCCTTCACTTTGTAGTGTGTGGTCTGGTCAACATGCTAAAAACAGTGTAGAGACGACATGTTAGAAGTCCACAGAGAAGACACTATAAGAGGGGGAGGGAGGGGGAAGGAAACAATCAGTGAAAAACGCCAAACCATTACGACTATATAGCACTTAGAAGGGATCAGGATAAGGATTTGGGATGGGACGGGGGGGGGGGGGGGGGAAAGAAAGAAATGGTGCCCAACCACTAGAACGGTCGGGGATTGAACGCCGACCTGCATGAAGCGAGACCGTCGCTCTACCGTCCAGTCAAAGTGGCTCAGACAAACACAAAAACGAACATCTATTAAACAATTTTGAAAAAATTCTTACAAATTTAGTATGAGCTTAAAATAACAGACAGTGCAAAGACAATAGACAGTCAAACAAACACAATAGACCGTCAAACAAACAATAGACAGCCAGTCAAACACAATAGACAGTCAAACAAACACAATAGACAGCCAGTCAAACACAATAGACAGCCAGTCAAACACAATAGACAAATCGGAACACTAAATAATGCCAACACGTCCCTGAACCCCACCTCCTGTGATGGAGAGCGGAACACACACACATGTATGTTCCAACTTTGCACACATGTGCAAAGTTGTGATTGCTTCCGAGCGCGTTTTGCTCATTCCAGGTGTAGGGTGCTCTCTTTAGAGTACTAGTGCTCTCTTTAGAGTACTAGTGCTCTCTTTAGAGTCCTAATGCGCTCTTTAGAGACCCAGTGCTCTCTTTAGAGACCCAGTGCTCTCTTTAGAGACCCAGTGCTCTCTTTAGAGATCCAGTGCTCTCTTTAGAGACCCAGTGCTCTCTTTAGAGACCCAGGTGCTCTCTTTAGAGACCCAGTGCTCTCTTTAGAGTACTAGTGCTCTCTTTAGAGTCCCAGTGCTCTCTTTAGAGACCCAGTGCTCTCTTTAGAGACCCAGTGCTCTCTTTAGAGACCCAGTGCTCTCTTTAGAGACCCAGTGCTCTCTTTAGAGTCCCAGTGCTCTCTTTAGAGACCCAGTGCTCTCTTTAGAGACCCAGTGCTCTCTTTAGAGACCCAGGTGCTCTCTTTAGAGACCCAGTGCTCTCTTTAGAGACCCAGTGCTCTCTTTAGAGATCCAGTGCTCTCTTTAGAGACCCAGGTGCTCTCTTTAGAGACCCAGGTGCTCTCTTTAGAGACCCAGTGCTCTCTTTAGAGACCCAATGCTCTCTTTACAGACCCAGTTGCTCTCTTTAGAGTACCCAGGTGCTCTCTTTAGAGACCCAGTGCTCTCTTTAGAGACCCAGTGCTCTCTTTAGAGACCCAGTGCTCTGTTTAAAGACCCAAGACTCTCTTTACAGACCCAGTTGCTCTCTTTAGAGTCCTAGTGCTCTCTTTAGAGTTCTAGTGCTCTCTTTAGAGACCCAGTTGCTATCTTTAGAGACCCAGGTGCTCTCTTTAGAGACCCAGTGCTCTCTTTAGAGACCCAGTGCTCTCTTTAGAGACCCAGTGCTCTCTTTAGAGACCCAGTTGCTATCTTTAGAGTCCCAAGACTCTCTTTAAAGACCCAGTGCTCTCCTAAAGAACCTAATGCTCTCTTAAGACACCATAATACTAAATGAAGGCACCACTTACAGCTTTCTTTCTGTAACTTTCAACAGGAGACCTGTGGAAATGCTGAGAAAAGTTTCGGTGTGGATCCAGTACCTCGCTTGTAGCGCGGGCTGCAGAGCAGACAAGTCACGCTGCTTGTTGCGCAGACCAGATACGTGACTGGTAGAGGTTCGCAGACCAGATACGTGACTGGTATAGTGGTTCGCAGACCAGATACGTGACTGGTATAGTGGTTCGCAGACCAGATACGTGACTGGTATAGTGGTTCGCAGACCAGATACGTGACTGGTAGTGGTTCGCAGACCAGATACGTGACTGGTAGAGGTTTGCAGACCAGATACGTGACAGGTATAGTGGTTCGCAGACCAGATACGTGACTGGTATAGTGGTTCGCAGACCAGATACGTGACTGGTATAGTGGTTCGCAGACCAGATACGTGACTGGTATAGTGGTTCGCAGACCAGATACGTGACTGGTATAGTGGTTCGCAGACCAGATACGTGACTGGTATAGTGGTTCGCAGACCAGATACGTGACTGGTAGTGGTTCGCAGACCAGACACGTGACTGGTATAATGGTTCGCAGACCAGACACGTGACTGGTAGTGGTTCGCAGACCAGACACGTGACAGGTATAGTGGTTCGCAGACCAGATACGTGACAGGTATAGTGGTTTGCAGACCAGATATGTGACTGGTATAATGGTTCGCAGACCAGATACGTGACTGGTAGTGGTTCGCAGACCAGACACGTGACTGGTAGAGGTTCGCAGACCAGATACGTGACTGGTAGTGGTTCGCAGACCAGACACGTGACAGGTATAGTGGTTCGCAGACCAGATACGTGACTGGTAGTGGTTCGCAGACCAGATACGTGACTGGTATAGTGGTTCGCAGACCAGATACGTGACTGGTATAGTGGTTCGCAGACCAGACACGTGACTGGTAGTGGTTCGCAGACCAGATACGTGACTGGTAGTGGTTCGCAGACCAGATACGTGACTGGTAGTGGTTCGCAGACCAGATACGTGACTGGTATAATGGTTCGCAGACCAGATACATGACTGGTATAGTGGTTCGCAGACCAGATACGTGACTGGTAGTGGTTCGCAGACCAGATACGTGACTGGTATAGTGGTTCGCAGACCAGACACGTGACTGGTAGTGGTTCGCAGACCAGATACGTGACTGGTATAGTGGTTCGCAGACCAGACACGTGACTGGTAGTGGTCTGGTCTGCGAACAAGAGATAATAACGAAATCACACATATAGGCAGAAAACATTTTATAAAATTTCATGGCCATGTACTGTGAGTGGCTGGACGTATCTAAAGATAATAATTATATTGTTGAAACTTGGAGCATTAAACACGAGCGTCTGGAGAGGTCCTCATCACCTGACCACAAAACACCAAACAAATGTTATAAGAAGCAGTGTGAAAAGCAAGACAAGACTAGCAAAAAGCTGCTGAAACTCAAATTCAACCTTGTCTTGAATGCCATCTGTATAAGAGAAAGTATTTTAAACAATTACACGATAAAAATTTGTGTGTATTCATAATATATAAATATAATATTATATATATATATATATATATATATATATATATATATATATATATATATATATATATATATTGATGGGCTAGCATGAATCTTCTCCATTTTCCTTATGATTTTCTTCACTTAAGAAGGAAGTTGAACACGTGGAAGATATTGGAGGAACTGGTTCCAAATCAGAACACAGAAATAACACCACATGAGACCAGTAGGCATGGCAAGATGTGCAAAATAACCCCGTTGAAAAGTAGATACAATATGGACTCTAAAGAAGCAAATCTGTAAACATTAAGAGCCTAAAACTTTTCACCACCTCTTTACAATATAAGCGCCATAACCAGGCGCTTTAAAGCCTCCTCTGAAGCGTATCTGATCATCTGTTGTGTTATCCCCTAAGCAATGTCGTCCGGGTGCCCCGCGCCTGGGTAATACACAAGCCTAGGGTATACAGAAGCCTAGGGCATACACAAGCCTAGCATATACACAAACCCAGGTGCGGCCACGCCCAGGTACACACACATTCAGGTCTTCACCTCAAGATAAACTACAGGTGAAATCAGCTTATTGTTTACACTACAAGTTCCTGACGAAACGGAAAGTAAGAGGTCGTGTTCCTCAGTAACAAATTTGAGATCAAAGTTCACCATTGTCTCCTCTCTCACCGCGTACAAATATTCTCCGACATAAGTATATTACGGGCTGTTAGAGTTCAGAGTCCTGGATCACTAGGAACGAGAGTCCTGGATCACTCTTCATTGATCGTGGTTCATTGGTTCCAGATTAGTCCGCTCTACATTAGTCGACTTTCTTGGCTGCTAATTCATAGGTTTCTAAGTTGCAAATTGGTGGAGGGTTCATTATATTAAGTTACATGTTGTCGGCAAATACGACCGCCTAAATATTGTGGGTTGGACTGAAGATTCGTCAAGAAAATGCTGATGACAATCATAGTTATGATGACTGCAATTGTGTATCACTGCGAGTTCTTAACGATCTCGCTTACATATTCTTTCAAATTGAGATATTGTAATTCAATGTTTTTTTTGCATTATAACTTTTGTCAACATTCTCACGACTCTCAGTAGGGACAGTGTCACCTGTGTCGGAGACTACCAGCTTTCAATCACTGAAGCTTGGATAGATATCATCTTTGCTATCACTGAGGCTTGGATAGATATCAACTTCACTATCACTCAAGCTTAGGTTCAATTTCCGCAGCAAGACGGACACATTCGGGCCAACACACTAATTACAAAGAATGTAATACTTGGCGGCCTTCCTCGTCCGAGAGAAAAACAAAGTCATTAATGCTCAAGCTGCCAAATGGATCAAGTGTCCGTCTACACCACAGCCCCAGAGGCAGTGATTACCTGCTTTCATCAGCCGGAGACATGGACCAGGAGCGCTGAGTCCTCTAGTCATCGTGGGCTTCCATTTCCTCAACCTTTTTTTTTCTTTATTTCCCTTTGCTACCACACTAGTAGGATTTGCACATTGCAGGCGATGAGTCACAATAACGTGGCTAAAGTATGTTGACCAGACCACACACTAGAAGGTGAAGGGACGACGACGTTTCGGTCCATTCCTGGACCATTCTGAAGTCGATTGTGACTCACTTAATTCACACAATCGACTTGAGAATGGTCCAGGACGGACCGAAACGTCGTCATCCCTTCACCTTCTAGTGTGTGGTCTGGTCAACATTAGCACGTCCTGTAGGTCCGAAGATATTTTAGAGAGAACTAGACTTGAGACAGCTGGCTGGCTGCTGGATCATAGGCTATAGTGGTCTGCTGTCTAATCAACCTGTCCTGTCCAATAATACATCGCATTTTGACGTCAAAATCCCCAACGAACAAAATATGATGCAGTGTAAATCACAGCGGCTCACATTCACGTTTCATGTGCGTGGGTCCGTCAGTTAGGTTAGTTTCGAGTAAATTTAAGTGCACCATTTTGTGTCCGCTGTGACAACTGGAGAAGACAGGCTGGTCTAATGTCACCCCCACCAGTTGTGTAAGCTCTGAAAGTCAGGCTGAGTCAGGCTGATGGGCCTATAAGCTTGAAGTTTTAATTTAGAATGCCCATATAAGTGATGACTACTTCCAACGTCTTTCTGTTTAACCAACATCTACTTTTTCACAATTTCGCTTTCCCCCATCAACTGATATATGCGCGCCAAGATCACTCTATGACCGACCAGGATTCAGCGTGTCAAGAAGTATGGCACGTTTATCCAAACTATAATTACCCGGTTTTATAAGTTTTCCTTAATCGTTTATTTCACGCTAACGTGTAGCCTAGCCAATAGTTACCGATAAAACAGCAGGAAATGGCGGGACTCGATGAAAACACTCCTCCATTGGCAGAAAACATTACTCACCGTGATAGAGCCCTTGAGTACAGCAGGACCGTCAGCTTATATAGTGATAGGTATTTACGAGGATCTAAACACACTCTTTCGACGAGTAGCTTTCAGACGTAATGAATGCCTCGAGTCTCTGTAGCGACAAGGACGGTGTCATCACCTAATATTGTTCTTGAAATATGTCCGGCAAATATTTGCTGGGGCTGGCTGGCTTGGGGGAAACCGACTCTGTAATTTTTCCCCTCGAACGAGTCAAAATGCTGGGGAGTAATGGGGATTGATGATAGGGAATTAAGTAGGGAAAAGGGGAATATGCATGGAAATGAAACAGACTAACATCACGAGAGAGGGACCATACGGTAGGGCCAGGTCCCAAATTTGTATGGTAAGATAACATACTGGGGCTAACGACGTGGGAAGAAATGCTGAATAGACCCAGTGAAGAGTAAAGGGGCCATAGGAACACTAAAGAGAACACTGCATGAATATCAGAGTTCCACGGTTGTTCGACATTCTCCCAGCAAAAAATATTACCCGAACAAAAGCGAACGTGGTCAAGAAACAATTAGACAGTGTTCAGGAAACAATTAAAGTTCCTGTAAAATGTGCCGAACTGTAATAGATCTGTGGGCCGCTCCAACCAACATCCTTTTAGATTAAGTTATCACAAATCAAGTCTGACCCCCAAGCCCGACTCTGAGAGCAAAAGAACTCCCGAAACCCTCCCCAGGTATATTCCAGGAAGCTTTGAGCAACCTTGGACCTATGCTTGTGTTCGAGAAGATTTACTCGCTTTGTTTCTAATGTATTTTTAATGGACTATTGAAACATTTATCGTTACCCCCTCCAGTCTCTAGTGTTTGCTTCCCTCAGGCTCTTAATACCACACACACACACACACACACACATGTCATTAGGCTATCATTCTGTCTGGTTCATCACCTGTCTGTATCACCTCTGCATTCTGTCAATTATTTTTAAATACATGAAATTATTGGTCGATATATTGTATATATGCTTTAAGATGCAAATGCTTCATATGGTGCCAGCGTTCAAATAGCATAACAGTCTACGTCCTCGAATGACAAATGAATGAACCATTCATTCGAATGACAACCAGGGGACCCGGGTTCAGTCCTCCAGATAGGGCAGGAAAATGGTTGGGCGCGTTTCCTTTTACTTGCAGCCTCTCAACCTAGCAGTAAAATAGGTACCCGGGAGCTAGGCATCTGTTGTGGGTTGCATCCTGGGGAAGGTCAGTATAAGCCTTGTACAGTAGTTAAAACTATTTGTGGAACACAGTTATACCTCTCGAGAGCACACATTATAAACCCCAAATTATATATATCATTCTTCCTTTTAAAAACAGTAATATGGGTTCAACTGAATATCTCTTTTTTTTCCCATCTATATAAAGAATATGTAGTCACAAATCAACAAAATTACTGTATTCTTAGCTTTCTAACATATAATGTAAATATGAGAACATTACAAACCTCGTGAAGACCACTTCCAATTCTTTACTGCATAAAGCTTTTATAGTTATTTATGACCCAATTTACAATTACAACTTTATTCTCACAGAAACAAAATATATGCATAGTCTTCTCGGCCTGGTACCGTCTTTTGATAATTATAAATTCAGCTTTAGCGGCAATAAATTTATATGGAAAATGACCAAATCTAGTCTTGAAATAAATTGTCTTCGCTTTATATGAAATTGCCGATAAACTACTTATTGTAACAATTTGACATACATAAATTTGAATAATAAAAACGACAAACAATCAGTAATAAACCCCAACATGTTCTGCAACACCCACTTAGAATATTACAACCCAAGTAAAGTTTACCGAAGTCACCCCCACCCACCCACGTCTTTTTCCCGCCTGAATCCACACACCCCGTCCCTAGGCTGCCACTTTCAACAGACAACAATAGGGGAAAACAAATCACTTTAGATCATACAAGACACACTTACCTTAGCCTCGAGTGTCTGCAGCTTGTTGACTCTGGGACGCATGCCACCCCCAGGACCTCCTGACGGCAGCAGCGTCGACTGGTGGTTGAGAGAAAAAAATATACTGTAAGTTGAGGTTATTATTACGGCACTTTAGGCTAGTGGTGTCGGTGATTACTTTCTGGTGCATGTCTGAGGTTGGTTTATGAGTTGTTTTAAAGCGGATTGATAAGAGGGTGTGGGTGTTTCATTGTGGTTTATACAGAGTTTGTGAGTACGTGTGTGAATTGTGCGAGTAAAATATATTCTGGACTGGCGTTGATTTTGAAGGCAGGAATTTAATCTGTAAATCTGTAAAATATATAAAAACGTGAGAAATATGAAAGAAAATATAAAACTACTGAACACTACCGCCACACGAGCTCCCCTACCAAGAGACCACCATTGTATAGTTAACCACTAAATCATCCACTGTGTGGAAAAGCCTCGTTCATGCCACTGTACATTACCAGAAGAGCCTTCAATCAACACATCTCGTCATACTAAACGCTTATAAACGGCCGTTCTTTTCTACAACACCAATTTCCAGCTCTCTCTCTAAATGCATAGTTAACAACATGAAATTTAGGTGGCCGAATGTTTCAAGAGGGGGAAAACAAAATACTTTTTTCCCCAATGACTCACTTTCCAAGATATAATGGCTGAAAATCTTTAGAAGACTTTAGAAGAATTTCCCAAGACACATTCTGCTACAAATGTCTGAATATCTCAGGCTCGTGGCATTACAACTGTAATTAAACTTTTCTTAAAGAAAAAAGTTTCCGAGTGGCTTAAGAAGCAACAAATTATCAATATTACAAAATCTAAAGACATGTTGGCCGAGGAACTCACCGGAATGTAGGAATAAAGATGCCTTCGATGCCTCATGATCCCGTCTTGAAGCCTAAGGCGAGGCAGGTGCCGCTTTGGCTCACTCACTCACTCATCTCAAACTCACTCACTGGCCACTCTCACTGCCAGGTTCATATTGCATTTTCATAAAACAGTTAAACCAATTTCTAGTTTCCGATACGTAAAATATCTGGTTTGTAAAGAGGAAACAAATAATTGTCCCATATCATAAAAAAATGATGATTTATACTTATAGTTTCCAGCATATTTCACTGATCGGATTCCGTTGTGTTGAAGACTGCTGCAGGAGTTAGCCAAGCGTTCCAGCAGTATTCAGTGAAGGGCACTGATTTGTAGTCTAGTTACGAGTAGTGAAGCTCTAAGCAACTTATTCAGGCGATGAGTCACAATAACGTGGCTGAAGTAGTTTGACCAGACCACACACACTAGAAGGTGAAGGAACGACGACGTTTCGGTCCGTCCTGGACCATTCTCAAGTCGACTTGAGAATGGTCCAGGACGGACCGAAACGTCGTCGTCCCTTCACCTTCTAGTGTGTAGTCTGGTCAAGCAACTTATTGTTTCATCGGTAACGGGATTATTTAACAATATATATATATCTACGAAACGACTAACAGTCTCAGTCCAATTTCCAGTTAACTAAACAAAAAAAACAGGCGTCCTAGACTTCCTAACAAATTAATAAAACAAAGTGAACCACAACTACTAGCGCTTAAACTACCGCAAATCATAACCAGGCAGGATTATTCACATTATTTGTTTAGAAACAAAGTATTTCTACCAACTGTACACCACGATGATACGTTGTGTGTTAAACACACGAGACAAAAATCAATAAATAAAAAGTCGACCCTAGCTTCCCCTTGAAAGAAAATCCTTTAATGAAAATACTGACAATAATTACTCGTGAGCAACGGTATCAGCGAACAAGGTCTCCCGCGAACAATGGTAGCCTACCTGCAGCCCGTCCTCCAAACAAAGATCCAAAAGTGATTCCATGCACCCACCAAACCCCCTGTTTATGAATGAAAAGCGGTTTACACACGACTCACAACTGCTGACAGTTCGAACATATCCGGAACAAGTGTTTCACTGACGAATTTTGTTCGAATCACAACGCTATAAATGCTTCACCCACGTACTACAAATACAAATAATCGCCAACAGAACCTAAACACCTAACCTATCCTATACCTATATATGCACAATATGCTAATATATTATAGTATTAATTTATACTTGCGAAAATTCCCGTTTTGAATGAACAGCATGTTAAAATTGATGAATGCGTCTGTGGGGTTGACCGCTGGATGTAATGGACTTGAGTCGAGGACGGGTTGATACCTGTGACAATGCCTTTTCGCCTCAAATTGTGAAATTTCTAGCGTTATCTCGCTCTTATCGTACGACGGTCGGACGTCGTCATAGTCATGTGTCCAGTTGGTCTAAATCACGTCCCCTGTCACTCGGAACAACGGAGTGAGAACCAATCAGAGTGTCACTCGGTGGAAAGGACGGACTCCGTCCTTATTAGGTCTAATCTACGAAAATGCTGCCTTTCCTATTGGCCAAGTAAAGCGATGGTGGATGATTGCTGTTCTCCTATTGGCCGGCCGGTGACAGGCTTGTTCACTGTCATCGCGAATAGTGAAAGCTGCAGTGAACGAAGGAAGTAGATTTCCTGGTGACTAACAATCTTGTTTATTGACAACTGTGGACGCAATATACTAGAATATAGCGCTATAAACATCATTATATCTAAGTTTTATTTTCGCGAGAACGTGAAAAGGCATATTATCTGATTCAGAAAACCTGAATCTAAATAATTTATATATATATCATGACTAACAGAGGCCCCAGGACAGAGCCTTGAGGCACTTTACTTACAACATTTTCCCATTCTGACTTAACCCCATATCTTACAGGATTCCTCACAACATAATATTAGCTACCACACACATTAAGGATCATTACTTACAAGAACAGTATCAAAATGGTCTTTTGATAAATGCAGAAGTCACTTTACAAAACTAATTTGGTCAGTCGATTTAAAAAATATCACCACGGTTGTGTTAGGCTATAACCTGTGAGGATATTTCCTCTCTGTATTGTATCCACATATTGTATTATTGTTTTTAAAAGAAAAAACAATACTTGTGTGATAGAGCAATTCAGTTTCCAAACCCGTTATTGCTTATATTCCATTAAATAACCTGATTAAATTGTGCTTTAATACGATGATCGTCTGGACTATTGTACCAGACGATCACACAATGGCCAGACAATGGCTGCTTGGGTCCCAGTGTCGCGAAAGCCTTGAACCAGGATGATTTTTTTTATAAAGTCCGCTTTTGAAATGATGAAAATTATTTAGTAACACTCCCTTCTCCTTCCTTCTCACCCACTCTCCCCTTTATCTCTGTCTCAGAAAATGTAACATTGAACTCACGCTCGTCGTTTTCCATTGAATAAATCTAGGGAATCGGCAAACCATGTGTCACCGATATTGGTAGGGGGGTCACTACTGGACCCGACCTCCCTTGCCCAATAGCACTGACTCAGACCAGCCTATGTTCGTCCCGTATCTCATATCATTCACCCTGCAAAGTTGGGTAAAGTTTGCACCAAGTGTCTGGCCTCCAACCCCATACACAGACAACCATTCTCTCTTGTTGACCAGACCACACACTAGAAGTTGAAGGGACGACGACGTTTCGGTCCGTCCTGGACCATTCTCAAGTCGAACCATTCTCTCTTATCCATATTTATTAAGAGAGAATGTGATTGTCCAAAGAGGGAGCCCAGAACCTTAGGGGCTACTCACCCAACTTTGCAGGGGGATTGGTCTTGGGTATGTAACGGACATAGGTCGGTTAGAGTAGGCCTAAGTTAAATGTTTTAAGAAGTATTAGCATTTATAAAGACCCCCCAGGCGATTTTCAAAGGGTCAAGTATGAAATATTCGGTGTGTTCTCCGAAGAGTTTTTATGGATAATAATATACACCAGTCGATTAATGTTGAAGAGGCAGGACCCAAGAGTCGTAGCTCATTCCCCGCAAATACAAATTGCCGAATATACTCCCCCCAACACTGACCTGATTTATTACTTGGAAAACGTAATTTTATATATAAGAAAATGTCAAAGTTATAATATATCTTCGTAAATACTGTTATCTAGACCAACAACAATGTGTTTCCAGGAGAAACAAGGTTAAGACACCGCGCGGCTACAAGCCTCATCCCCTTCGAAGAAAATAAAGTGCACCGAAAGGTATAATTTTGGCTAACTCGATTTGAGAGAGTGTAGGGAACCCTCACCGCTCACACCGTCATATGCTGGACCCTGATGATCACAATCCTCTCAACTACATTCATTTTCCCACACAATTTGTAGCAATCTGTTTTCATCTATAACAATCTCTCGTAAATTATTGGTAACTTTATTTATTTCCTTTTTTTTAACATTTCTCCTGGTGGGGAAAATGCTATATGAAGAGTGATGGGTGGGCTCTTACTGCTGCCGAACTAACGACATGAGTTATGGTCTGAGTAGTTACGGAGTTCCCACAAGTTAGCCTCGAGCCGGAGCTTCTTACACACCTTTCTTTATATATATATATTTTACCCCCCAGACGTCTGGGGTGCCACGTCTGGGGTGCCACGTCTGGGGTACCACGTCTGGGGTACCACGTCTGGGGTGCCACGTCTGGGGTACCACGTCTGGGGTACCACGTCTGGGGTGCCACGTCTGGGGTACCACGTCTGGGGTGCCACGTCTGGGGTGCCACGTCTGGGGTACCACGTCTGGGGTGCCACGTCTAGGGTGCCACGTCTGGGGTGCCACGTCTGGGGTGCCACGTCTGGGGTACCACGTCTGGGGTGCCACGTCTGGGGTACCACGTCTGGGGTGCCACGTCTGGGGTACCACGTCTGGGGTGCCACGTCTGGGGTACCACGTCTGGGGTGCCACGTCTGGGGTACCACGTCTGAGGTACCACGTCTGGGGTACCACGTCTGGGGTGCCACGTCTGGGGTGCCACGTCTGGGGTGCCACGTCTGGGGTGCCACGTCTGGGGTACCACGTCTGGGGTGCCACGTCTGGGGTACCACGTCTGGGGTGCCATGTCTGGGGTACCACGTCTGGGGTGCCACGTCTGGGGTACCACGTCTGGGGTGCCACGTCTGAGGTACCACGTCTGGGCAGCCCAGGCGTGCCCAGATGTAATCAGCGTTAGCCAGCGGATACACATGTCTTTTTATGTCCTATATGGATAGGGTTAGATAAGTACTGCAGTACATGTAATGTAGGTTACTGGGCGCTGGACTACATAAGGTACTGTCTGGGGGGTGTTTGGCCAGCGCTTGACCCTAACAACAGCCAGAAATCATAAATGCGAACATATTATATGTTATCATCCATCACTTGCACTGAAAATCACATAAAAAAATTCATATCACGGTATTTAAATCTCTACCAAAGCCATAGTGGCTGGGTCACTAAGGTATATTATACAGTCTCTAACATATTACTGTGTACATCATAATGTATCATGACACTTGAGTCTGATGAGGATACATGTCTTGAACAACCTGTCGCTCAATTATTATAGTACCTGATATGCAAGTATCCGATAGTACCTACTATCAGGTACCTACTATTACTTTTGATGGAAGTACTAAATATGGACTCATGTATCCTAAAGAATCTTCTGTATTATTAATTACTTTAGAGCTAGACGAAAGGAGGAAATCTATACTTTCCTAAATCTAGTATAACACATATGTGTACCGAATATAAGGCCCAAGATGTCGAGTATCAGGTCTAGATTCGGTCTATACTTACAGTCTCACTGTCACATTCTAGTATTTCAATAGAAAAAAAACTCTTCTACCAGCAAAACTACATTCCATCTAGAGCAGGTATAGGTTATCTTCTTGAGGTTATCTTGAGATGATTTCGGGGCTTTTTTAGTGTCCCCGCGGCCCGGTCTTCGACCAGGCCTCCACCCCCAGGAAGCAGCCCGTGACAGCTGACTAACACCCAGGTACCTATTTACTGCTAGGTAACAGGGGCATAGGGTGAAAGAAACTCTGCCCATTGTTTCTCGTCGGCGCCTGGGATCGAACCCGGGACCACAGGATCACAAGTCCAGCGTGCCCTAGGTACTGACTAGGTACAATCATTTTCTGGAAGAATGGTCTGGTAGTGCTGGAGGATTGTATGTAGAGCTGAGGTCTGGCTGTGTTACCTGAAGCGACTTTGTGTTGCTGGATATTGTGTGCCTTCTTGGAATTAAGCAAGTAACGGAACACTGAAATAAGTAGCAAGTAACGAATACACAACGACCATTCCTTCAGGGAGCCGGTCGGCCGAGCGTACAGCACGCTGGACTTGTAATCCTGTGGTCCCTGGGTTCGATCCCAGGCGCCGGCGAGAAACAATGGGCAGAGTTTCTTTCACCCTATGCCCCTGTTACCTAGCAGTAAAATAGGTACCTGGGTGTTAGTCAGCTGTCACGGGCTGTTTCCTGGGGGTGGAGGCCTGGTCGAGGACCGGGCCGCGGGGACACTAAAAAAAAAAGCCCCGAAATCATCTCAAGATAACCTCAAGGAGGGAACACGACATATAGAAGCAAACCACAGTGGGAAATATTCACTGTTAACTTGACTGTTCACTTCACTGTTAACTTGTTATCCAACATAAGGGCTAATATGGCCTATACGTCCCTCACAGCCTATCACACATTCAGCCTCCACACACACGCCGCTGCTTCTTGTGGTCACTGTCGCCAAGTAAACCTGAATTACTGGTATACCTCACTAATTGGGTTACATGAGTTTACCTGCCTCCCAATATGGATCTCATTCTGCGTTACCTTCCCACCCTTCCTCGCATGTAATCCGTCATTATTGAATGTTATGATTTATCGACGGACCAAACGTGCTGTGAAAAGCTGCGACTCGCGTGTTCTGTGCATCGGTAGGTTAGGACTAGGTAGGTTGCTTGGGTTCGTTCGTTCGTTTCAGGTTAAGACGATAGATTTTGTACGTTGGGGCAAATCGAGAGAACGGTTTGTGTCGTCAGTGATGTGATATTATGTATTGTAGACGTGCTTGTCCCATATCACCCCCTCCCTCACACCTCCCTCAGCTGTCCAACTGTCACTCACCCCCATCAAGCACCCGTCAACTCCTCCCCGTCCCCGTCCCCCCCCACACCACTCACCCAGACAGACCTGTCCTACGGGACCGCCACAAGCAACATCGGGCCACGGCCGGTTGATATATTTGGGTTAAGACGCCAATGACAAGCACGACTGTTCTCAGACGGCCGCCGCAGAGGGCCAAGAAAAAAATAACCTCATCAACCAATGTGAGGCGTGGTCAAGGTGAGGGCGTGTCCCTTGCTGGTGGATGGGGGTGGATAGGGGTGGATGGGGTGGATAGAGGGGGATGGAGGAGTGTGCGTTTGGTGAGGGCTTGGCGTCACCCATCGTCCCAAGCTCAAGATCCTTATGACTCAATTTTCTCAATTTCTGGACTTATTCCAGCAATGTTGCATAGAAAGCAGGTGATTTTTTTTTAACCCATAGGACTATAAACCCATGGAACCGCCTACCCGCCGAAGCCGTAAAGGTCAAGACACTACTGCATTTCAAAATCCAGCTGGATATAGTCATGAGGAAAAATGGGGAGACATTTGACATGTCGCCGGCTTCCTGTTCTCGTCGAGGCCACTAGAGAGATGGTGGCCCCTCAGGTAAATTCAGGAAAATAACAGTTTGGTAGAATAATTCATGAGAGAAAAGAAGGGAAAGAGAGACAGAGAGAGGTAGAGAGGTAGAGAGAGAGAGAGAGAGAGAGAGAGAGAGAGAGAGAGAGAGAGAGAGAGAGAGAGAGAGAGAGAGAGAGAGAGAGAGAGAGAGAGAGAGTGTGTGTCTATGTGTATGTGTGTGTGTGTGTGTGTGTGTGTGTGTGTGTGTGTGTGTGTGTGTGTGTGTGTGTGTGTGTGTGTGTGTGCGCGTGTGTTTCCTGAGATAGATTCCTGAGCCTACTGGGATCTATCATATCTCCACTTGAAACTGTGTATGGAGTCAGCCTCCACCACATCACTAATGCATTCCATCTGTTAACTACTCTGACACTGAAAAAGTTCTTTCTAACGTCCCTGTGGCTCATTTGGGCACTCAATTTCCACCTGTGTCCCCTTGCATGTGTGTGTGTGTCAATGTGTAACAAGGGAAAGCATAAGTTCAGAGAATATATTAACCCCACAAGATGCAACAACAACATTCCTTACAAATACACAAATCCCCTTCACCATTCACCAGGAAATACAACGAGAGGAAGATGGTCGTCTCTTGTATTGAGACGACCTCAATACAAGATGAGGTCGTCTTTCCATTTCCTCCCTGTCCCCATCCGCCTCACAGCACTCTCTCGACGACGCACCCAGCCCTCAGTGGGTCGTCTCTCCAGGAAATACAAGGAGAGAAATACAATACACCAGGCTTGCACGGCCGACAGACTAACACCGTTACTTCCTGTAACCCCCCCATAGTCTGACGGGTCCGAGTCAAGGGCGGTCTGTACCAACTACAGTGTACCACAGTAATCAGAAATGGAAATGTCGTCCTCGAAATAGACAAAATTATTTCCGGAAAGTGTCAGACCGAATTGTATACATTTATATTTCTTGTGTAATTTGGCCTATATATATATATATTTTAAGCTGTAGCTCAACCTTCCCTGAAACTATTCTAGCAAAATGTTGAATAAATGTTACTCGAGAGATAACCACATATTACAGAAATGTTCATGTTGTTAAATATACGATTTGTGTGTGAAATAGACAGTGATATCACCCATAGTTCTTGGCTTCTATGTCTGTCATTCCACAGGGACGAGTGGACAGAAGAAGAACTCCACAGGCTCGAGTGGATAGAAGAAGAACTCCACAGGGACGAGTGGAGTTCACCATATTACTTCACTCAACAGGTGTAATCTATGGAGTATACTCCACAGGCTACACCTGTGGAGTATAGTAGCTACACTAGCTGCATCTATATAGTACAGTCGCTACACCTCTCATAATGACTCTCTTTTATTATCGTTGCATCTCGTTCTTGTGTTTACATCTCAAATAAGAAAACAACAACACCTGCCAATCCACCAGAACACGTGTTAAGAACATGTGCTGTACTCTCGCAGTTATCACACACACATATTCGAGTCTCACCTGTGCTTTACTCACTCGAAATTCTTTATTTAACCTTATTGGTGTGACTTGTGTATGCAGCCCCCCACACACACACGCGCGCACACACACACACACACACACACACACACACACACACGAGGCACGAGGCAGAAACAAATGGGCAAAGTTTCTTTCACCCTAAGTGCCCCTGTTACCTAGCAGTAAATAGGTACCTGGGAGCTAGTCAGCTGTCACGGGCTGCTTCCTGGGGTGTGTGTGTGTGTGGTGTGGGGAAGAAAAAAAAAAAAAAAAAAAAAAAAAAAAAAAAAAGTAGTAGTTAGTAAACAGTTGATTGACAGTTGAGAGGCGGGCCGAAAGAGCAAAGCTCAACCCCCGCAAAAAAAAAAAAAAAAAAAAAAAACACAACTAGTAAACACACACACACACACACACACACACACACACACACACACACACACACACACACACACACACACACACACACACACACACACACACAACTGAAGCAGACTCCCGCTTATAGTACCGTTGATCTGCATTGAACTTATGCGTTGGTCTACTGCGTTGATCGGTACTTGGTAGCGTTGAACTCATACGTTGATCTCCTGCGTTGATCGGTGCATGGTGGGCCGGGGGATATCATCCCAGGGAGCAGAGCCCGCTCGAGTAACGCTTTGTCAGCGTTGGCTCAATCGTTCATTAAGGCGTGTTTCCAGCGTTGGATGGACGTTGATTAAGTGTATTATCATCAACGGACTGACGTTGATTGAGCGTTGTATCGACGTCATTTGTTCAGGTGTGGTCGAGTGAAGAGAGAGAGAGAGAGAGAGAGAGAGAGAGAGAGAGAGAGAGAGAGACAGACAGAAGTTGCCCACCCAATTTATAAGACACGGAGCACTAGCAGCGTAAGGCGGGACCAAGAACCCAAGCTTAACCCCCATAAGCTCAACTAGGTGAGTAACTAGACAACTACATAATAATATAATAAGCAAATAACCAACAAAAGGCCCAAACTGGCCCATATGAAACCACTGCAATTTAACACAACCATTCAAACTCATTCATATATATCTAACCTAAGCTGGAAACAATGCAGTAATTCCAAGTCTATTATATTAGCAGATAATGTGTTCTATAAATCAACATTGATTCCAGACTAGTATTTACCCAGGTCTTTTCCGAATCTAAAGTTATCCCATTTATACTCTTTGTTTCCAGTTTTACTTTGTCGATGTATGTAAAACCCGTAATCACCCACATTCGAATCCTCGTCATGGCCCTTGTGGATTTGTTCATATTATATATATATATATATATATATATATATATATATATATATATATATATATATATATATATATATATATATATATATATGCTTATAAACCACAAGTTTGAAGTATATAACTTTTAGACACTTCACATTAAGCATTAACACCAAGTTCTCCCATATAACAGGGCTTGATGAAAAACGTGAGAGATCCCTCACTGTCTCATTGCCTGGAGAGATGAGATATCTGGTTGGTTAAATACCCCGGAATTCCCATCTCCTTAGGGCTCTGAAGTATGGTGTAGTGGATACAAGTGCGTACCTGCCATCTTGATGGCCAGTGTTCAAGTCCCTGGTGGGTGTGTCAAAATGTTATATATATATATATATATATATATATATATATATATATATATATATATATATATATATATATATATATATATATATATATATATGTCGTACCTAGTAGCCAGAACTCACTTCTCAGCCTACTATTCAAGGCCCGATTTGCCTAATAAGCCAAGTTTTCCTGAATTAATATATTTACTATAATTTTTTTCTTATGAAATGATAAAGCAACCCTTTTCTCTATGTATGAGGTCAATTTTTTTTTATTGGAGTTAAAATTAACGTAGATATATGACCGAACCTAACCAACCCTACCTAACCTAACCTAACCTATATTTATAGGTAAGGTTAGGTTAGGTAGCCAAAAAAAGCTAGGTTAGGTTAGGTTAGGTAGGTTAGGTAGACGAAAAAACATTAATTCATGAAAACTTGGCTTATTAGGCAAATCGGGCCTTGAATAGTAGGCTGAGAAGTGCGTTCTGGCTATTAGGTACGACATATATATATATATATATATATATATATATATATATATATATATATATATATATATATATATATATATATATATATATATATATTCAAATCACGTTAAGAAATTTAGCTTGAAGAATTATTGGAGGAGAGAATACCTGGGGAAATTCACAGATGTACAAAAAAAATATCAGACTGTACACTCTGGGAGTTTAGTGAAGCTTGAATATTATTAATATATGAAAGCTTAACAGTGCTCAGTATACCGTTAGTATGTCCTTGGCCAGCATACTAGGACCAAGAGGGCGCTGGCCTCCTCCTGTCGCCCAGGAGAGACGCAAGCTCCACACACACTACTCGTGCCCAGCCACGGTCTCGCTTCATGCAGGTCGGCGTTCAATCCCCGACCGTCCATTAAATGGTTGGTCACCATTCCTTCCCCCCTTCGACCCATCCTAAATCCTTATCCTGACCCCCTTCCAAGTGCTATGCTACTACTGTTGACCAGACCACACACTAGAAGGTGAAGGGACGACGACGTTTCGGTCCGTCCTGGACAGTCTCTGGACTGGATTGTCTCACTATCGACTTGAGAATGGTCCAGGACGGACCGAAACGTCGTCGTCGCTTCACCTTCTAGTGTGTGGTCTGGTCAACATACTTTACCCACATTATTGTGACTCATCACCTGCTATGCTACTACTCATTTCCTCCCACAGTAGAAATTACAAATTGTAATTAAACCTTGAAGTATATTGGTCTTTAAACAAGTCGATGATTAACAGAGGGGAAAACTGTACATTGAGGCTACATTAGTGAGCGCCACCTGGCGCTGGGAGACCTTAGGATCACGGGCTGGTCTACCGAGTGATAGTTCCGTGGATCATATTCCCCGCGACCCTGTTTCTGACTAGGCTGCCTAGTTAGGTGGTCTAGTCAACCAGGCTGTTAGATGCCGCTGCACGCAGCCTGATGTATGGCATCAGTCACACGAGACGGTGTCACAGGGATGGCGTGACAGAGTACAAATGTTGTGGTATCACGGAGCTGTCTGTCTCAGGCACGATTGAGCACACCGTTGCTAAATATGTCGGTGGGTGCGTGTGGGTGCCTGCTTCTGTGATTGATCTGCTCTTGACATATGCAGGTATGCGCACATCTGCATATGCGCAGGCCTTGTGGGCCTGATATGTGCGCACATGAGGTCGGACTCTAGCTGGCTTGCAGGTTGTGTATACTTGAATGGTAGTTGTTGTGTTTGTAGATGTGAATGGTGTGCCTTTATGTGTGTGTGTGTGTGTGTGTGTGTGTGTGTGTGTGTGTGTGTGTGTGTGTGTGTGTGTGTGTGTGTGTGTGTGTGTGTGTGTGTGTGTGTGTGTAAGCACATAGTTGTACTCAGTTGTGCTTGCGGGGGTTAAGCTCTGGCTCTTTAGTCCCGTCTCTCAACTGTCAATCAACTGGTGTACAGATTTCTGAGCCTACTGGGTTCTATCATATCTACATTTCAAACTGTGTGTGGAGTCAGCCTCCACCACATCACTGCCTAATGCATTCTATCTGTTAACTACTCTGACACTGAAAAAGTTCTTTCTAACGTCTCTGTGGCTCATTTGAGTACTCAGTTTCCACCTGTGTCCCCTTGTACGCGTACCACTCGTGTTAAACACATAGTTTAACACCCGTGTTAAACACCCGTGTGTGTGTGTACGTGAGTGTGTGGGTCCCTAAGGGCGCCTGGACAAGCCCCTAAACGTCCCCGTGTTCGTCTCCAGTGTATAGGGACAAGAACACCCATACTGCAAGTTATAGCTTAGTATCCCCTGTATCAGATTGTGTACCTGTATCCAAACCTGTACTTGGTTCTACATATGGGTGTGTATCATCTCACCCATGCGCATGTATAACAATTATAGTACATATTTACCCACAAACTCGCTCTCTCTTTCCCCTGCATTACCCTACGTGCAATCCGGATGCTAGTCGGCGCATCTACAAGGTCGTACCTGAGGAACCGCACGTAGAAGAGTCACCCTTCAAAAAGCCACTTTGATAAGGGGGGTCTATTTTTTTTTTTAATGACCCACAGCACGTACCCGCCCAACTGGTTCTTTATCACCCACACAGTTAATGACCTGACCACTGACGTCACTGGCATTAGGTAACGATTAATCACCTGCTAGACTTGACCATGCGATTCATCTCATTTTAGCAGTATGGCTCCCGGGAGCTGTGTTTCCCCTCTAGGCCCGTTTTCAATGATTACAGGGATTGGTGATGTAATAATTAGGGAACAGCGATTAGCCAGCAATATACACAGTGTCCACAAATTATTAACTCATTATAAACTTTAATAAATTCAGAGAAAATGTCAGAGAAAACTCCATTAACCAAACAGTCACTCCGTTACCAAACAGTAACCAAACAGCGCCTGATGAAACAGTCTCAGCAAAATAGCAGTCTCACGTGAGCAAGGAGTTGGTATAGGCCTAGTGTGCCTGGTACCTGGATACCAGACACTCGAATTGATTTTATCCTGTCCCAAACGACCCTCTCACCTAGTTTCGAACTACAGTTACAGTCTCGAACCACAGTTACTAGTCTCGGTTAGCGAGGCTCGGACAACTTAGTACGACATTTTTGTGACGTTGTGACGGCTAGAGAGAACAGGCTGGTGGGACACTACATCATGTAGCTCACAAGAGGTTGACACTTCACCCAACATATAATTCGACAGGATTCTTGTCCCCCGACAAAATGTAGGTGGTGGTACACCCCCACACTAATCCTGTGGGTTGTGGGGAATCCCATACCCATCCTGTGAGTGATAGCGAACCCTACACCCATCCTGTGAAGCGATAGGGAACCCCACTACCCATCCTGTGAAGCGATAGGGAACCCCATACCCATCCTGTGAGCGATAGGGAACCCCATACCCATCCTGTGAGCGATAGGGAACCCCACACCCATCCTGTGAGCGATAGGGAACCCCATACCCATCCTGTGAGTGATAGGGAACCCTACACCCATCCTGTAAGCGATAGGGAACCCCATACCCATCCTGTGAGCGATAGGGAACCCCATACCCATCCTGTAAGCGATAGGGAACCCCACACCCATCCTGTGAGCGATAGGGAACCCCATACCCATCCTGTGAGCGATAGGGAACCCCATACCCATCCTGTGAGCGATAGGGAACCCCATACCCATCCTGTGAACGATAGGGAACCCCACACCCATCCTGTGAGCGATAGGGAACCCCATACCCATCCTGTGAGCGATAGGGAACCCCACACCCATCCTGTGAACGATAGGGAACCCCACACCCATCCTGTGAGCGATAGGGAACCCCACACCCATCCTGTGAGCTATAGGGAACCCCCACACCCATCCTGTGAGCGATAGGGAACACCATACCCATCCTGTGAGCGATAGGGAACACCATACCCATCCTGTGAGCGATAGGGAACCCCCACACCCATCCTGTGAGCGATAGGGAACACCATACCCATCCTGTGAGCGATAGGGAACCCCACACCCATCCTGTGAGCGATAGGGAACCCTACAACTAACTAGCTAAAGACCAATTAAGCGTTTGGATGTCGAAAATTACGACGAGTCGTTTTCAAATAATATTAACCAATTCTCGTCTTAACTACCTAGGCCTAAAGAAACAAAATAAAAATGTCACTAGGCCTAGAGCAACTAATTTCCAAAAAATCGATATATTAGTCAATATTAAAGCACTAATATACACAGAAATCACACAATAGCGTGATGCATCAAATGAACAAATCCACAAGGGCCGTGACGTAGGTTCGAACCCTCGTGTCACGGCCCTTGTAGATTTGTCCATTGAAAGGACTAATATTGGCGCGTTCAGAGCATCAATCCGCAGGGGTTAGGAGGGTTGCTTGGGTTAGACCGTTGTCTTTTTTACGGAGTGGACTTAAGGGCTGTCTTTAGGAGCACTGCGCATGCGTCACATAACGAAGTGTAGGCCCAGAAGGTTGTGTTATGTAACGGAACACTGGTCCACTTATAGCACTGGTCCACTTATAGCACTGGTCCACTTATAACACTGGTCCACTTATAACACTGGTCCACTTATAGCGCTGGTCCAATTAAAAGCACTGGTCCAATTAAAAGCACTGGTCCAATTAAAAGCACTGGTCCACTTATAACACTGATCGCGGTATAAGGTAACACTGATCGCGGTATAAGGTAACACTGATCCACCAATAACGTAACACAATAACGTCACGCAACACACACTGTCACAGTGTTACGGGACCGTAACACTACCAATCCAACACACACCTGCACCAGGTCACCAGAGCCAGTTGTGACACCATGTGGCGTGACGTGACGCCAAGACGTTACTTCACCCCCAGTAACACCGCCAGTAATGTTACCATTAAGACGGCCAGTAACGTTGCCAGTAACAGCGACGGAGGGCTAGTAACAGGGGCCAGTAACACCGCCAGTAACACCACTGTCAAGGAGCGTGTGTATGTGTGTGTGAACAGAGTCAAATGGTCAACGAGAACTGATGGCTGGCAGTTCCTTGACGGAACGGCCACTGGCTCAGCGGGGCGGGGCGGGGCGAGGCAGGGCGTGGCTTAGCGAGGCGTGGCTTAGCGAGGCTGCATGGGGTAGTTTCTAGGTGGGGAGGGGCTAGGCGGTGTATTGGAAAAGGTCTGGATAAGAGGGACGTTTTGAGTCTTCAGAACGAGGCAGGCAAGGCGAGGCTGCGGATTCCCAAGATTTCCAATAGTGCCCAGTAGGTTCCTGCCAGCCACCACAGTCTAGTCCGCCAGCACAGGCTGCAGGGGGGGTTCGTCCCCATTCTTGATGATATAATAACATAATACAAATCAATTGCAGAATGCATATTGGCCCATATGAGGCAGCGCCTACTGGCCCAGATCCTAGTAAGATAATTCTCCGACACAAGTTATGTATCTCGCTTCTTACAAATCTGTAGGAACTGAAGTGTGATGGTGGTGATTGTGGTTGCGATGGTGGTGGCGGTGGTAGTGGTGATAATTTTAGTAGTAGTAGTGGTGGTGGTGAACAGTGATGGCGTAGTGGGAGCACACTCGCCCCACGATTGATTTCATCTAGGTTCGAGTCCTGGTCAGGGAAGAATGACCGGGCGTCGATCCTTAACTGTTCGCCCTTGCTAATTCAGCAGTAATTGCATACCGGGTTGTTAACCGATGGGCAGATCGTATAGAAGGGGAAAACTCCTGGGGTAATGCTTACTAATGACCTACAGGAAGGGGAACTTAAACCCTGCTAACAGGAGTCGGAAATCGTCTACTCCTGTGTCCAAAAAAGGAAAATTTTATAGAATCTCTTAGATTCAACTTCTAACTACCGAGGCTGAAAACTGACAATATCGTGAGTATATCTTATATTACCCTCCAGCAGTTAGTACCCGCGTGTGTGTACGACCCAGGAGCAGTTTCAAGTACTGTCTGGGTGCTCACTAGCGTCTTAGAACACGGGGAAACTCGTACACACGGAGCAGTTCAGTTCCTGTCACCTGGTCATGAAAGAACTTCCTCCTCACCACACACACACAACCGCTCCGGACCGCTAATGAACTGCCAGTTAAGACAACACGACGAACAGCATGGTTCAGGTGTTGCCAGCTCGTGCTGCTGCTGCTGCTGCTGCTGATTCTCCTTGCAGCTGTGAGGGCTGGCAGCAGCGGTCCGTAGCACAATGTATTTGATCAGTTCACTTCAGTTGTAGCTGCCCTTGTCTCACACCTACGGGTGTAGGATGACCACTGTGGTACGCTGGACTTTGTCGAGTAACCTACGGCTCCGACCTTGATTCTCAGGGCGGGCTCTGGTGCCTCCAGCCCTCTTGTGAACGTATCGAACATTGATCACTCCTTGACTTGGAAACCTCCGCCCTGGAAACCTCCGGCCTCCGCCCTAAGCCCTGGAAACCTCCGGCCTCCGCCCTAAGCCCTGGAAACCTCCGGCTTAAGCCCTAAGCCCTGGAAACCTCCGGCCTCCGCCCTAAGCCCTGGAAACCTCCGGCCTCCGCCCTAAGCCCTGGAAACCTCCGGCCTCCGCCCTAAGCCCTGGAAACCTCCGGCCTCCGCCCTAAGCCCTGGAAACCACCGGCCTCCGCCCTAAGCCCTGGAAACCACCGGCCTCCGCCCTAAGCCCTGGAAACCTCCGGCCTCCGCCCTAAGCCCTGGAAACCTCCGGCCTCCGCCCTAAGCCCTGGAAACCTCCGGCCTCCGCCCTAAGCCCTGGAAACCTCCGGCCTCCGCCCTAAGCCCTGGAAACCTCCGGCCTCCGCCCTAAGCCCTGGAAACCTCCGGCTTAAGCCCTAAGCCCTGGAAACCTCCGGCCTCCGCCCTAAGCCCTGGAAACCTCCGGCCTGGAAACCTTCGTCCGGGAAACCACTGCCCAGCGCGATAGTTCCCGCCTCCAAGAACACCAGCTTTATCCTTCCCAAACTAGACTCTGGAGTAACAAGCCTTTGGAACCTTGATTCTTGCTACCTAGGCATTAACCACTGAACCCCCCCCCCCCCAACCATACAAGTTACCCCCCGGCCCTCGATCCTGCTCCATCTCTCAGACGTATATAAAAAACTCCAACAAAAACAGAGTACCTTCCGGGAAATTTGATCTGGTCTCGTGGGAAGAATGGGTATGTACGCTGATCTTCAGGTCAATAATGGGGCGAGCCACACCGTCCATAAGGCTCATATTCAGCGCATTGAACGGGCGTTCCTCGCACATGAGGCAGCATGCTAGTGTGGCGCGATGATGCAATGGTACACGAAGGAATGTCCTGTTGTGGAATGTCAGAGCATATGGGCAGAGCCGCCCACATGTAAGATGATATAATTTTTTTCTTCGTAGATGGTTTTGATGTGTGGGAGAGTCGCTCTTCAATCCTCACTATGGCTGGATATGTTTAGTTCATTTATTATGCACTCTGCACCCATCCTGTGGGTGATAGTGGGTTCCGTACCCATCCTGTGGGGTGATAGTGGGTCCCGTACCCATCCTGTGGGTGATAGTGGGTTCCGTACCCATCCTGTGGGTGATAGTGGGTCCCGTACCCATCCTGTGAGGTGATAGTGGGTTCCGTACCCATCCTGTGGGGTGATAGTGGGTTCCGTACCCATCCTGTGAGGTGATAGTGGGTCCCGTACCCATCCTGTGGGTGATAGTGGGTCCCGTACTCATCCTGTGGGTGATAGTGGGTTCCGTACCCATCCTGTGAGGTGATAGTGGGTTCCGTACCCATCCTGTGAGGTAATAGTGGGTTCCGTACCCATCCTGTAGGTGCTAGTGGAACCCATTCCCATCCTGTGGGTGATAGTGGGCCCCGTACCCATCCAATGGGTGATAGTGGGCCCCGTACCCATCCAATGGGTGATAGTGGGCCCCGTACCTATCCAATGGGTGATAGTGAGCCCCGTACCCATCTGACTTTCTAATATCATCAGCAAGCATGAAAACTTGACGAAGTAGATGCGCACTTTGGGGTAAATTAACAGTGAAGGCCCCCTTTATTTTTTTAGTAAAGATAAAGAGGGACATGTGAAGGAATAGGTTTAGAAATACTAAATATAGTACGAGTTATGATAGCAGGAGGATTGTCAGCCTTGCTAACACAATGTTAAGATAGCAAGACGGACAACCCATCTGCTAACACAATGCAGTCTCCGTGGTGTAGTGGTAAGACACTTGCCTGGCGTTCCGCGAGCGCTATGTCATGGGTTCGTATCCTGGCCGGGGAGGATTTACTAGGCGCAATTCCTTAACTGTAGCCTCTGTTTAACGCAACAGTAAAATGTGTACTTGGATGAAAAAACGATTCTTCGCGGCAGGGGATCGTATTCCAGGGACCATAGGATTAAGGACTTGCCCGAAACGCTACGCGTACTAGTGGCTGTACAAGAATGTAACAACTCTTGTATATATCTCCCCCCCCCACAATGTTATGATAGCAGATGGGTTGTCCGCCTTGCTGACACGATGTGTGTGTGTCTGGTAAGTCAGTCTTCACAGCAAATCCATTACTATGAGAAGTCACACCCGACTTTAAACACCTGGATAGTTATCTAAATATTTGTGATGGTCTGAAAGTATATTACGGACCAAATAATAGTCTACAGGTAAACTGGCAAATGATCCTTTGTCAAAAACAGAGATTATTCTCAAGCTATAACGTTATTGTATTATATATCGTTGGTTTCATATATAATAAGTGCACGCTGAAAATGTTTTCTTTGAAGAATTTGGTTTTCTGTTAACGAAATTTTTGGGCACACTAAAATAGTTTTCGATTTCCATATTTCACATTCATTTTGAAAAACTAGATGAAGCAAGGCCTTCAATTTGGGTAGGCCTTTTTTTATACATATATATATATATTTATGGATACATGACTTGTGTATGTATGAGCGCTGACTGCGTAACACGAGGGGCGAGACTCAAGGATATGACAGTCCGTTCCGCCAAATGATTCCACAATCTAAAATTTTAAAAGCACTATAAATAGAAGCAAACACTAGGTTTAACCATGTGTTTAACCGCACATTACCCGGCACGAGCCGGGTAATAAGAGTGCATTTAGCATTTGCCACGGGGCTTTAATGCACGGAGACTGTAATGCCAGTTTCGGGCCCGTCACATAAACATCTATACCAACTGGCGCTAAAAATTAATTATCAGAGCTTCCGCTGAATAAATTTTAGAAAACGAGTTAAATTCCGCTTTGCACGGGGGACTATTTCTTTTAAGGTGGATTCCTGTCACGCGCAGAATCGCCGACTGTATTCGCTAAATTACAACTCTGGAATAATAACAGGGCGGAAAATCCACTGAGTGGACGGAGTTTGCTAGTGGACGTTGAGTGCATGGTGTTTGCGAGTGGGTGTACACAACAGCCTATACGATATAGGCCAACATTACATGAATGCAGGCCTATAACGTCGGCCTCTCTCACGTATAGGCTTAGCTATGCGTTTCCTCATCAAATAACACGAGATTAAATCAATGCGTGGTCCCAAAGTCTTAGAGAGGAGGAGTAATGTGATAGGTGGGCTGGAATCCCTTTGTGCAGAACATTGGAATCTCTTTGTATAGAGCATCGGAAAATCTCTGTATAGAGTAATGGAATCTCTTTATACAAAGATTTTCCAGTGCCATGTGCAGAGTATTAGAATCTCTCTGTAACGTCAATAAAGACACCGGAAATATTTATTCTAATTATCTGAAATTTATGTTTTTTCCTGTATTGTGTTCGAGTTCGTATCTAAATTCAATACCGTCCTGAAAACAATCCACCCGCTACGTTGCAGTACGTTGAGCCCAGTACGCAGTGTACATGTACCTTAAAACACACATAAACTAGGCTATTTTCCCTTCATAACTACGCAGCCCGAGCAAGCAGTTTGCTTGCAATGATCCCCCAAAATATAAATCGGCAAAATTTTCTAACAAAATGTTGGTAATTTGGTGCAGTGTGAGTAATTTGGCTGCGTTGATTACACGGGGAAACTAGAACGCAGTACCGAGTTCTCTAAAGGCTCGCTGAAAGAGTTTTTTTTTAATTTAAGAAATAAAAGCAGTGTTTAGGACCGGCGCGAAAATGCCTAATGACACATAATATCACAATTACACCGCCTCGCAAGCAAATCACGACCTTAAAGGAGCGTCCATTGTTTAAAACATAGGGACGACCCTCCGTACCACGCAGCACCCTGCAAAGTTTGGCGAGGCGAACCCTAAGCATATAGGCCCCCAACCTTTTGAAAAACAGTCTCTCCGCTTTTTATACATATATACTGCCAACCACACTATCTTGGAAATAAACATTTCATTCAATTGCTCACTAGGTGGTTCGTATGAACCTCCTAGTAACCAGTACGAACCCATTTTGTTGGGTTTGAACTTCACTAGCCTATAGACACTCGACTCTGCAAGTACATCTTGGTGAGTGTAAACAAACACACAGACAGTGAGAAGAAGAAGTAGGTTATCAGGGTGACCTTCTCTCTCTGGTCTTCCGTTGGCAGGAGGATGGGCGTGGGGGGGGGGGGGGAGCGGCCTGACAATCACGAACAAGGACAAATAATTACACCTCGCGACCAATTATTCTGCATGTTTGGCGCGTTCACATCCACATCTTGTTGACGCCGCCAAAATTAAATTTTTATGAGAGAACGCGCCAAGAACGGCCTCCATGGGGTGTATACGAACGGATGTTGATATGTATTATGAATCACTTTGGCTGTGATTCTCAGCCAAGGATCGATGAAACATTGGGGGGTTCCACGAGAATTTGCATAAGTCCCTGATTTCCAGTCATATGGACTTTGGCTGAAAAGCTTGTCAAGCCCTATTTGTCATCGGAAGAATATGATTCGGTCGAAAATACTTTCGCAGAATATCCAAGGAGCTCTGGAAAAGTTGTTCAACCTGTAGGATAAACAACTGATTGAGCTGAAGCGTGATCGCTCACAAATATATTAAATAAACTGCCGATGGAAGCGTTTTGGATACCAGTGTAAGGCAGCTCCTATTAGGCCATATGAGGCAGCAGCTATTGGCCCAAACAAGACAGAAACTATTGGCCCAAACAAGACAAAACACGCTAGTCAGCTAGTCGTCAAGAAGCCAATTCGGTGGTTAGATGGTAATGAAGAACTCGAGCGATCTTTTAGTGCCAAGTGTCAAGACTTTATAACAATAGACATTACCTGGTAAACCGCAGCGGTTATTTTGGGCAATTGAAGGTCTAGACTCCATTAACGGCAATTCATAACGTGTCACCCACATTCAAATTACTTTATAGTACGATTTTCGTTGCTAATAACAACCCGTTTCGTTTTTTAGGTTGCATTTTAATAATCAGAATTTTATTCACCTGAGGCTCTTATTTCATAAATAAACCAACAAATCATGGCATGTAATCTAATATTCAAGATAGAAGTCGTTTGAGTTAGAAGCCTACTGATGTTAGAAGCCTACTGATGTTAGACACCTACTGATGTTAGAAGCCTACTGATGTTAGAAGCCTACTGAGTTAGAAGACTACTGATGTTAGAAGCCTACTGATGCTAGAAGCCTACTGGAGTTAGAAGCCTACTGAGTTAGAAGCCAATTTACATTTTTATCTTTGGGTAAATCCAAAGACTGGCCAAAACAAGACAGCTGAGTATTGTGAGTTCACTCACGAGTATTGATCCGTCCGTAGTGAGTAAGGAACTCATGGACGCGTCCTCCTAAAATGGCATGGCGACTATTTGGTCAAACTTACCAATATGTGCAGAAAAAATATTCACGCTTTCCATTATTAATTTTGTACAGGGCAAATACTGCTACAAACCAGACTTAAAAATTCCTAGACCTAGTACAGCATATGTACTGTAATTTTAATGTAACCTTATCCAGTTAAAATTAATATGAATACATATATAAACATCTATAAATAAGCAATACAGGTATTGTAAGGATTAATGTTATAATATATTTAGCCTCGTCAACTGTTTATAGGTGTCCACGATCAAGGTAAGAGGTCTAGAGAGCTCTTAAGAGCACTTAAGAGCTCTTAAGTGGCCACACAAGTGCTGGTTGAATCATACACGACATTATACACATCTTCCCCTCAAGACAAGGACGAGGCACCTATAGTGTCTGGCTTCAGGCATTTACAGGTATAGACAGATGTGGAATTCACCACCAAGCAGTAATTATCAAATGGTGCCAAGCCTGGTAAACTATGAAGCAGTGAAATTCGCCACCAAAGACAACCTTCACTACATATAAGGTTTCTGCAGAAGCTCTCCAGCGAGCTAAAGATGGTCGGTGACTAACTGGCTACACAGCCTCACAGACCAGACAGTCGTCAGGAAAAGCTGGCCACAGGCATGGCTACAGAACTCTAGAAATCATCAACACGTAATCTAGAATATAGTGACTGATCTGCCTATTTGAGACAAGGACCCAGAACGCTTCACGACACACACAAGGGCTAATAGGCCTTCTCCAGTTCCCTCAGATCTTACGGAACACGACACCACACTAGGCGAGGAACACGAGTCAGCGACGGATCTCGCGGACGACTGAGGAAGGCACCACCCTCAGCGCTGACGATCTCAACCCCAGAAGCGGGTGACCCAAGGCCAGCGACCACCACCACCACCACCACGACCACCACCACCACCACCACCACGACCACCACCACCACCACCACGACCACCACCACCACCACCACGACCACCAGCACCACCACCACGACCACCAGCACCACCAGCCCCTAGGTGAGGCAAGCGTGTTGTGATCCATATAACACCTCCCCCCCTCTCCTTCTCTCCCAACAATCCACCAACACACCAAATTCCCCCCGCCCCCCGCCAACACATACACACGCACATATCTGACTTGCATATACCTGACACACGGACATATCTAACTTGCACATATCTGACACACGCACATATCTGACTTGCATATACCTGACACACGCACATATCTGACACACGCACATACCTGACTTGCATATACCTGACACACGCACATATCTGACTTGCATATATCTGACACGCACATACCTGACTTGCATATATCTGACACACGCACATATCTGACTTGCATATATCTGACACACGCACATATCTGACTTGCATATACCTGACACACGGACATATCTAACTTGCACATATCTGACACACGCACATACCTGACTTGCATATACCTGACACACGGACATATCTAACTTGCACATATCTGACACACGCACATACCTGACTTGCATATATCTGACACACGCACATATCTGACTTGCACATATCTGACACACGCACATATTTGACTTGCATATATCTGACACACGCACATACCTGACTTGACCTGCATACACAGGTTGCCACACAAGCAAATCCCAAACACATTCACCAGCCAACTTATCCCACTTGAGAGACATCAACATAACAGCCTGCCAAGCGTATGGCACTGGCATGCATATTACAGGACAGCTCACACACGCATACACACACAGGTTCCAGAAGAAGGTGAGGGGAAATGTCAGTACTGTGGAGAAACAGGTGTTAAACACATCGGACATAATCTTCCTGAAGAAAAGATGCGTCATAATTATTCATCTACCGCATAAGACAAAAATGAGTAAAATGAGTAACACGTAGTGGGTGAGCCAGAAGCCTAAGGCATGTGCCGGAATATTCATGGGAAAATAAAATGATGAGGCTATTCACAACTCGGCTCCTCCAGACACCGGCCGACCCGACGTATTGTGTATTCCAAACTGGTATTGTGTGTACCGGTATTCCAATATATTAGAAAATTATGTACAGTTATACCTAAATTAGATTACATTAGGTGTTTAGGCTATGTTCGCAATTCCTTGCAGTTGTAGTACGTGGGTGAAGCATTTGCAGAGGTGCGATTCGAACACAGCACTTCAACGAAGCACTGTTTGAAAACTCTTTCGAGCGTCAATAACTATAGTTAGTACGAAGTGTGTCCTCATTGCCGGCTAGCTACATTAACGAGCAGTTGACTTTTGTGCTTGAGGACGGACTATTGCTATGACATAATACTGTCCATTTCAGTATCACACTGACGAGGCTAATTAACGGAAAAGCCAAAGATTCATTTATCAACTTCGAAGCCCAAATGAGACTCTCAGATGCTCTGGTGTACAAGAGATGTCTTAATTTCATTTATTAAGCCATACTATATATATAATGTGGTTGAAATGAGAACTGGAAAAATCACGGTATATAAAAAACAATAATGATAATGGGACGACGCTCTGGAGGTCACTAAGGACTGTCGTATAATTGTCCCCCCAGACACTTCTTGTGATGGCGTCCTTCTAGGGTGCGGGGGAATGGAGAGAGAGAGAGAGAGAGAGAGAGAGAGAGAGAGAGAGAGAGAGAGAGAGAGAGAGAGAGAGAGAGAGAGAGAGAGAGAGAGAGAGAGAGAGAGAGACAGAGACAGAGACAGAGACAGAGACAGAGACAGAGACAGAGAGAGACAGAGACAGAGACAGAGACAGAGACAGAGAGACAGAGACAGAGACAGAGACAGAGAGAGAGAGAGAGAGAGAGAGAGAGAGAGAGAGAGAGAGAGAGAGAGAGAGACAAAGAGAGAGAGAGAGAGAGACAAAGAGAGAGAGAGAGAGAGACAAAGAGAGAGAGAGAGAGAGACAAAGAGAGAGAGAGAGAGAGAGAGAGAGAGAGAGAGAGAGAGAGAGAGAGAGAGAGAGAGAGAGAGAGAGAGAGAGAGAGAGAGAGAGAGAGAGAGAGACAGAGAGAGAGAGAGAGAGAGAGAGAGAGAGAGAGAGAGAGAGAGAGAGAGAGAGAGAGAGAGAGAGAGAGAGAGAGAGAGAGAGAGAGCAAATACTGCCCTCGCGTGATGGGTCTAACATTTCCACACACCAAGGAGATAATACTCCTGCTTTTTATGCCAGCATAACAATCACGGAGCTTGCCTGGTCTCTGTCTCTCTCGGTAATGACTCCATGCAGCGTGTCCGCCAATCACAACGTCGGCCTCAAGGCCACCCAACCACCCAGGCTGTCCAGACACCACAAGATAAGCCGCCACAATATCACTGGATATTGTGTCAATACTTCGAGGTCAAATATGTGACTCCAGAGCCTAAGCCACAATAACGTGCCTGAAACAAGCCAAGCCACACGTGCGAAAGGGCAGTGACAGCGCTTCGGTCCATTCTACACCCTTATTAAACCGGCCACATGACTTCATTTTATTTGTATGGACTATTTATTAGTATACTGCTGTTTCAGTATCATTGTTTTTTTCCAATTTCTACATATATATTGACGGTATCTACGTATATACGAATGTAACTATGTATATGAGTATAGATCACACTAAGCCACCACCTCAACTATAGAACACATGCACACGTCAAGAATCTGGCGTGCTAAAGTGCCTTTCTTATTCTAAACTACTAACTTCACTACAACAGCAGTATAACTAATGATATTGTGTGTGTATTAAAGCACTCTCACTCACCTTTGCAAGAAAAGACGGCTGGATACCATACGTATAAATGAGCCGGATAGATGTATTAAATAAATTATTTCTGACAAGAACTAATGCAAATTCAGTAGTTACAAGAAATACAACATGAAGTAATGATTTATTTCATTAACGTACCGGTAGCCTGTGTTCCCTCTTGCCAGCACATCTAGGGAAGTACACAGAGAATGACGTGTTGCCTACAGGCTTAGGAACTTATACACTAGTTGATTAAATATTGGTAAAGGGGGGTACCAGAGCTGAAGCTCAGCCTTCACAAGCACAACTAGGTGAGCACATGCACAGTGACAACACGCTAATACAATGCAACGTCTTAGATACAGTTATGAAGTGTTGAAGAATTATTCATTGTAATTATTTTTTTGTTATTGATGAAACAAAGGCATATTTTGTCAAGATTCATGTACTCACCTAGTTGTGTTTGCGGGGGTTGAGCTCTGGCTCTTTGGTTCCGCCTCTTGACTGTCAATCAACTGGTGTCTGTGTGTGTTCACCTAGTTGTGCTTGCTGGGGTTGAGCTCTGCTCGTTCGACCCGCCTCTCAACTGGCACTCAATGAACTGTTACTAACTACTAACTTTTTTTCTTCCACACACCTAAGAAACAGCTGTCTAAATCCCTGATATCTATTTACTGCTAGGTAACAAAGGGCATCAGAGGGAAAGAAACTCTGCCTATTTTTGTTTCCACCGGCGCCGGGAATCGAACCACATGACTACGTATCCAGCGTGCTGCCCACTCAGCCACCAGCGCCCTTAGTGTATGTGTGTGTGTTCACCTACATGTACTCATCAACCTGTGTACGTGCAACCCGTTCTCTTAAGATTTCCTAACGTCAAGAAGATGTCGTACTACAGTGCTTTATTCTAACGTACCAAGCCATGAGCACCTCTTCTCAGTTTATTGTTTACGCCAGGTGTACTGAGCCCCAAACACTTTGGGCTCTGTCGTATCTACACGTCAGTCTGCGTATGGAGTCTGCCTCATGTACTACTTAACTTTACTAAGGGATAAATTAACAGCTCATCTGTAATATTTAACCTGGTTGATACCTGGTTGATGGGGTTCTGGGAGTTCTTCTACTCCTCAAGCCCGGCCCGAGGCCAGGCTTGACTTGTGAGAGTTTGGTCCACCAGGCTGTTGCTTGGAGCGGCCCGCAGGCCCACATACCCACCACAGCCCGGTTGGTCCGGCACTCCTTGGAGGAATAAATCTAGTTTCCTCTTGAAGATGTCCACGGTTGTTCCGGCAATATTTCTTATGCTTGCTGGGAGGACGTTGAACAACCGCGGACCTCTGATGTTTATACAGTGTTCTCTGATTGTGCCTATGGCACCTCTGCTCTTCACTGGTTCTATTCTACATTTTCTTCCATATCGTTTACTCCAGTACGTTGTTATTTTACTGTGTAGATTTGGTACTTGGCCCTCCAGTATCTTCCAGGTGTATATTATTTGATATCTCTCTCGTCTTCTTTCTAGTGAGTACATTTGGAGGGCTTTGAGACGATCCCAATAATTTAGGTGCTTTATTGCATCTATGCGTGCCGTATATGTTCTCTGTATTCCCTCTATTTCAGCAATCTCTCCTGCTCTGAAGGGGGAAGTGAGTACTGAACAGTACTCAAGACGGGACAACACAAGTGACTTGAAGAGTACAACCATTGTGATGGGATCCCTGGATTTGAAAGTTCTCGTAATCCATCCTATCATTTTTCTGGCTGTCGCAATATTTGCTTGGTTATGCTCCTTAAACGTTAGGTCGTCAGACATTATTATTCCCAAATCCTTTACATGCTGTTTTCCTACTATGGGTACATTTGATTGTGTTTTGTACTCTGTATTATGTTTAAGGTCCTCATTTTTACCGTACCTGAGTACCTGGAATTTATCACTGTTAAACATCATGTTATTTTCTGATGCCCAGTCGAAAACTTTATTAATATCAGCTTGAAGTTTTTCAATGTCCTCAGCCGAGGTAATTTTCATACTGATTTTTGTGTCATCTGCAAAGGATGATACGAAGCTGTGACTTGTATTTTTGTCTATATCTGATATGAGAATAAGGAAAAGCAGCGGTGCAAGGACTGTACCCTGAGGTACAGAGCTTTTAACTGCACTTGGACTAGATTTTATATGGTTGACAGTTACTCGCTGAGTCCTGTTTGACAGAAAACTGAGTATCCAGCGTCCTACTTTACCGGTTATTCCCATTGACTTCATTTTGTGTGCTATCACGCCATGGTCACATTTATCGAAAGCCTTTGCGAAGTCCGTGTATATCACATCAGCATTCTGTTTCTCTTCTAATGCCTCAGTGACTTTGTCGTAGTGCTCAAGTAGCTGTGAGAGGCACGATCTTCCCGCTCGAAATCCATGTTGGCCTGGGTTGTGAAGGTCATTGGTCTCCATGAAATTGGTGACCTGACTCCTAATCACTCTCTCAAATACTTTTATGATGTGCGATGTTAGTGCAACTGGTCTATAATTTTTTGCCAATGCTTTGCTCCCTCCCTTGTGTAGAGGGGCTATGTCTGCTACTTTAAGTGCATCTGGTATCTCCCCCGTGTCCAAGCTCTTCCTCCACACTATACTGAGTGCCTGTGCTACCGGCACTTTGCATTTCTTTATAAATATTGAATTCCATGAGTCTGGACCTGGGGCCGAGTGCATGGGCATGTTTTCAATTTCTTTTTCAAAATTTAGTGCGCTCGTGTTTATATCAGTTATATTTACAGGGGTTTGAATATCCCGCATAAAGAAATTGTCTGGATCTTCCACCTTCATGTTGTTTATTGGAGTGCTAAACATGTCCTCATACTGCTTTTTTAGGATTTCACTAATTTCTTTGTCATCCTCCGTGTATGAACCTTCACTTGTACGAATAGGTCCAATACTGGCAGTGGTTTTTGCTTGTACGAATAGGTCCAATACTGGCAGTGGTTTTTGCTTTTGATTTCGCATATGAGAAGAAATATTTTGGATTTTTCTTTATTTCCTGAATTGCTTTCTGTTCTAACTGCCTTTCTTCAGTTTCATATGAGTGTTTCAATTTCCGCTCGATTTCTTCAATCTCCCTATTTAAATTATTCCTTCTTTGACGGGAAATTCGTGTCTGCATAAGCAGTTCCGTTATTTTTTTCCTGCGTTTATAGTGTCGTCTGCGTTCTCTTTCTACGTTAGATCTCTTTCTGGCTTTCCTCAAAGGAACATGTTTCAGAGAGACTTGATACGCTTCTGAAGTCAGTTTTTCTATTCCTTCTGTAGGACTTGTATTACTTAGAACAGTTCCCCATGGAATGATTGTAAGTTCCCTGTTTATTATCTCCCAGTCTATCCTTTTATTATTAAAATTGAATTTACTGAATAGCCCCTCTCGCTTTATCAACGTTTTAGGTCTATTCTGAGTATTGATGGTCGTTTGCACTTCAATGAGCTTGTGATCTGAATATGTGGTATCTGATATCGTAATGTCTCTGATAATGTCTTCATTGTTCGTAAAGACCAGATCTAGAATATTTTCATTTCTCGTTGGCTCCGATATCTGCTGATTGAGTGAAAATTTGTCACAGAATCTAAGTAGTTCTCTAATCTGTGGTTGATTAGGTCCTGATAGATTTCCTGGTATAATATTATTGTTTGCTATTTTCCACCTGAGACTAGGCAAGTTGAAGTCACCTAGGAAGATAATATCAGGTATCGGGTTCTCCAAATTATCAAGGCTATTCTCTATTTTGCTTATCTGTTCTGTGAATTCCTCAGCCGTTGCATCTGGCGGTTTGTATATTAGTATAATCACCAAATTTATTTTCTCTATTTTTAATCCCAGTACCTCTACCACCTCATTTGTAACGCTTAGGAGCTCCGAGCATACAAGGTCTTCCCTAATATACAGACCCACTCCTCCATGTGACCTAATTTTCCTATCGCACCTGTATAGGTTATATCCTGGAATCCAGATCTCACTGTCCAACAATTCCCCTGCATGGGTTTCTGTGAAAGCTCCAAATACTGCATTTGACTCCGTGAGGAGGCCATTTATGAACTGTACTTTGTTGTTTGTTCTTGTTTTCAGTCCTTGTATGTTGGCAAAGATGAATGAGGTTACTCTATTAGTGATAGTTTGAATGGGAGACTTTTTCGGCAAGTCCATTATTCGTGGACATAATGAGTTTGTTCTGACCAGTACTGATTGTTGTAGGGCAGTTGCCTATCGTAGTTGTAGTTCCCTTTCGGTGTGTAATTGTATCTGTAATTCTGGAATGCAAGTGGATCTGGCATCCAGTTCCATACACTCTCCATGCTGCTCCTTTTGAATTCTCTGCCGGTCTGGTATAAAAAATTTAGAGTTTCCTCCAAATTCATTATCCTGCTTGCCACTCTTTATGTAGCGTTCCGTGCCTTTCACGTGAAAGTGTGGGCAGCTAAGGTCATAGCATTTTCTGTCCTCCAGTGAGGTTTGGCACATGTCAGGATGGAAAAACCTACATATTGATCCAAATCGACACTCACCTTTCCTAAGCATATTTAAACATTTTTTGGGATGTTGGTAACTGCATTCTAATCCTTTCTTATTACCAGCATATCTATGTCTGCATATGCCCTTTGCATAAAATTTGCATAAGTCTGTCCTTCTGTTCTGAATTGCTCTATCGGGAACCGTCGTAGTGTCTGTACCTATCGAGCTGTCAGTGCTGTCTGGTACACTTTCTAGTTTACTGTCATCTACATCCTGGCCTACTGAGTCAGAGTTTACAACTTCCTGAGTTTCAGCCTCAGTTTCATCCCTGACTATATCCTCCGCCCCTTGTATATTAATTTTGTTGTTCCTTTCCCACTCCTTCTGGATGGTTGGTAGGCTTCCAATGAATGATGTTTTCCGATCATGCGTCATGTTATCTAGAAGGTTTTTTTAGTTCAAGTTCAAGCATGTTTATTGATACAAGAAAAAATACATCTCAAAGAGATAGAGTAACTTAGGCTATTTCTGCCCTCCCCCCCCCCCCCCGACCAGGCCTGTTATTATAGATAACACACTCGCCCCGTATCTTACGAGCAATTTAGTGGCCTTGGTTCGAATCCTGGCCTGGGAAGATTGACTGGGCGTCTAACCTATCCTAACGTAACCTAATCTGCCTAACATAATTTAGTAATTCATGTCCTAATATAATAATATTAGTAAGAATTAAGCAAATTGGAAAGAAATATATGAAAATCCCTCTGCTTGTTAGGCAAATCGGGTCTTTGCTGGGCCAAGTAATGTTGTCCTGCTATTATGAGCGACACACACACACCCCGGGTCACGTGAAGGGGTTGTACCCTCTTGGTCTAAATCGACCACATTAGCAGCATAGGGACTATAAGCATGTAGTCACATAGGTACTATGTTATGGCGAGAACGGATTGAATGTTGATGCTGTGTAACTACCGTTAACAGTAGGCTCAGCACTGATATTAGTTATCAATCCTTATACTACTATGAAAAATCAATTGCAAGACAAATTTAATGTTTTTTAGCACTTAAGTGCTCAAAAATATATACAGTAAAAGATCTTGTACTTCATCAAGCCGATAATAAGAAACCCTAATGATTATACTTAATACAAAATATTCATGAAGTAAGTAATTCTCAAGGTTTCTATATAAATACTATTTTAATAATTTACAATTTTAAAATATTTTTAATATGCAGAGCTACACATTATATTTATAAAATATTGTAAAAATATGCAATTTTATATTTCAACCATAATAATATGGCCTTGAATTGTAAAATATTTATTTATTTAATTGCCTTTTTTTTTAACCTATTTGTATTCCCAGAACACAATCTGTTAACTATTTTGCAGCCCGATCCCCAGTTATCAGTGGGTGTACAGGAGGGAACAGTCAAGGAACCAAGCCCAGTCGTTCCACTCTGCCCAGGGTTCGATGTCCTAATAGACATGCGACACATTCTGATGTTTAGTTCCCAACTTCGTTTTCTTTCTCGAGTACCTTCAATATGAAATAGTTTGTCTTAGTCCTCCCTGCATATGGTTGTAGAATATGAGCACGTTCTCTGTGTAAGACACGTTCATGATCTCATCGCTGTGAAATCCAGACACCCCTCACCCCAGCTGTGAAATCCAGACACCCCACCTGTGAAATCCAGACACCCCACTGACCCCAGCTGTGAAATCCTTGACACCCCACTGACCCCACCTGTGAAATCCAGACACCCCACTGACCCCAGCTGTGAAATCCAGACACCCCACTCACCCCAGCTGTGAAAAATGCGAAATATGAAAGCAATAAAAGGCTTGAATATCTGTTTAGTGAAATCTAAACAAGAGTCTATACTTTAACGAAATTTATTTTGTTCTCTCATAACTGTGCTAGTGGGGGTTGAGCTTCGGTTCTATGACCCAGCCTCTTAACTGTCAATAAACAAGTTCCTGAGCCTATTGGACACTAATATCTACATTTCAAACTATGTATGGAATCTACCTCCACCACATCACTGCTTAGTGCATTCCATTTGTTAATTCCGAAGAGTATGGCTTGCCATCAGAAAAATTATCAATATACAATTTTTATCTGACTTCTGTTAGCAGGCAGAGAGCTCTCCCTACCCATACAGTTTTCATAGTAATCATTATCCTGCTAGTTTTCCCTGGAACACGACCCAAAAGGTCACCAATTACTGTCATGTGAACTTTTTACATAGCAAGTATGACAATTATCATATGCATTAATCTTCATATGCCTTTTAATATTATATAATTTAATGAATAAATTTAGAATCGACTGCAATAATTTATTTAAAACACGGAACATCTTGAAAGACGAAAGAATGTATAGCTTGTTCATGTCCGGATACAATAGCGTAGTTTCCCCGATAGAAAAGCACTTGCTCTTACGTTTTCTTTCATGAATTTTGATGGACAACTAAAGTGACCTGAAACTGGACCAGCGGCAGATACAATGGTATACTGATATATTTGGATTGGTCCACTGAATCTGTAACTAATAGACTGTTAGTAGACACCCAACCTACACATTTGAAAATAAATAAACTGGTAACATTTCAGTCCGTCCTGGACCATTATCAATTGGTGTCAGGAGAGTGAATGATGATTGATTGATGATGATTAAACCACCCAAGAGATGGCATAGACATGTTGCTGTTATAGCGAGAACGGGTTGTAATTATTAAAGTAGTATTTATATAGAAACTTTGAGAATTATTTATTTCATGAATATTTTGTGTTAAGTGTAATATTTATAATTATCTTTAGTTTTCCTCGGAGCTCTTTTTCTTTCCTGATATATATTTTTGAGCACTTAGGTGCTAAAAACCTTAATAAATGTATGTGTGTCTTACAATTGTTTTTTCATAGTAGTTTAAGGATTGATAACTAGTATCAGTGCTGAGCCCACTGTTAACGATAGTTACACAGCATCAACTTTATATAAGGTAGTGTAGCGACCAGACCTGTTCAAGTTCAAGCATGTTTATTGATACAAGAAAAAATACATCTCAAAGAGATAGAGTAGCTTAGGCTATTTCTGCCATCCCCCCCCCCCCCCCGACCAGGCCTGTTATTATAGATAACACACTCGCCCCGTATCTTACGAGCAATTTAGTGGCCTTGGTTCGAATCCTGGCCTGGGAAGATTGACTGGGCGTCTAACCTATCCTAACGTAACCTAATCTGCCTAACATAATTTAGTAATTCATGTCCTAATATAATAATATTAGTAAGAATTAAGCAAATTGGAAAGAAATATATGAAAATCCCTCTGCTTGTTAGGCAAATCGGGTCTTTGCTGGGCCAAGTAATGTTGTCCTGCTATTATGAGCGACACACACACACCCCGGGTCACGTGAAGGGGTTGTACCCTCTTGGTCTAAATCGACCACATTAGCAGCATAGGGACTATAAGCATGTAGTCACATAGGTACTATGTTATGGCGAGAACGGATTGAATGTTGATGCTGTGTAACTACCGTTAACAGTAGGCTCAGCACTGATATTAGTTATCAATCCTTATACTACTATGAAAAATCAATTGCAAGACAAATTTAATGTTTTTTAGCACTTAAGTGCTCAAAAATATATACACTAAAAAATGCTGTACTTCATCAAGCCGATAATAAGAAACCCTAATGATTATACTTAATACAAAATATTCATGAAATAAGTAATTCTCAAGGTTTCTATATAAATACTATTTTAATAATTTACAATTTTAAAATATTTTTAATATGCAGAGCTACACATTATATTTATAAAATATTGTAAAAATATGCAATTTTATATTTCAACCATAATAATATGGCCTTGAATTGTAAAATATTTATTTATTTAATTGCCCTTTCTTTTATCTGATTTTCTGAAAGCCACTAACCCTAGTGGCCTCGACGAGGACAGGAAGCCGTCGGCTTGTCGAAGGTCCCCTCTTTTGCCTTGATGATCTCTCCAGGTATATTTTGAAACTCAACAGAGTTTTGGCATTTAGGACTTGGGCGGGTAGGAGGTTCCGTGGGTTTTTAACCCTGTGGAGTGAAAACGCTTCTCATGTTCTGGTTGACAACAGAGGTACTATGAACATTAGCAGCATAGGGGTTATCTTCTTCTATAGGGACTATGTTATGGCGAGAACGGGTTGGTTGCCGTAAAGGAGAGAGTGGTTGTTGTTGTTATAGATTCAGCTACTCGAAACAAGTTCCAAGTAGCACGGGCTATGGTGAGCCCGTAGTGGACTTACCTGGCACTGGAACGGTGCTCCGGGGGAGAGTGGTATAGAAAGTCAATATATAAGGTAATAATGTGAGGTGAGTGTGAAAAGATAATCAAGGGGGTAATAGAAATAAAAAAAATCTGCAGAAATGGTGAACAGAAAGACGTAGGGTAAAAACGCAAGAGATAGCAACACCAGAGAAAGAAAGAGAGGCAAGAGGGGATAAAGCCAAGGCAGATAAAGTTTGTTAAAATATTAGTTATCCTAACCTTCTTACTGTGATCTGGCTTGACTTTAGCCCCTCTAGACGCTCTCTTTTTCTTTCTCGTCTGTTGCTCTTACTCTTGTTTCTAGTTCACCTCTTTTCTGTTTGCCATTAAGCCTTCTGCAGCTGTCTTTATTCAATAATATTCATATTAACTCCCAGGCAACCCTTTTCATATTATCTTATATATTGACTTTATCCACCACCGTATCTGTATGGGAGCCTCGTAGCCTGGTGGATAGCGCGCAGGACTCGTAATTCTGTGGCGCGGGTTCGATTCCCGCACGAGGCAGAAACAAATGGGCAAAGTTTCTTTCACCCTGAATGCCCCTGTTACCTAGCAGTAAATAGGTACCTGGGAGTTAAGTCAGCTGTCACGGGCTGCTTCCTGGGGGTGGAGGCCTGGTCGAGGACCGGGCCACGGGGACACTAAAACCCCGAAATCATCTCAAGATAACCACTCTTTCCTCACTCAACCTGATAATGGTCCGAAATACAGTCTGTTCTTACATATTCATATGTGTGGCTTCGGTGTCTAATTTTCATCCCCTTTATTGCTACTTACTGTCTGCAACTTTTAGCATTTCAAGGGGACTAATATATATATTGCTGTGTAATTTGCATTGGTGATGGACTGATTATTACTGCTCATCAAGTCATAATTTGCGTTATAATAATAATTACATTCGTAAAAAATCTACATTATTAAACATATTTGTGCAGTAGTTAGTATAGTCGGCTAAGAGCCGAATGATCCTGGATTCGATTCCGTGGTAGGATAGAGATATTTGGCCTCTTTCCTTACATCTGGTGCACCTGTTCACCTAATAGTAAATAATAGGTACCCTGACGCTAGGGGATTGTATTCTTGGAAAGGTCATTCGATGGTTAAGGGTGGGGGGGGGGGGCGATAACCTAAACATTCTGTCTATATCAATGCTAAGTCATTAAACACATCTATGGTTTAATATTTTATTATAAGAGGTACCCGGCTGCCCTGGGGGTCTCCTTCCCCCCTCTCTCTTCCCATTCTCTCAGAAAACTTATTATTACGAAGAGCTGAAAATGGTAACTCAACTTTATGGGAAATACAGCCAATATTTCAAACATAACTCCATGATAGTCGCATTGGAGGTCTTTATAAATGCCATTATTTCTTAAAGCCGACCGACCGGCTCACTTGGACCGACTCCTACTAATCCTATTACACTTCCATACCCCACATGTTTAATATGTGAAAGTTGGGTGAGTCCTAAGCGTCTAGACTCCAACCTTAGACACATACATGCAGTTTCCCTGAAATAAAGCACGTATTTCACTATTTTATTTTATATCTTGCTAATAAAACCTCTTTGTGCTGAGTAAGGGAAAATAATGTTCAGGTAATGGAGAAAATATTAAAGTTATGCAATAGGATCGAACTCGCATCTTTGGAATTATTGAGGCCAGGCGCTCATGATTCACCCATCCCATCATTGAACAGAACCTAAACGTCGGACCCGACTCGCCCATCCGACAAAAAACTAAGGTCACTGACGCTATTCCGCTCAGCGTTCACAGCGGACAACGGTAACCGTACAATCATCACCATACATGTATTGTGGATGATTGTGCGCGGGGCTTCATAGACGACACTGTTGTCACTATAACGTGAAATACATTTATTAAAATGTCCGTTATTTCATACCATAATGGTTAAGTTTCAAGGAGACATGATTCGTAATGACCAGTCACTGGACACAGTAAAGAATTAAAGTAAACTTTATATATACCTTCAGAAAACGGAAACACTTACCTTAAAATATTTTCTCGTCTTACAATAATTTCGAGTGATTCACATTATATATATTATAATGTATTTGGCAGTTTAATGACATATTAAAACTCTATGTAAAATTTAATAACGTAATAAAACTCAAGCAACAAGATTATAAAAATCAATTATTATTACTTTTTGTATATTAGATTTTTTTTTATTTTTGTACGTTCGTTTAATGTCATTTATTCTTTTATGTTCTTTAATGTTCCGTTAATTAGCAAGGTCATCACCTTTCTAATAGTCTTCCTTAGATTTTAAGTTTTAATTATTTTTCACCGAAAATCATTTTAAATAACTATTAATACTTCATCATTGACATGAACTTGTACCCTTTGAAAAAAATAGAGAAACATTGAATTATATGATTTTAAATCTTGTTGAGATGAGACATTTTAAAACGAAGGTTCAGTAGTGTCGCATAGGTTACCTTCATAAAGTTAACAGTCGAAATTCACCATGGAGAATATATAAATATATATATCTAAACCTAACCTCATTCCATATTCCAGTCAATTAGCCATAAATCAGAGCCGCCCCTCCGTTCACAGCTTCACTGACACCTGTAATTACTTTTGCTGCTCGCCAAGACGCTACTTACCATTTCCTCAAGTCACCGCTCAAATTATCATCTTCCCACACTAGCTCATCGTTTTCCCATTTTCTCACGATACACGACTCTTGCCAATTTTCCAAGAACTTTTCGCTCTATTTCCCATTTTCTCGCACCATGTATTTCGCTTCAAAGCATATATAGTTACCCATTCTTTCGACACTTCACTTTCTCTTTCCAAGGGCATATAAACCTTCCTAAACCGGGGTTCTTACTCGGGCGTTCCTTGTGGCTATGGAACCAAATAATGGTGGTACGGGAACAAGATCTCTGACTAATTAGAAACAAAAAGAAGGTTCGTTTAGAAATAACTATCAATATTATCAATACGGACTGATGCGGTTCCATGTTCTGAGTGCACAAAAACAGCAGCAATAATTTCACTGGGTGTAGCTAGCTTGTGCATTTGTGATGTTGTTTTTCTATAAATAAAAATGATAAAATCTTTATCATTTTCTTTCAGCCGTTCTGTTGCTATATGTAAATACAGCCAGCATATATTTACATACAGCTAGTACCTAATTGGACTGGTGACGATGGTGATGGCCACACAAGGTACACTGAGAGGTGTACCCCAGCATCTCCGTAAACATAAACTGAGAGTTTACATCAAGTCTGGATTATGTCCGGAACTAAAGTAAACTTGCTGCTTGGTCAGTGAACACCTGAGGTGGCCTCAATAACCCTCCAGAGGTCGACGGGTATTAGGTCCAGCACCATGAAGACAGTCTACCGAAGGAGTACTGGGTACTCCATTGGGGTCAAGTTGACACTACCTAATGATAGTGGTAGGGGCCCTGACAGCTGAGTGGACAGCGCTTCGGATTCGTAGTCCTGAGGTTCCGGGTTCGATCCCCGGCGGAGGCGGAAACAAATAGGCAGAGTTTCATTCACCCTGATGCCCATGTTACCTAGCAGTAAATAGGTACCTGGGAGTTAGACAGCTGCTTCGTGGGGGATGTATATCAAAAAGGAGGCCTGGTCTAGGAATGGGCCGCGGGGACGCTAGGAACCAAAATCATTCAAGATAACCTCAAAATAATCTAATATACCACAGTAACTTATAAAAGAAAATGGGACGGGAGTCAGTTCATTAGAAAACCAGAGTCTAAGACCCAACACCTCGATCCTGCAGGCACAAATAGGTGACTACCACTCGTCTATAATACCCTATAATATATAAATAGGTGAAAACAATCTATCCTACGCCTATACTATATAAATATATCATCTTCTAAACTCCGGGGAAGGGGGGGGGGACCTTTTACATGCTCAAATAACCCATTGATTATCAAGTCACTTTATTGCCAGCGGTCAGCGCTTTGGGACGTGACCTCTACGTACAGGTGTAGTTGAGGTAATATCTGCCTGGCACCCGTAACCCCCCTCTGACCGTTCCAGTAACCTTCACCACGGCCAGCACCCTCATACCCTATTCAGGACGGAAGGGGAAAGGGAAAGGGGTGGGAGGGGGGGCTGTAAGAGTATAATGAATGTAGGGGTGAGTCTTGGGGCCATGTTGTGGTGGACGGGTGTGGGAGAACGGTCGGGAGGAGGGATGGAAGGGGGGACTGCTGTAGGTCTGCGGTCGTAGACGGTAGGGGACGCTGAAGCCGATAAAGAGGGCTGTAGTATAGCCGGTATATTGTTGTTGCAATAATAGGAAGACCCTAAGATTGAGCCAAATGCTCACTTCAAAGACCTATATGGCAGGTATATAAATCCTACACACCTGTGTTCTGCCACTCGAGACATTGCAGACTGTCGCAGGACCTCCGGGAGACCACCGCAGCAGCAGCGGTACCGTGGAAGTCGCTATCGACCTTGAAGGTCGACTTCTTAAATAACCTATACATGCAAACCTCTTGGCACCTAAAAGGCGGGGCGTAGAGACCGAGACCTCACTGTGATAGTCATAGACAGGCACTTGTAGATAAAACTTGTCTCAGATAGATATTGATACATTTCCACACACACTTGTGCGAGATTCCTGTAATACCGGACCAACAGGGTTGTAGTGGATATGTGGGCTTGCGGAAGCCGCTCCGAGCAACAGCCTGAGGGAGCAAGTTAACACAGGTCAAGCCTGGGCCCCGTGTCGGGCTCAGGCAGTACAGGCACTGCCGTGGCCCTGTCCATGTATGTTCCAGTTACTGTGACGGCTGTAGCAGCAGGGTGGGTCCGCTCCAGGGGTGCCCAGGTGCTCTGTGTAAACAACAACTGTGCAACTTCCCCCCTCTTTTACCTCTATTTTTATTTGTACTCAACACATTTTATTCTTTTTACCCATTAGTTTTAAGCTTTAGTCATTAGTGTTTTTTCCTGCCCGAAACGCTTTGCGTAATAGTGGCTTTAGGCATTGTATGTACTAGCTCTTATCTATAAAGCCAACAAACTTTGTAAAATCTCTTTATGTATGTACCTTACCTAAATAAAAATTATTATTATTATTATTATAACGGTACTCGGAGGAAGTTTTGCCGTGTGAATGAGCGTGACCAATGTGATAGCGCGTGTCTTTTGTTACATTGTTATCCGTGTAAGATTTTTCCCGTATGTACAAACAAACAGGTGCACGCGCTCTCGCACACACACACGTCAAAAAGTTAAAAACACACACACATGAGTCTCAACTCAGCCTCCAAACATCATCTGGTCTCGGGATCAGGTCAACAACATGCTAACGGATGCCTTTCTCTCCACCCTGGCGTGACGAGGTTAGTAAGAACAAAAGTCTTACACGTATGGGGGAAAGTTTACAATGAGAATTACTTGATTATCACCGCAAAAGTGCCTCATAAAATAGGTTTGGCAATTACCGATACATATCAAATTCGTGAGTTACATTGTTTGGCCGCATACAAACATTCCGTTATACTAACAAGAAATGTTTATATCAAGTGGATGATACGATGACCAGACCACACACTAGAATGTGAAGGGACGACGACGTTTCGGTCCGTCCTGGACCATTCTCAAGTCGGTTGTGATGAGTCAATACTTTAGCCACGTTATTGTGACTCATCGCCTGCATGATACAGTTTGAGAACATTTTGTCGTGAAGCGGGAAAGTTTATTTAATCAAAATAATCGCAGTTTGAGGTCTAAGTTATTATGCTTCATCCCCAAATTCTACCAGTTCCCGGTTCCCGCCAAAAAAGTTAATCTGAAAATGGGCGTTTGTGGAAGACACATAGACCAGAGTAGACATATAGAAGACACAGCAAACCTCCAATCTGATGTAAATCATGTATTTCAATGGGTAACTGAGGACAACGTGATGCTCAGTGAAGACAAGTTCCAGCTTCAGAACTGTAGTAAAAAAGGATGAAATGAAACCCTGAGCCACATACAAAACCCAATCAAACCACACAATAGAGGAGAAAAATCCAGTAAATGCCCTGGGAGTAATCATGTCGAAAGATCTTACTTTTAAAGAACACAATAAAGTAGCTGTTCACAACGGCAAGAAAAATGACAGGCTGCATAACAAGAACCTTTCAAACAAGAGTTGCTAGACAAATGACGATACTTTTTATAGACACTATCTCTAGAGGGGGGGAATATTGTTGTACACAAACAGCCCCTTGTGAGAGTCGCACCCTATCTCAAGAACGGCGAAGAAGGTTAGGTAGAGAAATAGAAACAATTGAACGGAAGCTACAAGAATCATACAAAACCCAGGAGAGGCAAAGAGAGCAAAAGGCCATCAGTGAAATAGAGAGAAATCCGAAATATTTTTTCTCCTATGCAAAATCAAGATCAAAACCCACATCTAGTGTCGGGCCCCATCTCCCTTTCCATCGGAAAGGGAGATGGAACTTTCACCGATGACAACAAAGAAATGAGCGAGCTACGATCACTCATGAAGGAGTGATCCATGCAGCCCCATTCAAGGTACAAAACTTGCTGATCTGGAGAACGTGTGAAGTACTTTTAGCGCCCAAATCATTTAATAAATCGTGATACATAATAATTTACCACGTGAAAAATATTAGAGTGGTTCCATATTTTCTCTTCAGAACCAGAGGGCATGACAGAATCTGGAAATTAAGAAGCAAATGGGTATTCTCAAGAAAATATTATATAAATATTAAGGTGCCAAGACTCCCTCCAACACCCTCCCTCTAAATATACGAAGCTTAACCATTGGATCACTTTTGTCATACAAGAGGGATCTCGACCAGTACCCCTTCGACCACACCCTTCGACCACACCTTCGATCACACCCTTCGACCACACCCTCGACTAATCAGTTCAAGGGTGGGCCTATACCCTTTATCTGAGTGTTGGCTGCTGGTGGAGGCAATATCTGCTCTCCCAAAGATATGATACACAAACTCTGCATTATGCAACACGGTAGATCACTGAGTGCAAATTGCTTGATCAATACAAGACTCAGCAAATGTATAGAGCACCACTTCAAATAATATGGCAGTGTGACAATAGTGAGAGAGAGACAGTACCCAAGAGGTTCAACATCTTATCATCTAGCAAGTAATACAAATATTTTCCTAACCTGTGATAAAGGTGCTTTAACTATTGTAAATATAATCTATCTTGAGGTTATCTTGAGATGATTTCGGGGCTTTTAGTGTCCCCGCGGCCCGGTCCTCGACCAGGCCTCCACCCCCAGGAAGCAGTCCGTGACAGCTGACTAACACCCAGGTACCTATTTTACTGCTAGGTAACAGGGGCATAGGGTGAAAGAAACTCTGCCCATTGTTTCTCGCCGGCGCCTAGGTTCGAACCCAGGACCACAGGATCACAAGTACAGCGTGCTGTCCGCTCGGCCGAACGGCTCCCCTTCTATCTAGAACGATCTAGAACAATTGTGACATGTAGGATATACAGCATTATGTTATAGTGATTTGTGAGCTCTTTGAGGGACTTAATAGAGGGTAGAAATAGCCTTTAGACACTTTTATTCTTTTGTGATGAGTTTGATTGTCTCAGTAAATTGACTGGAACTTTTCCTTCGCTCCGGCTGGTCCTGCCGGTGTCCCAGATACCTGGGACCAAGAAGGTATTAACCTGAGGTAATTACACGACCATCAACCCATTAAACTATCAACGGTATAACGAGAAAAGCTAAGAACTGGAGGGGCGTATCAGCCAGAGAATAATTAACACCTGAGCCACCCGCAGGGTTATACAAGAGGCCCTCCCACTGGGGGTACACAGGAGGCCACCCACTGGGGGTACACAGGACGCCTCCCACTGGGGGTACACAGGACGCCTCCCACTGGGGGTACACAGGATGCCTCCCACTGGGGGTACACAGGATGCCTCCCACTGGGGGTACACAGGAGGCCTCCCACTGGGGGTACACAGGAGGCCTCCCACTGGGGGTACACAGGACGCCTCCCACTGGGGGTACACAGGACGCCTCCCACTGGGGGTACACAGGACGCCTCCCACTGGGGGTACACAGGACGCCACCCACTGGGGGTACACAGGACGCCTCCCACTGGGGGTACACAGGACGCCTCCCACTGGGGGTACACAGGAGGCCTCCCACTGGGGGTACACAGGACGCCTCCCACTGGGGGTACACAGGACGCCACCCACTGGGGGGTACATAGGACGCCTCCCACTGGGGGTACACAGGACGCCTCCCACTGGGGGTACACAGGATGCCTCCCACTGGGGGTACACAGGACGCCTCCCACTGGGGGTACACAGGACGCCTCCCACTGGGGGTACACAGGACGCCTCCCACTGGGGGTACACAGGATGCCTCCCACTGGGGGTACACAGGATGCCTCCCACTGGGGGTACACAGGATGCCTCCCACTGGGGGTACACAGGACGCCTCCCACTGGGGGTACACAGGACGCCACCCACTGGGGGTACACAGGATGCCTCCCACTGGGGGTACACAGGACGCCTCCCACTGGGGGTACACAGGACGCCTCCCACTGGGGGTACACAGGACGCCTCCCACTGGGGGTACACAGGACGCCTCCCACTGGGGGTACACAGGATGCCTCCCACTGGGGGTACACAGGATGCCTCCCACTGGGGGTACACAGGATGCCTCCCACTGGGGGTACACAGGACGCCTCCCACTGGGGGTACACAGGACGCCTCCCACTGGGGGTACACAGGAGGCCTCCCACTGGGGGTACACAGGATGCCTCCCACTGGGGGTACACAGGATGCCTCCCACTGGGGGTACACAGGACGCCTCCCACTGGGGGTACACAGGAGGCCTCCCACTGGGGGTACACAGGAGGCCTCCCACTGGGGGTACACAGGATGCCTCCCACTGGGGGTACACAGGATGCCTCCCACTGGGGGTACACAGGAGGCCTCCCACTGGGGGTACACAGGAGGCCTCCCACTGGGGGTACACAGGATGCCTCCCACTGGGGGTACACAGGATGCCTCCCACTGGGGGTACACAGGAGGCCTCCCACTGGGGGTACACAGGAGGCCTCCCACTGGGGGTACACAGGATGCCTCCCACTGGGGGTACACAGGATGCCTCCCACTGGGGGTACACAGGAGGCCTCCCACTGGGGGTACACAGGATGCCTCCCACTGGGGGTACACAGGATGCCTCCCACTGGGGGTACACAGGACGCCTCCCACTGGGGGTACACAGGAGGCCTCCCACTGGGGGTACACAGGAGGCCTCCCACTGGGGGTACACAGGATGCCTCCCACTGGGGGTACACAGGATGCCTCCCACTGGGGGTACACAGGAGGCCTCCCACTGGGGGTACACAGGAGGCCTCCCACTGGGGGTACACAGGATGCCTCCCACTGGGGGTACACAGGATGCCTCCCACTGGGGGTACACAGGAGGCCTCCCACTGGGGTATACAAGATGTGTAACAGAGCGTGTATTGATAACCTTCGCAAGATCTTTACCTTGAAGAAGTTCGGAGAAGCAATGTCCCCGCGGCCTTCTGGCTGGTGTCCTGGTCAACCAGGCTGTTAGACGCCGCTGTTAGCAGTCTTGACGTATGAATTACAGCCTGGACGATCAGGTAACCTTTAGAAGCAGTAATCAAGAACACTGTTGAGCACCGTGAGAGGTCTGCTAGTATGCCTCTTGTGAGTAGTGTTGAGAGTTTAACACACCAGCAGCTGTCCTCATACATTAAATTGATAATGACATAGACTGAGAGGTGTAGACCACTTCTGGGTGTGTATACAGTTTACCTTAGTCCCGGACTATGTTGAGGAGAGAGGTATATATTTGCTGGTTGATCTGTTTGCTATGGTGGTGGCCTTAATATTCTTTCAGAGGGCGATAGGCCTTAAACTCTTGATGAGGGCTTAGGGCTGCTCTTGGTCGTCTGGGGACTCTTGGTGGGGGCTTAGGGCTCCTCTTGGTCGTCTGGGGACTCTTGGTGGGGGCTTAGGGCTCCTCTTGGTCGTCTGGGGACTCTTGGTGGGGCTTAGGGCTCCTCTTGGTCGTCTGGGGACTCTTGGTGGGGGCTTAGGGCTCCTCTTGGTCGTCTGGGGACTCTTGGTGGGGCTTAGGGCTCCTCTTGGTCGTCTGGGGACTCTTGGTGGGGGCTTAGGGCTCCTCTTGGTCGTCTGGGGACTCTTGGTGGGGGCTTAGGGCTCCTCTTGGTCGTCTGGGGACTCTTGGTGGGGGCTTAGGGCTCCTCTTGGTCGTCTGGGGACTCTAGGTGGGGGCTTAGGGCTCCTCTTGGTCGTCTGGGGACTCTTGGTGGGGGGCTTAAGGCTCCTCTTGGTCGTCTGGGGACTCTTGGTGGGGGCTTAGGGCTCCTCTTGGTCGTCTGGGGACTCAAAGCCCAACATCAAATTACAAAATACAACTGGAGGACAGAGGAAGAACACCCAGACCCAACCTATCTACACTACATGGCAGTCAACCAACCAAAGTCGTGGTTGATCACAGCATCAACGCGCGTTGCTACAGCACAGAAGAAAGTGCAGTTGCGTTGCTGCACTTTTGTGCAGTACGTTGCTCGTGATTTATGCCCCTGCTTTATTCGATGGTGAGAGAAAACGAGAATGGTTGACCACACCACACACTAGAATGTGAAAGGACGACGACGTTTCGGTCCGTCTCAATCGACTTCGAGAATGGTCCAGGACGGACCGAAACGTCGTCGTCCCTTCACATTCAAGTATGTGGTCTGGTCAACATACTTTAGCCACGTTATTGTGACTCATCGCCTGCACGAGAATGGTGAATTATTCAACAGGTTTTCTGTTAGATAAAACGAAGCAAATGAAATGTGAGTTCAGGAAGGCAACATCACTAGATTTAAAGAAAAGGTATAAAATTAGTTGAGCAATATAAGGCATACAATTCAACAGCCACTGACTGTATTAACTACCGAGAGACATTGGGCTACACTCCAGATCATTCGTGTACAAACCGAGAATCCTGAGACTAGTAGATGAACAAATAGACTAGTAGATGAACTAGTAGATGAACAAATGAACCGTTTGTTTTACCGCTATGCGCAGATCAGAACACACACACACACACACACACACACACACACACACACACACACACACACACACACACACACAACGATTCGAGAAAGAGACCTGGGAGTGGATGTGACACCTAATCTAACTCCTGAGGCACATATAAATAGGATAACGACAGCAGCGTACTCTACACTGGCGAAAATTAGAACTTCATTCAGAAACCTAAATGAGGAAGCTTTTAGGGCGCTTTACACTGCCTACGTGAGATCCGTCTTAGAGTATGCCGCGCCATCATGGAGCCCCCACCTGAAGAAACACATAAAGAAACTGGAGAAGGTTCAGAGGTTTGCGACGAGGCTTGTCCCAGAGCTACGAGGGATGGGATATGAAGAGCGGCTGAAGGAACTGAACCTTACGACACTAGAGAAAAGAAGGGAGAGAGGAGATATGATAGGGACATATAAAATACTCAGGGGAATTGACAAAGTGGAAATAGATGAAATGTTCACACGTAATAATAACAGAACGAGGGGACATGGGTGGAAACTGGAAACTCAGATGAGTCACAGAGATGTTAGGAAGTTTTCTTTTAGCGTGAGAGTAGTAGAAAAATGGAATGCACTTGGGGAACAGGTTGTGGAAGCAAATAATATTCATACTTTTAAAACTAGGTATGATAGGGAAATGGGACAGGAGTCATTGCTGTAAACAACCGATAGCTAGAAAGGCGGGATCCAAGAGTCAATGCTCGATCCTGCAAGCACATATAGGTGAGTACATAGGTGAGTACACACACACACACACACACTCCACCTGTCGTGGAGGCTGACTCCATACACAGTTTCAAGTGTAGATATGATAGAGCCCAATAGGCTCAGGAATCTGTACACCTGTTGACTGACGGTTGAGAGGCGGGACCAAAGAGCCAGAGCTCAACCCCCGCAAGCACAACTAGGTGAGTACACACACACACACACACACACACACACACACACACACACACACACACACACACACACACACACACACACACAGAGGAAGAACGAGGACACTGTAGCGAGGATAAGGACTTCAACTAAACGGATGGTTCACCGGGCGTTCATGTGAACACCGAGTGAACACCAGGTAGGGGTTACTCACCAGGGACACGGAGCGCCCTCCCAGCTGGCCATCAGGGACGCTGCAAGTCTCCAGGGCTGAGTGCACAGAGTGCAAGCTCTTCTTGGACGACCTGCCCACCGGGGAAAAATAAACACGGATTAGACTAGTTATTAAGAATTTGCTCCACTTGATCGCGGGTGATGGAGAGGCGCCCCCTAGTCTCCCAGCAAACCTATTGGGTATGAACAAAGGTGCGTTAAGTACAAGGGAGGAATATAATTAGCTGTGGCAGTATAATGATTACTGTAATGAGTATACAGAGCACTTTACGGAGTATAATGAGTTCAGGGAGTACAGTCCAGTGAGCACAAACTGTTGAAAGGAGAGTTATGATTGCAAGGAGTAAGGAGGCGAGGAGGAGAACAGGAGGAATGAGCCAGAGAAGGTAAGGTAAGGTAAGGTAAGGTAAGGTAAGGTAAGGTAAGGTAAAATCATTCACGGTGTTCGGAATGGCAGCTCCCGGCGACTACAGCAGGCGGCTCCTGGCGACTACAGCGGGCGGCTCCTGGCGACTACAGCAGGCGGTTCCTGGCGACTACAGCGGGCGGTTCCTGGCGACTACAGCAGGCGGCTCCTGGCGACTATAGCGGGCGGTTCCTGGCGACTACAGCAGGCGGCTCCTGGCGACTACAGCGGGCGGTTCCTGGCGACTACAGCAGGCGGCTCCTGGCGACTACAGCAGGCGGTTCCTGGCGACTACAGCAGGCGGTTCCTGGCGACTACAGCGGGTGGCTCCTGGCGACTACAGCGGGCGGTTCCTGGCGACTACAGCAGGCGGCTCCTGGCGACTACAGCGGGCGGCTCCTGGCGACTACAGCGGGCGGTTCCTGGCGACTACAGCGGGCGGCTCCTGGCGACTACAGCGGGTGGCTCCTGGCGACTACAGCAGGCGGCTCCTGGCGACTACAGCGGGTGGCTCCTGGCGACTACAGCGGGCGGCTCCTGGCGACTACAGCGGGCGGTTCCTGGCGACTACAGCAGGCGGTTCCTGGCGACTACAGCGGGCGGCTCCTGGCGACTACAGCAGGCGGCTCCTGGCGACTACAGCAGGCGGCTCCTGGCGACTACAGCAGGCGGCTCCTGGCGACTACAGCGGGCGGCTCCTGGCGACTACAGCAGGCGGGTCCTAGCGACTACAGCGGGCGGCTCCTGGCGACTACAGCGGGCGGCTCCTGGCGACTACAGCAGGCGGCTCCTGGCGACTACAGCAGGCGGCTCCTGGCGACTACAGCGGGCGGCTCCTGGCGACTACAGCAGGCGGCTCCTGGCGACTACAGCAGGCGGCTCCTGGCGACTACAACGGGCGGCTGGAAGGGGATAATGGGAGACTTGGCGGAGTGTGGCGGCGGCCGGATGGTGGGTTGTGGTGGGTGGCTGGTAACTCGTCACTGGTGGCGTGGCGGCAAGCTGGTGGCGGCCGGCTGGTGGCGTCTGGCAGGTGACTGAAGGCGCGTGGCTGCAGGCGTGTGGAGGCGCGTGGTTCCCGCCAACATGATAGTCTGTCCTCGACAATTCATTTTTTTTTTGGGTTTCACCCCGCCAGAGGTCCTCGACTCTCCGGTCATTAAGAAAAATAGCTGGAACGACAGAAGAAGCTTGGAGGAGGAGAAGCAGCTTGGAGGAGGAGAAGCTTGGAGGAGAACCAGCTTGGAGGAGGAGAATCAGGTTGGAGGAAGGGAAGGGAATCATCAGGGGAAAGCACCAAGCCATTGCGACTATATAGCACTGGAAAGGGATCAGGATAAGGATTTGGGATGGGACGCGGGGAAGGAATGGTGCCCAACCACTTGGACGGTCGGGGCTTGAACGCCGACCTGCATGAAGCGAGACCGTCGCTCTACCGTCCAGCCCAAGTGGTTGGTTTCAGGTTGGAGGAGAAGCAGCTTGGAGGAGGACAAACTTGACATGTTTCCGTCACCTGATCAGCCTGGCTGTGATGACTAAGTGGCCTTGCATGATACCAAGAGTCTCACATGTCAGGTAATGACCAAGCCAGACCCTCCATGCAAAGTTACGATCGGAGAACTCTCGGAATCGTCTACAGGTAATCTACAGTCTAATTTTTGTAATTGGATTCCATCTGTGTCCCTCATTTGCGTGTGCCACCCATTCCGAATAATGTGTGCTTGTCGGTCTTGTCTATTCCAGTGAGGTATTTTGTATGTTGTAATCATGTCTCACTTTAACTTTTGTCTCCCAGTTGCATGTGGATGGTGGGGAGCGGTTGGGCCGTAGGAGGTGGGAGGAATGTTGTCCTACAAAAATCCTCTCCAGGGCAGCAAGCAGCGAGGCTGACTCACCGCGGAAGTCTCCCTTCACCCCCCCCCCCCATCTCGCTTCATGCAGGTTGGCGTTCAATCCCCGACCGTCCAAATGGTTGGACACTATTCCTTCCCTCCCCATCCCATCCCAAATCCTTACCCTGATCCCTTCCCAGTGCTATATAGTCGTCATGGCTTGATGCTTTCCCGACAATTCCCTTCCCCCCCCCCCCCTCTGCTTTAGTGCATATAATTGGTCATTAGCGACCTTCACAAATGCGTTCATCGTACTGAGAAGTTCAAGTAAGTTTATTGAGACAAGAAAAACAAAAATACATCTCAAAGGGATAGAGTAGCTTAGGCTATTTCTACCCCCCCCCCCTCGTACTGAGAAATGAGCTTGAATGAGAAATCTTACCAAGCTTAAATGCTGTTGTTAAGAATTATGAACGAATTTTTTCCCGAGTCTCTTCGTTAACGGCATATAAGAAAGAATTAGGGGAATCTGCAGAAGGTTTTATATGGGTTCATACATGGCAGTTCATTTTTTTTATATCCACCCAAACTCGTTCATATGTCTAACCTACGCTTGAAACAAACCAGCGTGCCTACGGCTGTTATGTTACCCGATAATTTGTTCCCTAAATCAAACAACCCGGTTTCCAAACTATTATTTATTCAGGCCTTTTCTAAATCTAAAGTTACCCCATTTATATCCGTTGTTTAGTGTTGTGTTTTGTGTTAAATATAACTTCTTATATAACACAACATACGAAAAAAGGAGAAGAAAAGCTCCACAACTTTGTCTTAAAAAGCTTTGTCTTTGACTTGAGAAACTTAGTCTTTGAAAAGCTTTGTCACAACTGCTCGACGAGTCCACTTGTAGACATGTCGGGAGTCGGTCGGCCGAGCGGACAGCACGCTGGACTTGTGATCCTGTGGTCCTGGGTTCGATCCCAGGCGCCGGCGAGAAACATTGGGCACAGTTTCTTTCACCCTATGCCCCTGTTACCTAGCAGTAAAATAGGTGCCTGGGTGTTAGTCAGCTGTCACGGACTGCTTCCTGGGGGGTGGAGGCCTGGTCGAGGACCGGGCCGCGGGGACACTAAAAAGCCCCGAAATCATCTTAAGATAACCTTAAGATGTTATAAAATAAAATCTATCCACTCAACCACAAATTCTTCGGAAGCTGTTGTTACATTTTACTTAAAAAGAGTGTTGAGGTGGGCTGAATGATGGCTGGGCGAGGTGTCTAGGAAAGAGGAGTGTAGGGAGGTGGGTGGGTGGTAGGGTTCAATTTCAGGTGGGTTGAGGATAGGAGGTGGGTGGACCTGGTGGCCGGGGCCCGTGGTGGGTTGGTGGAGGCCCTCAGACATCAACCACAACACACAAACAGCACTAACAACACTAACAACACTAACAACACTAACAACCATCATTACCGCTGGTTCCCGTCGGCGTCTGAGTCACGTCAGGAAGCGAGTTGCCGTCTGTCAAAATTGCCCAAAAAACAGTTTCCCACAAGACTATTAAATATTTCTACATCTCTTCCCACGCTCTGCCTTCGGAAGGGGTCCGTGTCCTCCGGAGCGGCGGCGGAGACACGCTAGCCACCGTCGAGGCATCGAAGTCCAAGAGAGATATCCCTTTGACATCATTTTTTCAATAAGGTATTTAATTAGTGCTGTCTTGGCATCCTGATTGTCACTTGGGAAGCAACAGTGTGGTGGTGGTAGTGGTGGTGGTTGTGGTGGTGCTGGTGGTGCTTGTGGTGGTGGTGGTGGTAGTGGTGGTGGTGCTCCGGTGCTGCTGCTCAGGAAGTTACCTATCAGAACTTACCTATAAGTGGAAATGAGCTCTAGCTCAGGATGGGACTGGCTTCTACTACTTCTTCCGTTAGTACATTCACTTGTTCGTTCAGGGTAAGAGCATTTCCTTACATCTGTTCAACTTAATTACGTTTCCAGTTTTCATGTATGTTCTCTCGGCCTAACGAGGCTGTCCTCCAACTTGTATATTTCCCTCGGTATCGTGTATGTTGGGATTATATCCCTTCTGTCCTGTAGGGTTTTGAGATCTAGTTCCCTTAACCTATCCTCATAGCTCAACCCTCTTAGGTCTGATACTGATCTTGTTGCAAATTGCACTCTTTTTTCAATTTTGGTTCTATATGCTTCACAAAGTGCAGATTTCATGCCATGGTCGACACACCAATCCATGATCGACACACCAACCCCTGATCGACACACCAACCCATGGTCGACACACCAACCCATGATCGACACACCAAGCCATTGTCGACACACCAAGCCATGATCGACACACCAAGCCATGATCGACACACCAAGCCATGGTCGACACACCAAGCCATGGTCGACACACCAAGCCATGGTCGACACACCAAGCCATGGTCGACACACCAAGCCATGGTCGACACACCAAGCCATGATCGACACACCAAGCCATGATCGACACACCAAGCCATGATCGACACACCAAGCCATGGTCGACACACCAAGCCATGGTCGACACACCAACCCATGGTCGACACACCAACCCATGGTCGACACACCAACCCATGATCGACACACCAAGCCATGATCGACACATCCAAGGAACTCTCAACATCCATTTCACTGTTGCCATATTTTTACCCATTCCAAATTATTTTCTAAACTGTACAAAAAATGTTAAATAATTGACAACACATTTTTTTATAAAAAAATCTATTAATCACAGAATGGAACCGGTTCGTCTGGAGAGGGTATTCACCCTTATTGACTGAGAAAACAATTAATCACCCTCTGGGCTGTTTGGCATTCAGTGTTTTTTGGGTCTTTGTGTTTTTAAATGCGTACGTAAAAAAACGAGGCGGGTCTTTGAATTACACTTATACCGGTGGTAGATGGTGGTGAGTAGATGTAGTAGAGGTAGCGTAGTGCACGAGCGAGTAGATGAACGTACAAGGCTTGTGTGTAGGTGAGGAAGAGGGTAATGTGGTACGTAGCAGTGTGAGAGATGCACTTGAGAGACTTTCACACACACACAAGCAAGTAGATGGACTTAAGAAATTTGTACAGGTTCCTGAGCCTATTGGGCTCTATCATATCTACACTTGAAACTGTGTATGGAGTCAGCCTCCACCACATCACTGCCTAATGCATTCCATTTGTTAACTACTCTGACACTGTACTTACGTAATTGTGATTCCGGGGGTTGAGCTCTGGCTCTTTGGTCCCACCTCTCAACTGTCAATCAACTGGTGTACAGGTTCCTGAGCCTACTGGGCTCTATTATATCTACACTTGAAACTGTGTATGGAGTCAGCCTCCACCACATCACTGCCTAGGTGATGTGGTGGAGGCTGACTACACACACAGACACACGCACACAGTGTGTGTGTGTGTGTGTGTGTGTGTGTGTGTGTGTGTGTGTGTGGTGAGAATATCCTGTATCACATCAAGGTACAAAGGAGAGTATAGAGTGATTGTCTGAATTTAGACTAACCAGTGTCTGCAATAATAGATGTCGGGGGAAGGGACGGAGAGAGGAGGGGGAAGGAAGGGGGAAGGAAGGGAGGGGTAAGGGGAGAGAGGGATGGAGGCTGCAAGTGACGAGTGAAGATCTGATATATGAGAAGTGCTGCTTAAGGCTGCGTTTTATCAAGGAGGGCAACACATCTAAGAGTCCTCCAACTCTCTCTCTCTCTCTCTCTCTCTCTCTCTCTCTCTCTCTCTCTCTCTCTCTCTCTCTCTCTCTTCTCTCCCTTCTCTTCCTCTATCTTCTGTTCAAGCAAAGTTGACGTTGCAGAGGTTGGCAGGGTTGATTAGGCACGACCAGAGGGGAACTAAGTAGATTAGACGAGACCGGAGGAGGTAGACAAGGGTAGATTAGATGAGACTGGAGGAGGTAGACAGGGTAGATTAAACGAAACTGGAGGAGGTAGACAGGGTAAATTAGACAAAACTGGAGGAGGTAGGCAGGGTAGATGACGAAACTGGAGGAGGTAGACTAGGGTAGATTATACTAAACCGGAGAGGTAGACAGGGTAGATGATATAAGACCAGAAACAAACAGTACAGACCAGAGAACATAAGCTGAGGCACAGATTCCAAAAGCGACTTTCAGCTTCCATATTCTGTGGTGTGTTGAAAGAAGTAAATAATGAAATTCCCGTGTTCGGTGCCCAGGAGCTTAACGCGGTCCTCCTGGACTGACCCCCCCCCCCTCCCCCCAGGATGCAACCCCCACAACAGCTGCCTAACTCCCAGGTACCTATTTGCTACTAGATTGAACACAGGCATCAGGCGGAAGAAAACGCTGTCCAAGCATCTTATATGTTGTTATCATGTCCCCCCCCCTATCTCACCTTTTCTCCAGTGTGGTAAGGTCCAGTGCTCACAGTTTTTCCTCATAATTCGATCCCTTCACTTCCGGAGTCAGTCTCGTTGTATAATTTTGGTCATTTTATAGCTTCTCTTTGTCTTTTTTCATGTAAGGGTTCCATGCTGGGGATGGATTTAAAGTTGTGTATGGCTCACGAGTCTAAGCTGTATGTAGAGTTTACCTCCATCTTTTCACTACATGGCGCATTCTAATTCTTCATGTATATATGAAAGCGCCTGTGCATGAATGCATATATATATTGTACTTAAACATACGTACAAACACACATGTATATATCTTCATGTATATGTATGTTGACCAGACCACACACTAGAATGTGAAGGGACGACGACGTTTCGGTCCGTCCTGGACCATTCTCACAATCGACTTGAGAATGGTCCAGGACGGACCGAAACGTCGTCGTCGTCCCTTCACATTCTAGTGTGTGGTCTGGTCAACATACTTTTGCCACGTTATTGTGACTCATCGCCTTCATGTATATGTAGATATGTATATATCTTCATGTACATATGAAAGCGCCTGTGTATGAATGCATATATATATTGTACTTGAACATACGCACAAACACATACACACTATTTGCGTGTTTCTTGTGTATAGTTTACTTTGTTTCTGCTGGGTAGATTAGTTTGTACGAGGTAACCTTCAAATTTCTCTTACTCAGTTTTATAATTGGAGATAATACATCTTTTTGTCAAGATAAGTTTTGATGCTCTTGTTCCAAATTGCAAATTTTGTTTTCTATAATTAACACCTGTTCACTCCAGCCACAACTATAATGCTTTGTATAACTACGCATCATTCTTGAGGTTATCTTGAGGTTATCTTGAGATGATTTCGGGGCTTTAGTGTCCCCGCGGCCCGGTCCTCGACCAGGCCTCCACCCCCAGGAAGCAGCCCGTGACAGCTGACTAACACCCAGGTACCTATTTTACTGCTAGGTAACAGAGCATAGGGTGAAAGAAACTCTGCCCATTGTTTCTCGCCGGCGCCTGGGATCGAACCCAGGACCACAGGATCACAAGACCAGCGTGCTGTCCGCTCGGCCGACCGGCTCCGAATATATTTAAATCTAGACTATTCAATATATATAATTACAGCGATTACGTCATTATTATGACTTTTATATCAATAAAATATTGACATTTTGTGTGTACTGAATCTTGAATGTACAATAGTTTATTAATACATTTTTGGTATTTTATCACACCTGAATGTCTGTCTGTCTCTTTCTCTGTTTTTACTTGCTGTACGAGAACGCGCACTCGAACGCACGCAGAGAAACAGAGTATGCACACACACGCATACACACGCACCCTCCCTCAACCCCACGAACGCACACACATGCACACGCAGAGAAACAAAGTACACACACATACGCACCTTCTCTCAACCCCACGACTCTTAAGTTTAATTCCTTTCTCCCCCTTCTCGATCCCCCTCCCCCACCCCTCCCCTACGCTGACCTTTGACCCCAGAGGGTGCGGGAGGGCTGAGAAGAGACGGAGCTGGGGAGGAGAGAGAGGGTGGAATGAAAGAAGAGGAGATACAGGGGTCTTTCTCGGTACTGGTCTAGCTAGCTGTTCCGTGTTATACGGGCTTGTCGACGCCGATGCACCGGATAAGTTACAGCCCCGCTCCTGTGCCTGGTAAGTCCCCTACGGGCTCACCATAGCCCGTGCTACTTAGACCTTTTTGTTCCCAGTAGCTGGATCTTAAACCACAGACGCACCGGACTGCTCGACGCTCCGGACTAGAGTTATTATTCTTAACATCTTTATTGACAAAATTAATTACAATTTTGCCTAATCTGAGAATTTTGATAGTCTTATTAAATTGAGGTTAATGCTAGTATTCACTGTCACGCAGGACAGAGGGTCATACATAAGACAATAGGTCTAAACTGTAGGCTGAAGCACATATATATCACGGTTACAATCAATGTTTTAATGTGTGGATATGTGAAAACAACTTTCTACTGTGCACTGCCACACAAGGGCAGGGATGGGTTCATAAGTGATGCAGCTTAGAATATAAGTAGAAATTGTTCTTCATTCTTTAAAATGGACAAGCAAATTTTGGGTAAATTGTTAGGATGTCGTCCAGAACACCTGAGTCAATAAAATAGTTACACAGTTGGCGGTACAATAGGCCAGGAGGTCTAAAGTCCTTTACGGTTTCACATTCATCAATATAGTGTTCTAGTGAATGCATTAAAGGTTTATCACAGAGTTTACAATCTGAATATTCTGGTAGTGGCTCAGCCTCACTAACCTGCCAGATGTGTCTATAGCCAAGGCGAATTACCGCAATTACTACATCACATTGCCTGGTCCGGTTACTGTGCTGACCATACAAATACCTATTATTACAGAACTTGTCATAACTTTTAATACTGCAGCTTTCAGGTCTCTGTGCATTTCTTAGTTCTTCTAAATCTGAATTAATTTCTTTAATTTGTATGTTTCTAATAACTGCATTAGATAGTCCAAAGTCATAATCAATGTTTTCTTTCCTGCAAGCCATAGAGCATGGAAAATCTTTCAGGAGAGAATTTTGATGAACTTTGATTCTGAACCCCAAAATGAATTTTGGGGTTCAGTCCCTGAGCCCATTATGTGCCTCTGTGAACCTTTCCACTTCCGCCCACAGGATGGGTATGGGGTGCATAATAAATGAACTAAAGTAAACTTCAGGGGAAAGGTGGATTAGATCCATTAGGGCAAGGTAGGCTGTTTAATTCTTTCCGGCAGACCAAATTACCTGGCCTAGGACTTTTGAGGTGATAGTACGAACTCTCGCTATTTTACGACTAAATTCCCTCCTTATGTTCGAACTCTGTAAACAAAAATATGTTAAAATTATTCCAATTAGCATCGTGTAAATTGGGGCGCTGAGACTATTTCAATTATACAATAATTAACCTATAATCCTAATGCTAATTGATAAGATTTAATATAATCCTTTTCTTGCATTTAGTAATCTATTTGAAATTTGAAATAAATTATAAATACGTAATTATTTGGAAATGTTTAACAGTTTTGGAATATGTATAACTATAAACATCTTGTGAATATATGATAAGGATTTTGTATTTAATTCAACTCACACTAGTACCAAGTGTGAGTACCAAGAGGCCCTGGTACTCACGCTACATAATACCAGCGGTACACAGACCTCCAGCTTATAACCCGTGAACTAGTGGTTGCTAGGTTCAATAACCTAGCGGCCCGGTCTCTGACCAGCCCTCCTGATTGGTCAACCAGGCTGTTAGACGCCGCTGCTCGCAGTCTGAGGATCCTGATCTAAGGATCCTGATCCTTAGAGCAGGATAAGGAAAGGATCATAAGGAAAGAGGAATGAGAGAGTAAAAAAAACAGAAGCTAATGGGACAGAAAAAAGGGAGGGGGAATGGTCATTGCTGACACTGTGGAAAAGGGAGAATACAACTGTGTTGATCATACGAAAGAAAGAGGGAGGGATGTAGGAGGAAGGGGCGAGAGAGAGGAAGGAAGAGGGGGATGTGGAAGAGGGGGGATGTGGAAGGGGAATAAGAGGAAAGTGCAGGAATGGGGCAGCAGGGGTCAACAGAGGGTGTTGGTGTCGAGTTTTTGTGGGATGGTCACTGCATGCAGTACCTTTAGGTCGTGGAGGTATAGTGAGGGTGGGAAGGGGGAGTGGCTGGTGGTGATGGGGGTGGAAGAGGAGGAAGGGGGGGTAGATGGTGATGGGGGAGGAGGAGGTGGGGGTAGATGGTGATGGGGGGAGGAGGAGGTGGGGGTAGATGGTGATGGGGGAGGAGGAGGAGGTGGGGGTAGATGGTGATGGGGAGGAGGAGGTGGGGTAGATGGTGATGGGGGAGGAGGAGGAGGAGGTGGGGGTAGATGGTGATGGGGGGAGGAGGAGGTGGGGGTAGATGGTGATGGGGGTGGAGGAGGAGGTGGGGGTAGATGATGATGGGGGAGGAGGAGGTGGGGGTAGATGGTGATGGGGGAGGAGGAGGAGGAGGTGGGGGTAGATGGTGATGGGGGAGGAGGAGGAGGAGGTGGGGGTAGATGGTGATGGGGGAGGAGGAGGTGGGGGTAGATGGTGATGGGGGAGGAGGAGGAGGTGGGGGTAGATGGTGATGGGGGAGGAGGAGGAGGTGGGGGTAGATGGTGATGGGGAGGAGGAGGAGGAGGAGGTGGGGGTAGATGGTGATGGGGGAGGAGGAGGAGGGGGAGGGGGGTAGATGGTGATGGGGGAGGAGGAGGAGGGGGAGGGGGGTAGATGGTGATGGGGAGGAGGAGGTGGGGGAGGGGGGTAGATGGTGATGGGGAGGAGGAGGAGGTGGGGGTAGATGGGGGAGGAGGAGGAGGAGTTGGGGGTAGATGGTGATGGGGGAGGAGGAGGAGGAGGGGGAGAGGGGTAGATGGTGATGGAGGAGGAGGTGGGGGTAGATGGTGATGGGGGAGGAGGAGGAGGGGGAGGGGGGTAGATGGTGATGGGGGAGGGAGGTAGATGGTGATGGGGGAGGAGGAGGTGGGGGTAGATGGTGATGGGGGAGGAGGAGGTGGGGGTAGATGGTGATGGGGGAGGAGGAGGAGGGGGAGGGGGTAGATGGTGATGGGGAATTGGGGGTGACTGGTGCTAGGGAATGGGAATGGTTGCTGGAGATGGTAAGGAAGGGGAGAGGGGGAAGACATGTTGGTTTGGAGATTCTGTGATGAATGGTTGGTGTCAGGTATTTGTTACCCTCGGGAATCGAACGCCGGCCATGCAAGATACGACTGACTGCCTGAGCACTTGTGCTACTCTTTCCCTTATCTTCCAGTATCTTCTACGTTTTCTTTTTTCACAAGAAGTACTGTATTGCCTTGGAGATCAGTTTGCTATTCCTTGTGCAGGATTTTTTGCCCTTGGAGACGGTTCCAGTCACTTAGACTGGTCAGAAGAACAAAGGCCTGGCTTCCTGGAGGATTGGTGTTCGATCCCCACATGGTGAAAGTGGTTGGGCACCGTTCCTACTCACGGTCTTCCTATACCAGTTCCTTGTCCTCATATCCCAGCTCCTTGTCCTCATATTCCAGCTCCTTGTCCTCATATCCCAGCTGCTTGTCCTCATATCCCAGCTCCTTGTCCTCATATCTCAGCTCCTTGTCCTCATATCCCAGCTCCTTGTCCTCATATCTCAGCTCCCTGTCCTCATATCCCAGCTCCTTGTCCTCATATCCCTTGCAGGTACTAAATTATCCTACTGACTCAACGCTTCCTCATAATTACCTTACCATAGGACCCTTTAAGAGGCTAGTAAGGCCGTTAAGAGGCTAGTTAGACCGTTAAGAGGCTAGTTAGACCGTTAAGAGGCTAGTTAGACCGTTAAGAGGCTAGTTAGACCGTTAAGAGGCTAGTTAGGCCGTTAAGAGGCTACTTAGACCTTAACTAGTCCCGCGAGACGATGGCTAGTTGTGGGTCTTTTGTCACGTGTCTTTTGTTGAAGTATCTTTAGAAAACAGTCTTTCCCGCTCATTGCTTTTGGCCATAAGACACGCACTAATGTTTGTCTGGTCTTCTAAACGCTTGTGGTCCAGGTGTGTTGAACCACAGGTGTGATGAAGGGTGTTGCTGGGGTGGTAGTGGTGGTTGTGGTGGTGGTAGAGGCTGGTGGTGGTGGTGGTTGGTGGTAGCTCCAGGCTATAAGGTCCCTGGAAGAGGGCTACATGTGTATAAGCCTCTCGCTCCTTCTCTTCCTTCCTCTTGCCTCTTCGTCCCTGCTGCCTCTCCTCTCTGCTCCACATTCCACCTCTCCACTATCCATCTCCATCGCCCTAACCGTCTCATTATCCATCTTCCTAACCCACTCCCGCCACCCCTGGCTCCCTCTCCCTCCCTCCTTGCTTCTCCCAGGACGCCTGAGGAAGTGATCACTTTTTAGCATGTGTCTTGGGGCCCTGTTCATCCTTTAGAAAGTCAATTGTGTGTGTGTGTGTGTGTGTGTGTGTGTGTGTGTGTGTGTGTGTGTGTGTGTGTGTGTGTGTGTGTGTGTGTACGTACTTACCTAATTGTGCTTGCGGGGATAGAGGTCTGGCTCTTTGGTCCCGCCTCTCAACCGTCAATCAACTGGTGTACAGGTTCCTGAGCCTACTGGGCTCTATCATATCTACACTTGAAGCTGTGTATGGTGTGTGTGTGTGTGTGTGTGTGTGTGTGTGTGTGTGTGTGTGTGTGTGTGTGTGTGTGTGTGTGTGTGTGTGTGTGTGTGTGTGTGTGTGTGTGTGTGTGTCAGGGGATGAGCTACGGCTCTTGGTCTCGTCCTCACGACCCTTACACAACCTTGAATAGGTTCCAGAGACAATTTAGGTCGGTCATATCTTCATATAATGCTGTATATAGAGTCTTCCTCCGTTTCTTTAGTTCTTATAGAGCATGCCAGCCAAGTCACAGACACAAATGTGCCCTGTGGCTTCATTTAGGTGCCTTAGTTTCCATCTGTGTCCACGTGTTCGTGTACTAATAATGATAGCCTGTTGTCTGCTCTGTCAATTCCCTGAGTATTTTGTATGTGGTGATCATGTCTGTCATGTTTCTTTTCTCTTCCAGATAGTTCTATTAGTTTAGTCAATTATAGAGTACACGATACCGTGTACGGTCGTGGAAGGGGTTACAGACACATTATGGGTGAAAGAGAACTGTATCGACTACAGTTAAGCTACAGTTTAAAACATGTAGTCTGTCCTCGTAGCTCTTACCTCTCAGCTCTGGGACTAGTCTGGTGGCATGCCTCTAAATTCTCTTCGTTTCGTGTTTAACGAGATAAAGACTCCCAGCTGGTGCTGCATATTCCAGAACTGGTCTGACATAAATGGTTACCTTGAGGTTACCTTGAGGTGATTCCGGGGCTCAGCGACCCCGCGGCCCGGTCATCGACCAGGGATCCTCGTTGCTAGACTGGTCAACCAGGCTGTTGGACGCGGCTGCTTCGCAGCCTGACGTATGTGTCACAGCCTGGTTGATCAGGTATCCTGATGGTACACAAGATTCATGAACGACTCTTTGTTCAGTTTCATGAAGCTTGTCTTATACTGGGCAACTTTCCATATGTATGTGAAGATACGCAGGCGAGGAGTCACAATAACGTGGCTGAAGTATGTTGACCAGACCACACACTAAAAGTTGAAGGGACGACGACGTTTCGGTCCGTCCTGGACCATTCTCAAGTCGATTTCGCTTCGAGTTCTTCATTCTCAAGTCGACAATCGACTTGAGAATGGTCCAGGACGGACCGAAACGTCGTCGTCCCTTCAACTTTTAGTGTGTGGTCTGGTCAATATGTGAAGATACGTTTTGGAAGTGATCTTCCGGTAGCAGGCGCGCTATAATGTCAACCCCCAAAAGTCTTTTTTCTCCGCCGGATTCCAGGAGGATTTCCTGGCCCACTGTGACACCTTTTGTCTGGTCTCCATTCAGCATCATTACTTTGCACTTGCTAGAATCGAATTCTGGGAGCCACTTGAAGGGCCAGGCTAGAGGTCTCTCCCCTCTGAGGGCTCTCCCCTCTGAGGTCTCTCCCCTCTGAGGGCTCTCCCCTCTGAGGTCTCTCCCCTCTGAGGTCTCTCCCCTCTGAGGGCTCTCCCCTCTGAGGTCTCTCCCCTCATTGTGACTCTGTCCTTGGCTTCTGTTGCAGAGGTAAAACTTCTTTCCATGTTTCTCCTGCCTGTTCCCCCATCTTGTGGGCTCGTCAGCTGTGGGGTTGTGTGTCGAAGGCTTCCTGGCGGAAACTTGACATGTCGTTCCCCTTCTTTGTCGTATGTGATCTTGGTTGCCCTGTCATGGAACTGTCAAGTTCGTGAGAATAAGGAGCCACGAACAATAAAACAAAGGAACCAAGGCAGACGAAATAAAGGAAATGAGGAGCGACAGGAAAAAAGTTTGGAACAACAGGAGATGACAAGAAGGAAATTAAGACCGGGGTAAAAAGTCTCGAAAATTGTTATTAATTATTAACAGAGGAGAGCGGTATAGAGAGGAAGGGAGGCAGACTACTTCTCTTCCTCCTTCTACCTCCCTCTCTTTCTCTTCCTCCTTCCCTGCATACCTGGAACATACCTGGAGAAGGTTCTGAGAGTTCTTCTACTCCCCGAGCCCGGCCTGAGGCCAGGTTCGACTTGTGATAACTTGGTCCAACAGGCTGTTCCTGGAACAGCCTGTTGGACCAAGTTGGTCATAACTTGGAACTTGTCTCCGTTAAACATCATGTTATTTTCAGTTGCCTAATCGAAGACTTTATTAATATAGGCCATGCAATCTTTCAGTATCTTCTATAGAAGAAAGTTTCATGCTGATTTTTGCATCATCTGCGAAGGATGACACGAAGCTGTGACTGCCTAGCAGTCCCCAGACTTATCTGTCTGCCTATATGTCTAACTCTCTTCCTCTCCCTCCTCTCTCTATCTTTCGCCTTCCGTCTCTCCCACTTCCTCTCTCCCTCTCACCTTCCTTCCTTAATCCCCTCCCCCCTTCCCACATCCCAGTGATGTGTATACTGATGCCCCGAGGCCTCTCCCCTTCCACACAAGCACCAAATCACCCCACCAAGAGCATGTAATAGCCGTTCCTTAAGTCATATCCAAGAACAGTCGGTTAAGACTCTTACCTGAGTCCTCTCGACAGCTTTTTGAGGTTGGACTCATTGAGCCTCGGAGCAGGAGACTCCATCCGGAGCGCTCGCTTCAGGTCTGGGAGGGAGGGAGAGGGAGAAGACTGTTAGTACACAGATATGGGTTGTGGGTCGATGGACCCACTCACGCTGCTCTACAAGGTCACCCCAGTTCGACCTTGGACAGTCGTGGACGACAACTCTAGTTCTTGGTCGTCGTCCGATACCTGAGGATACATAGACACATTACATGGGTCAATGTGTTCCTATAGTGTCTATGTGTGTCCGTGCGTGCGTGGGTTGTATATTCAGGAGTTAAAATGTCATTTCAATGTCTATTTTCTTGTGTAAATAAATATAAACATATTCATCCACACATATATTATGTGTGTGTGTGTGTTTATACATGTTTATATATTTTGTATTTACTCAACAAATTAGACATTAAAATGTGTGTATATATATATATATATATATATATATATATATATATATATATATATATATATATATATATATATGGGTCCCTACACTTGCACGAAAGGTGGTACCCCCTTATATAAAGTGTATATATATATATATATATATATATATATATATATATATATATATATATATATATATATATATATAGAGAGAGAGAGAGAGAGAGAGAGAGAGAGAGAGAGAGAGAGAGAGAGAGAGAGAGAGAGAGAGAGAGAGAGATATAGAGGACAGCCGTGAGTTAACCCACACATTTCCCTATAGATACATCACGTTATCATTTAACTGTGTATATTCACACGCATGTACACAACACCTACATATGTACACTTATATATACATCAATACATATAGTTATACCTTGACACATACATTTTGTCTTCTCCCATCTCCTATCTCACCATATATTCCATTTTTGTGGGGGAATAAAATGTTCGGAAATGGGAAATATAAATCGAGTTATGATTTCAGTCGGGCTGTCCGCCTTGCTGACACGGTGTCCCAGCTACACTTTAAGGCCACACACACTGCCAGCCGGTCGCTATAAGGTGGTGGTCCCTCTGGGAGCCAGGAAGCAATGGTGTGTGTGGTGCAGGGACCGTCCAGGCTACACCATCAGGTGCCGATAGCATCAGTACTGTGCTGGGTAACCACACCACCCAACCTCGCTCTCTGTCCTAGCTCGTGTGTGTGTGTGTGTGTGTGTGTGTGTGTGTGTGTGTGTGTGTGTGTGAGAGAGAGAGAGAGAGAGAGAGAGAGAGAGAGAGAGAGAGAGAGAGAGAGAGAGAGAGAGAGAGAGAGAGAGAGAGAGAGAGAGACAGACAGACAGAGACATATGAAACTGAATGACACGTATCGAAGACAGGGGTAAATAAACAGAAAATAAAAAAATGAAGTGAAGGGGAATTGAAAGAAGTAATGATAGAACAGAAGGCAAGAATACCCCGTCAAGGGATGGATCGAATGCAGTCAAGCTTGGTGTTGAAGGATGACAGGAATGGAATTTAGGAAGACAGAGTGAGTTCAGACGGTCACCAGGAGCGAGTACGAAGGTACATATACACCAGGTACGACAAGGTGACAGGGGCGGCCTGCCCCCACACTCTCCTCCCACCGTGTCGGAATGTCGAGACATCCTCGTCAGCGTGAGACTTAACACCAGGCGACACATTCTCTTCCTCTCTTGGACTGCCATCTCACCACCACCAGGATCACCAGCACGCGTCCCATTCTCTGTAACTAGCTGACATTGTAACGATAAGGTGTGAAGGATAGATGAAATTGTTTATGTAATAATCTAAGATAACGTCTGATGCAGGCGATGAGTCACAATAA
>NC_091186.1:25934328-26094328 GCF_040958095.1 Procambarus clarkii
CCACCTGCTGGGGTCCCCTGCCACCCGCTGTGGTCCCCTGTCACCTGCTGTGGTCCCCTGCCACCCACTGTGGTCCCCTGCCACCTGCTGTGGTCCCCTGCCACCCACTGTGGTCCCCTGCCACCTGCTGTGGTCCCCCTGCCACCCGCTGTGGTCCCCTGCCACCTGCTGTGGTCCCCTGCCACCTGCTGTGGTCCCCTGCCACCTGCTGGGGTCCCCTGCCACCTGCTGGCGTCCCCTGCCACCTGCTGGGGTCCCCTGCCACCTGCTGTGTTCCCCCTGCCACCCGCTGTGGTCCCCTGCCACCCACTGTGGTCCCCTGCCACCTGCTGTGGTCCCCTGCCACCCACTGTGGTCCCCTGCCACCTGCTGTGGTCCCCTGCCACCTGCTGTGGTCCCCTGCCATCCGCTGTGGTCCCCCTGCCACCTGCTGTGGTCCCCTGCCACCCGCTGTGGTCCCCTGCCACCCGCTGTGGTCCCCTGCCACCTGCTGTGGTCCCCCTGCCACCTGCTGTGGTCCCCTGCCACCTGCTGTGGTCCCCTGCCATCCGCTGTGGTCCCCCTGCCACCTGCTGTGGTCCCCCTGCCACCCGCTGTGGTCCCCTGCCACCCGCTGTGGTCCCCTGCCACCTGCTGTGGTCCCCCTGCCACCCGCTGTGGTCCCCTGCCACCCGCTGTGGTCCCCTGCCACCTGCTGTGGTCCCCTGCCACCTGCTGGGGTCCCCTGCCACCTGCTGTGGTCCCCTGCCACCCACTGTGGTCCCCCTGCCACCTGCTGTGGCCCCCCTGCCACCTGCTGTGGTCCCCTGCCACCTGCTGTGGTCCCCTGTCACCTGCTGTGGTCCCCTGCCACCCGCTGTGGTCCCCTGTCACCTGCTGTGGTCCCCTGCCACCCACTGTGGTCCCCTGCCACCTGCTGTGGTCCCCTGCCACCCACTGTGGTCCCCTGCCACCTGCTGTGGTCCCCCTGCCACCCGCTGTGGTCCCCTGCCACCTGCTGTGGTCCCCTGCCACCTGCTGTGGTCCCCTGCCACCTGCTGGGGTCCCCTGCCACCTGCTGGGGTCCCCTGCCACCTGCTGTGGTCCCCTGCCACCCGCTGTGGTCCCCTGCCACCCACTCTGGTCCCCTGCCACCTGCTGTGGTCCCCTGCCACCTGCTGTGGTCCCCTGCCACCCACTGTGGTCCCCTGCCACCTGCTGTGGTCCCCCTGCCACCCGCTGTGGTCCCCTGCCACCTGCTGTGGTCCCCTGCCACCTGCTGTGGTCCCCTGCCACCTGCTGGGGTCCCCTGCCACCTGCTGGGGTCCCCTGCCACCTGCTGGGGTCCCCTGCCACCTGCTGTGGTCCCCTGCCATCCGCTGTGGTCCCCCTGCCACCTGCTGTGGTCCCCTGCCACCCGCTGTGGTCCCCTGCCACCCGCTGTGGTCCCCTGCCACCTGCTGTGGTCCCCCTGCCACCTGCTGTGGTCCCCTGCCACCTGCTGTGGTCCCCTGCCATCCGCTGTGGTCCCCCTGCCACCTGCTGTGGTCCCCCTGCCACCCGCTGTGGTCCCCTGCCACCCGCTGTGGTCCCCTGCCACCTGCTGTGGTCCCCCTGCCACCCGCTGTGGTCCCCTGCCACCCGCTGTGGTCCCCTGCCACCTGCTGTGGTCCCCTGCCACCTGCTGGGGTCCCCTGCCACCTGCTGTGGTCCCCTGCCACCCACTGTGGTCCCCCTGCCACCTGCTGTGGCCCCCCTGCCACCTGCTGTGGTCCCCTGCCACCTGCTGTGGTCCCCTGTCACCTGCTGTGGTCCCCTGCCACCCGCTGTGGTCCCCTGCCACCTGCTGGGGTCCCCTGCCACCTGCTGTGGTCCCCTGCCACCTGCTGTGGTCCCCTGCCACCCACTCTGGTCCCCTGCCACCTGCTGTGGTCCCCTGCCACCCGCTGTGGTCCCCTGCCACCTGCTGTGGTCCCCCTGCCACCTGCTGTGGTCCCCTGCCACCTGCTGTGGTCCCCTGCCATCCGCTGTGGTCCCCCTGCCACCTGCTGTGGTCCCCCTGCCACCCGCTGTGGTCCCCTGCCACCTGCTGTGGTCCCCCTGCCACCCGCTGTGGTCCCCTGCCACCCGCTGTGGTCCCCTGCCACCTGCTGTGGTCCCCTGCCACCTGCTGGGGTCCCCTGCCACCTGCTGTGGTCCCCTGCCACCCACTGTGGTCCCCCTGCTACCTGCTGTGGCCCCCCTGCCACCTGCTGTGGTCCCCTGCCACCTGCTGTGGTCCCCTGCCACCCGCTGTGGTCCCCTGCCACCCACTCTGGTCCCCTGCCACCTGCTGTGGTCCCCTGTCACCCGCTGTGGTCCCCTGCCACCCGCTGTGGTCCCCTGCCACCCACTCTGGTCCCCTGCCGCCCTCTGAAGTCTAAACACAAAGGGGGCGGCATAACTGGTCGACCTCTCACCGTGTACAAAAGAGAACTTGATAAGCAGACACGGATACTTGACCAAACCGGGTTGTAATTTTTGTCAGCTTGCAACCAGCGGCGGCGTGTAACAGCTTGGTTGACCAGACCACCAACCAGGAGGCCTGGGTCACGGTCGTGGGGGACATTAGGTACCTGTGTGGTCAGCTAGCCTTCATACTTTCTCCAGTGGGGGGAAGGGGGTGGGCTCCTATTCAACCCTCCACCCCCTCCCATGAACTCTACTCCCCATACCCCCATTACTACCTATCCCCACCCACCCCCACCCCAGATTTACCTTCTAAACTATCCCTCAGCTGTACCTCCCTTCCTCTCCCTACCCCTCTCTACATCTGAGGAGGGGACAGAGGGACTTTTGATTACCTTTCGGTCTCCAATTGTCAGCTTCGGTTCTATTACTAATTAGTCATAAAATATATGGATCTAATAACTAATTATTAATATATATGGTTCCTAGTAGAACCTCACACTATTTTGTATATTATTCAAATGGATGGGGAGAGATAGATAGAGAGAGAGAGAGAGAGAGAGAGAGAGAGAGAGAGACAAATACCCTATTTGTTCAGCCTGTTCAGTAGCCTATCCAAGAACTGAAGCTCAGTTTTTCCTACAAATACCTATGGTATCTTCGGAAAACCCTAACGTTATTTGTTTTCCCATGCAGACCTGTACGTTTCCCCACGGATGCCTACTCTTGTATTATCTCACCCTCTCTAAACCCCCCTTATCTCCATACTTTATCCCGTCTCCTTATCTCACTCCATCTCCGTCACTAGGCTTTCCTGTGGCCTGTTATTCTTATAGTTCCCAGGGGTATAGCGCAGATGTAGCCCTCGCGAAGGTCTTCCTTAACCAGTGTTACTCTACCCTTTGGTGTTTGTCATATCACATACTACAGGGGCATCAGGGTGATAGAAACTACCCATTTGTTTCCGCCTCCACCGGGGATCGAACCCGGAACCCTGGGACTACGAATCCAAAGCGCTGTCCACTCAGCTGGCAGGTCCCATGCTCAGGTCCAGCGACATATTCCATTTATTGCCTTGTTGGCGTTTAATGTGATATATAAATTCATGTTAATGAACTAAACCATTATTTGAAACTCTGAAATACTATTCAGTCTACCAGTATGCTGCCTAGTGAGTCTAATATCGAATCATGCTTTTCGAGACTTATAACTAGTGATTAAATTGTAAGATATCCCCTACACAAGGATTAGTAGGATGGGTATCTATCTCATGAGAGAACAGGTAAGTTGTTCCTGAGAGAACAGGTAAGTTATCCCTGAGAGAGCAGGTAAGTTATCCCTGAGAGAGCAGGTAAGTTATCCCTGAGAGAGCAGGTAAGTTATCCCTGAGAGAGCAGGTAAGTTATCCCTGAGAGAGCAGGTAAGTTATCCCTGAGAGAGCACGTAAGTTATCCCTGAGAGGGCAGGTAAGTTATCCCTGAGAGAGCAGGTAAGTTATCCCTGAGAGAGCAGGTAAGTTATCCCAGAGAGAACAGGTAAGTTATCCCTGAGAGAGCAGGTAAGTTATCCCTGAGAGAGCAGGTAAGTTATCCCTGAGAGAGCAGGTAAGTTATCCCTGAGAGAGCAGGTAAGTTATCCCTGAGAGAGCAAGTAAGTTATCCCTGAGAGAGCAGGTAAGTTATCCCTGAGAGAGCAGGTAAGTTATCCCTGAGAGAGCAGGTAAGTTATCCCTGAGAGAGCAGGTAAGTTATCCCTGAGAGAGCAGGTAAGTTATCCCTGAGAGAGCAGGAAAGTTATCCCTGAGAGAGCAGGTAAGTTATCCCTGAGAGAGCAGGTAAGTTATCCCTGAGAGAGCAGGTAAGTTATCCCTGAGAGAGCAGGTAAGTTATCCCTGAGAGAACAGGTAAGTTATCCCTGAGAGAGCAGGTAAGTTATCCCAGAGAGAACAGGTAAGTTATCCCTGAGAGAGCAGGTAAGTTATCCCTGAGAGAGCAGGTAAGTTATCCCTGAGAGAGCAGGTAAGTTATCCCTGAGAGAGCAGGTAAGTTATCCCTGAGAGAGCAGGTAAGTTATCCCTGAGAGAGCAGGTAAGTTATCCCTGAGAGAGCAGGTAAGTTATCCCTGAGAGAGCAGGTAAGTTATCCCTGAGAGAGCAGGTAAGTTATCCCAGAGAGAACAGGTAAGTTATCCCTGAGAGAGCAGGTAAGTTATCCCTGAGAGAGCAGGTAAGTTATCCCAGAGAGAGCAGGTAAGTTATCCCTGAGAGAGCAGGTAAGTTATCCCTGAGAGAGCAGGTAAGTTATGGGGTGACGGACTGGTCAGGTATTAACCTTCATTCATATAAGTCATAACACCTGCGGCCATAACACCTGCGGTTATAACAACACCTGCGATAACCAGGATAACGGGAAGGTCAACAACACTAAGAACGAGCCCACAAAAGGTTAATAGTCATTTACTAAATCAGCAAAAACAAACCATCTTTCAGGAATTTGGGCAAAAGATTCTTCAGAGATTCTTAAGATTCTTCAAAGATTCTTCCTTGCCCAATACGGCCAACGTGGCGCCCAATCTTGAGGACACAGAGCATGGAACTATCACCTGAACACACACACACACACACGACAAAATAAAAGGTTCAAAGATATACAATTTGGGTCGTTTCCAAGCTGTGGGGGGACTGAACTAGGAGAGTGAGGATAGGTGATTGACCTTTGTTGTGACCTGTGAGGATAGGGGAATAGGGGACGGCCTGCATATAGGGACACCTTCACATGCTTACTAGCCCCGAATACAATGGACCGAGCATCGTGGATTATTACAATCAATAAAGATAGAAATATAAACTCGTTGAAGTAAATCAGATGTAAAAATAACTAACAATTACCAGTTATCTTTACGTGAAATTTATAAAGCAAATGAATATGACAGCAGCGAACAGGTGTAACTAACAGGCGCACCAGGAGCTCTAATCACTTCACCGAGAGCTTGTTAGCAACCTAACAAGCCGTTTAAGAAGTTGAACGCTACCACAAACTGTGTCAGACAGGATCCTGCGTTCAGGGCGAGCACGGACGCCCCCTTGTTCCCGCGTTAAGAGTGAACAGTTTGTAAATGACAAGAGCGCAGCGGCAGCGCGGAGACTGCGCACAGGAAGGCTTGGTATAGAATGCCACTCACGCAGGAAAGAGTAGAATAGGAGGGCGTGTCTGGATGACACAGAGCTATCAGAGACAGAGGAAGAGGACATGAATAGAGCAGATAAAAGAGGGGAAAGAGCTAGTACGGGAGGTAGATAAAGAGTTGGATGAAACGGCTAAGATAATAGGGAAGGAATTACAGAAAACAAAAGAGGAACAGGCGGCGATCTGGGGATCCCCAGAGCCGTCGCTGATATCCTCGTTTCCTGAGGCCTCCTTGGACTATATAGCCAGCTCTAGTAATCGTGTTCCAACCTTGTCGCTTCTGATAATCAGCTGTTGAGTGTGTCACGTGATGGAGCCTTGCTACAGTACACACACACACATGTACACAATGACCAAAATGTCAACACCCTCATTAAGAAATGTCTATAGCCATCACCGCCTTTGCACTGACGTCACGGGAACAGCTGACCCATGTAAACAAAGCAGGTATTGGGTCACGCCCCCACTGCTATCACACCCAGTAGGGTCTAACACCTGTATCCTCATCAGCATTATGATGTCACACGCTCCTTTATACACCATACACAAAACAACACACTCTCTCATGTATATTATATAAAGCTTATTCAGTTTGTATAGAATGATACACACTAGATACCACTCCGGATCCAAGAAGCCTGCTCAATAACTTGCATAAATTCAGATAGCTTCGCCACCGTATCCGGCCACCCCCACCACCCTATCCGGCCATCCCCACCCGGGCCGTCTACCCAGCCTCCCCTCCGGGTCTTCCGGTGCATCTATGATCACTCGCACAGCATTGCAAATGTCCCTCCGGCTCTGCCAGATGCTCCCACGGGTGCAGCACACAATTACAGGCATACACAACACAAATCAGGCAAGAGAGAGGGGTGGACAGACTGCATATTTTTGGATTGCCAGAAAGCCTTTGACACAGTACCTCATAAGAGACTGGTACACAAGCTGGAGATGCAGGCAGGAGTGAAAGGGAAGGTACTCCATTGGATAAATGAGTACCTAAGCAGCAGAAGACAGTCACTGTGAGGGGGCGAGGTCTCGGAGTGGCGAGGCGTCACCAGTGGAGTCCCGCAGGGGTCAGTCCTTGGACCTATACTGTTTCTGATATATGTAAATGATCTCCCAGAGGGTATAGAATCGTCCCTCTTATTGTTTGCTGATGATGCTAAAATTATGAGGAGGATTAAGACAGAAGAAGATAGTATGAGGCTATAAGATGACCTAGACTAACTGAAGGAATGGTCCAACAAACGGCTATTAAAGTTCAACCCATTAAATGTAAGGTAATGAAACTAGGTGGAGGAAATAAGGAGGCCAGACAGTGGATACCGAAGGAGAGAAGAAGTCCTTCACGAAACGGACAGAGAGAAATATCTAGGAGTTGATATCACACCAAACCTGTCTCCTGAAGCCCACATCAAAAGAATAACATCAGCGGCGTATGCGAAGTTGGCTAACATCAGAACTGCCTTCAGGAACCTGTGTAAGGAATCTTTCAGAACCTTGTATACCACATATGTAAGACCAATCCTGGAGTATGCGGCCCCAGCATGGAGCCCGTACCTTGTCAAGCACAAGATGAGGCTGGAAAAAGTTCAGAGGTATGCCACTAGGCAAGTCCCAGAACTAAAAGGAATGAGTTACGAGGAAAGGCTGAGTGAACTGCACCTAACGACGCTGGAAGACAGAAGAGCTAGAGGAGACATGATCACCACATACAAAATTCTAAAGAGGAATTAACAGGGTAGACAAGGATGGATTATTTAACACAGGTGGTACACGCACAAGGGGACACAGGTGGAAGCTGAGTACCCAAATGAGCCACAGAGACGTTAGAAAGAACTTTTCAGTGTCAGAGTAGTTAGTAAATGGAATGCACTAAGAAGTGATGTGGTGGAGGCTGACTCCATACACAGTTTCAAATGTAGATATGATAGAGCTCGAGAAGCTCAGGAACCTGTACACCAGTAGACTAACGGTTGAGAGGCGGGACCAAAGAGCCAAAACTCAACCCCCGCAAGCACAACTAGGTGAGTACACACACAGTTACAGTCACAGTCATATCTACAATTACATAGTTACAAGTTACTCTCACAGTTTTCTTTATTCCTCAACCATGTTTAAGACTAAAGTGTTCGTACTGGTTGGGCCGTAAGCTTATTTTCTGAATTACTACATTTAGGTACACCTGCATTTGTGGAGCTGCCCTAGACTATATGAAGCAGCCCTAGACTATATGAAGCAGCCCTAGACTATATGAAGCAGCCCTAGACTATATGAAGCTGCCCTAGACAATATGAAGCAGCCCTAGACTATATGAAGCAGCCCTAGACTATATGAAGCAGCCCTAGACTATATGAAGCAGCCCTAGACTATATGAAGCAGCACTAGACTATATGAAGCAGCACTAGACTATATGAAGCAGCCCTAGACTATATGAAGCAGCCCTAGACTATATGAAGCAGTCCTAGACTATATGAAGCAGCCCTAGACTATATGAAGCAGTCCTAGACTATATGAAGCAGCCCTAGACTATATGAAGCAGTCCTAGACTATATGAAGCAGCCCTAGACTATATGAAGCAGCACTAGACTATATGAAGCAGCCCTAGACTATATGAAGGGGAGTGTAGTGTGTCTCAAGATAGCTCCAAGAACACAAGAGTTAATAAAGTGAATGCAAAGCTCCAGGTGCCTCATGCCCGCAGGTGTGTGTGTTATCACTGCGTGACAAGCTTGGATTGGATGACAGCCCACCTTATCCCCGCCCAAACAACGAAACAATAGAATTCCTTCACAACGATCAAATACCTTTTTAAAATGACTAATATTCCCAGCTGAAGTGTTAATGCCGGTTGCCGTTCCTGCATGTAGCATATCCGGATGCGCATGCAGGAAATCCGGATGTGTATGAAGGATGATCCGGATGCATGCATATGCGAATGGCATTAAATTTCCGGTGTTTTCTCTCGTTCGAAACCGTTATCGGCCGCGCCTCGGTGTTCGGTCCATCCGTAGTGGTGAATGGTAGGGATAAGGGTCTCGATAATCTATCTTGAGGTTATCTTGAGATGATTTCGGGGCCTTTTAGTGTCCCCGCGGCCCGGTCCTCGACCAGGCCTCCACCCCCAGGAAGCAGCCCGTGACAGCTGACTAACACCCAGGTACCTATTTTACTGCTAGGTAACAGGATGGGGTAAATATTATCAAATTCTTCCCTGACTTTAATTATCCAGCATAATTAGGTCATTAGGAACACTGACACCCTTGACGGACGCGTTCAAGGAGGGTTGGTGCACCTGCAATGACGTCTCTTGCCAAGGACGTCTCAGGGCAGGGCAGTGACGTCTCAGGGCAGGGCAGTGACGTCTCAGGCCAGGGCAGTGACGTCTCAGGGCAGGGCAGTGACGTCTCAGGCCAGGGCAATGACGTCTCAGGCCAGGGCAATGACGTCTCAGGCCAGGGCAGTGACGTCTCAGGCCAGGGCAATGACGTCTCAGCCCAGGGCAGTGACGTCTCAGGCCAGGGCAGTGACGTCTCAGCCCAGGGTAATGACGTCTCAGGCCAGGGCAATGACGTCTCAGGCCAGGGCAGTGACGTCTCAGCCCAGGGCAATGACGTCTCAGGCCAGGGCAATGACGTCTCAGCCCAGGGCAATGACGTCTCAGGCCAGGGCAATGACGTCTCAGGCCAGGGCAATGACGTCTCAGGCCAGGGCAGTGACGTCTCAGGCCAGGGCAATGACGTCTCAGGCCAGGGCAGTGACGTCTCAGGCCAGGGCAATGACGTCTCAGGCCAGAGCAGTGACTTCTCAGACCAGGGCAGTGACAGATCGATAGCACAAACATCACACATAAAAATCTTTGAGTGCCATCAAGTAATATCACCAAACACATGGATTCATACCGAATGGAACATATTTTGCAGTATTGATGTATTCAAGAGACATATATATACAACTCTTAACCTGGAGTTAGGAGTTGTATCTGACTCTTATACATATAGCAATGTACATATATGTATAGACCTTGCACTGTTTAACTTAGGCATCTTATCTTGAGGTTATCTTGAGATGATTTCGGGGCTTTTTAGTGTCCCCGCGGCCCGGTCCTCGACCAGGCCTCCACCCCCAGGAAGCAGCCCGTGACAGCTGACTAACTCCCGAGTACCTATTTACTGCTAGGTAACAGGGGCATTCAGGGTGAAAGAAACTTTGCCCATTTGTTTCTGCCTCGTGCGGGAATCGAACCCGCGCCACAGAATTACGAGTCCTGCGCGCTATCCACCAGGCTACGAGGCCCCCATTGAAGTATGGGTAGTAGGGTAGGGTTACTGCATTTGTTGCTTCTACCCTTTGCACACTAATACAAGAAAACTTACTTTTTTGGAGGGTGCAAAGGTACATATTTTGCACATATGGCCCCCTACACAGCCGCCATGTCTGCCATTATTTTTGTAGAATGAAACAACAATTTGCAATAAAATAACTAATTACTAGTATATAGGGAAACACAGACATAAAAGAGAAACTACTCATCTCTATCAACACACAATGTTGATACAGTAGTAAGTTGATAAGTAGATATGATAGAGCCCAGTAGACTCAGGAACCTATATATATATATAGTTGATTGACAGTCGAGAGGCAGGACCAAAGAACCAGAGCTCAACCTTTGCAAGCTCAACACACCAAGGTAACACTATGAAGCCCCCCCCCCCTAACTCCAAGGAGAGACCAGTGTACCACTATAAACAACGGTGCCAAACTGAAGGCATTTATAATTACGATTTATGGCATAATCACCCTCCCCCGCCCCCCCCCTAAAGTGATTTAGTGATGCCAGGCTAGTTGGCCAATCAACATGCCCCGTTCAACACGCGTTTAGGACCAGTAATTAACTTTCTACTCTCTTTCTGTCTCTCTCTGTCAGTCTTTCTGTCCCTCTCACACGCATAGAGGCCCCAGATGCGGCCTACAAAAATTTGACAATTACACACAATTAAAGATAATAATTACATTCTTATTGGTCTTCATTCAATTTTTATTTCCTCTGCTTATCAGTGATCGAAGCAGCTCTATTATAGTTCAGATTACCTCTATTATAGTTCAGATTACCTCTATTATAGTTCAGATTACCTTTAGTATAGTTCAGATTACCTCTATTATAGTTCAGATTACCTTTAGTATAGTTCAGATTACCTCTTATTATAGTTCAGATTACCTCTATTATAGTTCAGATTACCTCTATTATAGTTCAGATTACCTCTATTATAGTTCAGATTACCTCTATTATAGTTCAGATTACCTTTATTATAGTTCAGATTACCTTTAGTATAGTTCAGATTACCTCTATTATAGTTCAGATTACCTTTAGTATAGTTCAGATTACCTCTAGTATAGTTCAGATTACCTCTATTATAGTTCAGATTACCTCTATTATAGTTCAGATTACCTCTATTATAGTTCAGATTACCTTTATTATAGTTCAGATTACCTTTAGTATAGTTCAGATTACCTCTATTATAGTTCAGATTACCTTTAGTATAGTTCAGATTACCTCTAGTATAGTTCAGATTACCTCTAGTATAGTTCAGATTACCTCTATTATAGTTCAGATTACCTCTATTATAGTTCAGATTACCTCTATTATAGTTCAGATTACCTTTATTATAGTTCAGATTACCTCTTATTATAGTTCAGATTACCTCTATTATAGTTCAGATTACCTCTATTATAGTTCAGATTACCTCTATTATAGTTCAGATTACCTCTATTATAGTTCAGATTACCTCTATTATAGTTCAGATTACCTCTATTATAGTTCAGACTACCTCTATTACACTTACGAATTGATCTACGATTCTTACGACTTCCTCTATTACTGCTAAGACAACCTCAATTATAATTTCAACTACCTCTATTATATTTCATACTAGCTCCGAAATAGTTCTGACTAATATAGTTCAGATCAGCGATAATATAGTTCCAACTAGCGATAATATAGTTCAGACTAGCGATAATATAGTTGCAACTAGCGATAATATAGTTCCAAACAAGGTATAATATAGTTGAGACCAGTTATACCACCCAGACCAGCAGTCTAGGCAGCTCCAAAATGAATACCTGAACTCCAAATTGGTCTGGGAAAATGTGGTAGCACTTCCTGTGGTGGCCAGAGACCACAGGTGGGGGACTGTATGACTCCACTCCTCACGCAGAGTAGTTTAGATTGTCTGGTAACTGATAGTGTGTGTTTGTGTGTGACAGAGATAGAGATAGAGAGAGAGAGAGAGAGAGAGAGAGAGAGAGAGAGAGAGAGAGAGAGAGAGAGAGACAGACAGAGAGCTTTTACCCCCAACTCTCTCCGTCTGGCACATCCCCACCCTCTCTGCCCATCACCCTGCAAGTCTCTTGGCACTCATTACCATAGACGCCACTTGAGCCCCTCAACTCGGGTGCCAGGAAAGCAGTTGCTGTTCGTCCCGTCTATGCAAATGAGGCGGATGTGGGGCGAGGCTAGGAACAATCCAGGAACTAACAAGGTCCAAGAGTGAGCGTTTCCGTCTATTTAGAAGCTAAACTGCCTACTTACATAAACAAATGAAATGAAAGTGTCGACGTTGGGCCACAGTGGCTTCACTCCAAGGTGAAGAGAGACATCAAATGAAAGGAACCACACCTGTCCCCTAACCTGGGGGATTAAACTCGGGATCATCGATTGCGAATCGAAGACGTAGACTACTGTACCAAAGGACTCATACGGGGTGTGGAAGGTTTTGCCTCAGACGTGAGATGTGAGCCTTGTGCTGACCTGTGAGCCCCCCAGGGTGCTCACACCACAACCGAGACGTCCAGGGGGCTCTACTTATAGGACGTTTGTGGTCAGTGGATCTGTCTGACTGTTGGTGGTGGCAAGAGGAACTGTCTTTCTGACTGCGGCGGCAAATGGGTCCGTTTTTCCGTTTGTAATTTTAAGTGGATCTATCTTTCCGTTTCCACCTGTTCCTCTATTTCCCTTCCCACCGCGTGGAGTGGGGAGGTGGGGTGGGGGGAGGGGGCTAACAAAGGACAGGAAGGAGGTGACGGGGCCAGGGAGAGTGTGCTCCACGAAGAGACGGCTGACGCAGGGAGCGGACAGAGGGAGGAAGGTTGCCGTTTTCCAACCGTCAGCCACACACATGCGCAGCTCTTTACGCAGTCGGCACAGCACAACTATGCACAGCTGCACACTTCCACTATCAGACATGTACAGAACACGTAGTCTTACGAGGTCTGGTCAGGGACGTGGATACGTGGTCTTACGAGGTCAGGTCAGGGACGTGGACACGTGGTCTTACGAGGTCAGGTCAGGGACGTGGACACGTGGTCTTACGAGGTCAGGTCAGGGACGTGGACACGTGGTGTGACGAGGTCAGGTCAGGGACGTGGACACGTGGTGTGACGAGGTCAGGTCAGGGACGTGGACACGTGGTGTGACGAGGTCAGGTCAGGGACGTGGACACGTGGTGTGACGAGGTCAGGTCAGGGACGTGGATACGTGGCGGTAGACCACAAACAGGAAGTTCTCCTCCGCCCAATCTTAACAATAAAACAGGAAATGCTGGAATTATTAGAGCTAAATTATCTCCAAGCTTAGTCCTATTCAAATCAGTTTTGCCCCTGAAAAATGTACTATTAAATTACTTCTTATTATTCATTTCAAAAGTGTGTCACTGACGCTTTTCATTAGTTGGAAATGATGTTTAATTTCAGTTGGAGGGTCATCCGGAGAGACCCAAATTATCATTGGCTGTAACGCCTTTATATTGAGTTATCGGATCAGCCTGGCTGTGATGGCTGTGTTGGCCTTTGAGATACGAAGACAAATAGCCTCACAGACCAGCCAATCACCAGCGGAAGGCTGGCCACAGACCAGCCCATCACCAGCGGAAGGCTGACCACAGACCAGCCCATCACCAGCGGAAGGCTGGCCACAGACCAGCCCATCACCAGCGGAAGGCTGGCCACAGACCAGCCCATCACCAGCGGAAGGCTAACCACAGACCAGCCCATCACCAGCGGAAGGCTGGCCACAGACCAGCCCATCACCAGCGGAAGGCTAACCACAGACCAGCCCATCACCAGCGGAAGGCTAACCACAGACCAGCCCATCACCAGCGGAAGGCTAACCACAGACCAGCCCATCACCAGCGGAAGGCTAACCACAGACCAGCCCATCACCACCGGAAGGCTGGCCACAGACCAGCCCATCACCAGCGGAAGGCTAACCACAGACCAGCCCATCACCAGCGGAAGGCTGGCCACAGACCAGGCTGCGGGAGTAAAGCGACTATCTGAATATCATCGACAGGTAATCCAGAAAAGGACTCCCAATTCTGTCTTCACGAACGCTCATGTCAGGCCAATCGCCATTTCTCTACCCCCCTCCTCCCCCCCCCTCCCAACACGCACGCACACGCCACGCACACGCCACGCACAAGCCACGCACACGCCACGCACACGCCACGCACACAAGACGCACATGCCACGCAGTGGTAAAGTTGATCAGTTAAATAAACGTGGAAGTACCCGCCCATCCATTCATCTACGTTGCTGTCTCAGCGCCCAAGAGCCACCACCCAGCCGCCCGCTACCTCTGGTCATTACCACTAACTTATTCTCTAACATGTCGCTTACTTACACGCCCATTCTCTCTCACACACACTGCGAGGGGGTGAGGTACGAAGAGAGACTGAAGGAACTAACCCTGACGATGTTAGAAAGAAGGAGGGAGAGGGTGGATATGATACAGACGTATAAAATACTTAAGAGAGATTGACAGGTTGGAAATAGAAGACACACACACACACACACACACACACACACACACACACACACACACACACACACACACAGAGGTGGTACGGGAACAAGGGGACACAGGTGGAAACTGAGTACCCAAATTACCCACAGAGACGTTAGAAAGAACTTTTTCAGTGTCAGAGTAGTTAACAAATGGAATGCACTAGGCAGTGATGTGGTGGAGACTGACTCCATACACAGTTTCAACTGTAGGTATGATAGAGCCCAGTAGGCTCAGGAACCTGTACACCAGTTGATTGACTATTAACAGGCGGGACCAAAGAGCTAGAGCTCAACCCCCGCAAGCACAAATAGTTGAGTACACACACACACACACACACACACACACACACACACACACACAGAAGCGGGATCCAAGAGTCAATGCTCGATCCTGCAGACACAAATTGGTGAGTACAGTCTAGGCGGGACCAAAGAGCCAAAGCTCAGCCCCCGCAAGCACAACTAGATGAGTACACACACGACTGATCGATACAGTGCAACTGTGATATTTCAACACCAAATAATTGTTCGTCGATACATTCACAGTTTCTTAAGAGCAGCAGAAAAATGGAGACAACTTTCAATGAAACTGTGAATTCATTCCATAAAAGTTATAAGTGAGTCAACACATTTTAAGTGTAGAGAGAGGGGGTGTAGAGTGTGCCCAGTCAATCCTTCCCAGTTTTGTCACAGAACGAGTGAGAGTATGTATCCTTGTGTGTGTGTACTCACCTAATTGTGCTTGCGGGGGTTGAGCTCTGGCTCTTTGGTCCCGCCTCTCAACTGTCAATCAACTGGTGTACAGGTTCCTGAGCCTACTGGGCTCTATCATATCTACATTTGAAACTGTGTATGGAGTCAGCCTCCACCACATCACTTCCTAGTGCATTCCATTTACTAACTACTCTGACACTGAAAAAGTTCTTTCTAACGTCTCTGTGGAGGGTTGCTCACCGGTTGCTCACCGGAGGGTTGGTTGCCGGTGTGTGTGTGTGTGTGTGTGGTCCTTGCCACCCCCCCCAGCCCCCCTCCACAACCCCCTACCCCTCTCCCCCCACTAACCTTCCTAGTCTGTTACTCCCCTCTACCTCTCGCCTTGACTATGAGACCATCTTAACCATCTGTGACCTTGACCATCTTAAGTCACACAACAACATTGTGCAGCATAGTAGGAACCCCAACAGGTTGTAGTGTGGTAGTTGTGAGGTACTGTGGTACACGCCACGGTACTCTGCTCGTTGCTACTGTACCAAAAAAGTAACAATTGTTGCTGATGCAGTCAAATAGTACCAAGTAGCTTCAATTGCAACAATATATCTTCACTTGGCAGTAATGCAAGTTGTTGAAATAAGAAGAAGTAGCAGCAACATTGATAGCAACACTGAGAACAGAAGTACCAGTAGAAGGGAGCCGGTCGGCCGAGCGAACAGCACACTGGACTTGTGATCCTGTGGTCCCGGGTTCGATCCCGGGCGCCGGCGAGAAACAATGGGCAGAGTTTCTTTCACCCTATACCCCTGTTACCTAGCAGTAAAATAGGTTCCTGGGTGTTAGTCAGCTGTCACGGGCTGCTTCCTGGGGGTGGAGACTTGGTCGAGGACCGGGCCGCGGGGACACTAAAGCCCCGAAATCATCTCAAGATAACCAGTAGAACTAGCACCGACAACATGGGCTAAAAAAAATACAGATAAACACACAGACATACATATAACTCACACAACTTATTAATACATGTTTTTTAAAGTTTTTTTATTAAGCAAGTTGTGATGGGTTGAGAGTGCATGTGGCAGCAGTTTGGCTAGGCCAGGGACGTGTGGCTAGACCAGGGGTTATTCCCGCCCTTGGGAGAGGGGGAAGAGAGAGAGGGGGAAGAGAGAGGGGGAAGAGGAAGAGAGATGGAGAAATATTTACCATGTGTATGAGGGAGTGGGCGTGTGAGTGTGAGAAGGTGTGTGAGAATTAACTAGTAACAATGGCCTTCGGGAGAGGTAGTATGCAGTTGGGTTATAGCTCTTGGGCGCTGAGAAAGGAAACGAAAATGTGTCTAATGTCGCTCCTTGGCTGTGAAGCTGCTATAGCGGTCTCCGGAGTCCAATCCCCAGGAAACACAACCTGAGAGTGTACTTCCGCCCCTGCATTAGTTTACCTCTTCGGTTTCCCTTTAGTATGGTATACTAATCACCCAACAACCTCCGGATCTCTCTCCAAGAGCCTCGTTCTCCCAGGCGAGGCGTGACTCTTCATAGAATGGTTCTATGCAGGCGATGAGTCACAATAACGTGGCTGAAGTATGTTGACCAGACCACACACTAGAAATTGAAGGGACGACGACGTTTCGGTCCGTCCTGAACCATTCGAAACGTCGTCGTCCCTTTAATTTCTAGTGTGTGGTCTGGTCAACAGAATGGTTCTAATTAAGCCTTGAGGTTCCTCGGGTAATGGTTAATTACCAGTTGGTGATTTTGAGAATTGTTCTACAGCCTGTCTTGTGGCAAGCCAGTCCCCCGGTACTTGTCTGAGCCAGGACTCAACAAGCCTTAAGACAATTACAAACTTCTCAATCTTTTCTCAATCTCTGGCGGCTTTATTTGCATTTATTAAACAGATTATGAGCAGCGAAACTTGGAAACAATTTTTTATTGCCTGTCCCTACCTCCTCATCACAATCGACTTGAGAATGGTCCAGGACGGACCGAAACGTTGTCGCCCCTTCAATTTCTAGTGTGTGGTCTGGTCAACCTACTTCAGCCACGTTATTGTGACTTATCGCCTGCATTTGGTAACAATGTTATAAACTGTTTCATATTGCTTAGGAGCGCATAAACTGCTCTATGTAACAAAAAAAGCCGCCAAAGATTGAGAAAAAGATGCACAGGTTTCGTTAGTAGAGGCAAACTGCTTGATGAATATTGGCCCAGGCAGTTTGTTTTAGCAGCTATCATAGCCAGGTTGATCCGGTTACCCCCCAACGGAAACTAGTCTGGTTCTAAACAAATCCACAAGGGCCGTGACGAGGATTCGAACCTGCGTCCGGGAGCATCCCGGTAGTATGGTTCTCTCTTGACAGCTTCCACTACTGCTTCTGTTACACATGGTGGAACCGAAGCAAATATCCACGCTAGAAATATCCTCTCTGGATATTATCCACGCAGCGTGGGTATCTAAATATCCACGCTGGTTTCTTCCTACCCCATTCTCCACTGTTGGGTATGGGGTCGAGAATCTTCAACACCCTGTAATCCCCATATATGTTCCATACAGGCTGGCACCACCTGGAGACCTCGGCCTTGCTTGTCCAACCAGGAGATAATTTCATCTTTTGATCCTTTGTCTCGTAGTGTGTGTGTGTGTGTGTGTGTGTGTGTGTGTGTGTGTGTGTGTGTGTGTGTGTGTGTGTGTGTGTGTGTGTGTGTGTGTACACACATATTGACTCATTTATCAGCCAAGTATTTTCTCGAACTCGCAGAAAAACTAAAAATAAAATGAAACAGACCTTTCCTCCCTAGCAGCTGTCCACCTCCGGCAGGTGGGGCACAGGTAGGGGGGGGACTTAATTAGCACCTGCTCGAAGTCGACTTCCTCCCTGGCCACACCTGCGTCCATCTTTACTGCTGGAAGTGGCTTACGCAACGCAAAATAAAAACTTTACGCTATATGACTTCGACTTTTTTTTAGACGAGCTTAATGCTGCAAGAAGCATGAGTATATGAGGGAGTGACTCACTGGGCGTGAGTGTTCTACAGTGAGTGATGACCTTGTCGGTATACGGATGACTGACTCACTGTAGCGAGATGTGAATCAGGAAGAGTGAATCATGAGTGAACTAGGAGATTAAGAGGCAGACTCACTCGCTCTCAAACGCCCGCACTCACGCAGGCACGCACACACGGCCCAATCCAACACAATACTTCAAAAAAAAAAAAGATATATATCTATGACAAGAAGGATGGAGTCACTGCCATAAACCGGAAGCTGGTTAGGATCCAACACCCTTCAGTCCCTCGACCCTGAACCACATTTAGGCGAGAATAAACATCATGACATTTTTCGCACTCTTGTAACAGTTTTTTTTGTAACCACATTTAACGACGCGGTTTTGTAAAACTAATTACAAATGAGAAGATCAGAAGGAGCCATAAGGAGGATTCGAACCTGCTCATTTGGCAGTCGAAAGCCCACGCCCAAGACCACGTCATGGTCAAAAAGAAATGTAACCTGGGATTCAACTGAATCCTCTATGGGACCTGAGGCTTCCACTGAATCCTCTATGGGACCTGAGGCTTCCACTGAATCCTCTATGGGACCTGAGGCTTCCACTGAATCCTCTATGGGACCTGAGGCTTCCACTGAATCCTCTATGGGACCTGAGGCTTCCACTGAATCCTCTATGGGACCTGAGGCTTCCACTGAATCCTCTATGGGACCTGAGGCTTCCACTGAATCCTCTATGGGACCTGAGGCTTCCACTGAATCCTCTATGGGACCTGAGGCTTCCACTGAATCCTCTATGGGACCTGAGGCTTCCACTGAAGCCCAATCAGGAGTTTCATGCATTGCCAGCCAGCTCTACGACTGTAATCCTGTAGATCCACTTCCAACGCTTCTCAAGTGCACACTCAAACCATACTAACGTGATGTATCATTAATACAACACTGTTAATGTGATGTATATCATTAATACATTACATTAGTGGGATTTCCTTGTGCACTTAATTACAAAATACATTATTTTTAAGCTTTATAAACGTCAGCTGTAATAGGATTAGATACGAACCTGAGGTCGCTTAAAGTTCATGTTGTAACAGGAACGTTTTCTCTTATTTATAAGAAAATGGGATTATCGTAAGCTTATGTCAGACTACAACGGATTTTGAAGAGCGTAAGTTTCTCCTTGGCTCGAAATGGAGGAATAGCCTAAGCTTGTGTGGGTTCCTGTGCAAGAGAAGTAGACGTGGCGTACGGTACGCGTGGTGGATTAGGCCGGGTGTGGCGGATTAGGACGGGTGTGGTGGATTACCGGCAAAGCCTTGATTACCCAAGCGAGTAATCAAGGTTTCTCCAGCTGCCGTGACGTCCCGGTTCCTCCTGCTCACCCCGGGGTGGCCACGACAATCACCCAACACCCATAGAGTACATTATTGATACGAAAAAAAGATCCTGGGGCCAGATTCACGAAAGCACTTACGCAAGCCCTTACGAACGTGTAAATCTTTCCTCAATCTTTGACGACTTTTGTTACATTTATTAAACAGTTTACAAGCATGAAAACTTGCCATTCAACTGCTGTTATTGTTATAAACAGCCTCCTGGTGCTTCGGAGCTCATTAACTGTTTAATAATTGGAAACAAAGCCGTCAAAGATTGAGAAAAGATGTACAGGTTCGTAAGTGTTTGCGTAAGTGCTTTCGTGAATCTGGCCCCTGATTCGTGTAATACACTATCGGGTGACACAATAGACTTGGGGGTCGATAGATTGTTTCAGGCGCCGGTTAAGTAAGGATATACATGAGTTTGGGTGGATGCAAATAGAAGCAGCCTCGTATATATAGGTCTTCTGTAGTTTCCTGTATTCTTGCGTTGCTGTAGTCATGCTGGTGTGGTACTGTACCCTGATGGTAACTCGCTCGCTCTCTCTTGCTCTGTGAAACTCACGTCCCAAAGCTGCTGGGAGCGGAAGCTGGTGATCAAACAAGAGGTGATAACTGCTTCATCTACTTCCTTCTTCTCGCCTTCTCTTTCCTCCCCTCACCCATCTTTCTTACCTTTCCTTCCTTCCCCATTCTCTCTAGCCTTACCGATCCTTCTCTGTTGCCCCAAGACCAGTCATCCTACTCTATCTCTGATACAGTCTCTCTTGTTCGTCTCTCGCTCTCTCCCAGTGCATCTTTGTTTTTATTTCCAAAAATGTTGCGCATTGCTAATTTGATTTCAATAACTACTTAGCGTCTGCCAGTTGTAAGCCTCCGGTGGGTGAAGCAGATTCTCTTCTCCTAACCATCTGATTCCAAGCTTCGGTAACGAGGCAATTGCTGAGCCATGGAGCACTCGACGTATTGGCAAACACACAAACTAGAACGCCAAACAAAAGTCAATACTCAGCTAATCCAGATAATCGACGCTAATAGCCAGGAATTGTGGGATTGTTAGACTTGAAGCAGAAACATAATGCTTCAAGTGAGCTACTACCTTGGTAGGGTCGAGCTCGGTAGACAGGTAGAGGAAGGGTTGAGGGCTGAGGATGGGGGTGCTGAGGGCTGAGAACAGCCTGCAGGTGTCGTGTCCAAGAGCATCCTGTGAGGAGGGAGAGACCAGGTGCTGGGATGGTTGGGGCATTATTGCCATGCCCGAGGGCTGCCTCTGGCGTAATGAGGCGCCCCGGGAACAGAGAGGGGCTGTAGACGTGGCCGGACCAACTATACTTCAACACCCACCTCCCGCGCCAGGGACCTGCGTCACTGTGGGACCAGCACACACAAACTACATACCCACACTCAATTCCCCCCCTTCCCTCCCTCACACATACACGCAAACACACTCACTCACACCCACACAGACCCACACACACTTTCCTGTGTGTTTGGGTCTGCTGGTGGCCATGCTCCACCGGCATCCTAGCTAGCAGAGAGCATCGTGGGGAAGATCTACCGCACTGAGACAATTGTGGACGAACACAGGACGGGAGAAATATAATATAACGCTTCGCAAATCGTCCCCGGAGGCCAAACACCTTTCGCGAGGTGACGGCTCCACGTTTTACCGTCTCGAACAAAAACGTTTCGGCACGTTAATGACACAAATTATTCCTTTAGGACGATGTCTTCAGAGAGAAATAGGAAATATGCGTGTTAACATATTATCCAATTTGGCCTTAATACAATTCAACTTTTAAGTGTGAAATAAGTTGATGTCAAGGTCATTGAACTTCCTTGGGAGGGTTTAGAAACTTAGGAAACTTAGAAACGTATGCATAAAGTTTCTTTATGTTATTAGACCGCAAAGTAGCCGTAAAACTCTCTCACATGAACGGTTTCCTTCACTCAATTTAAGGTTTACTGTCGAGTATCTCACAAAAAAATGACAATAACAAACTTGAGGTTAAATGCCTCATTACGCCAAGAACACGGTATTCAACCCTCCTTCTTAAGTCTTTAACATCGGGGCTCACAATGAGACCTTGAGAAACACTGGGAGTTAATCTTGGGTTATGTTCGCTGATTTCTTTTGCTATGTCGAATCATGCATTTCCAAACTCGAGTGAAAATCCGCTTGTGGTAACAATGAACCAAATCGAAATTACATTCTGGAACAACGACCGATTGCTATATATATATATATATATATATATATATATATATATATATATATATATATATATATATATATATATATATATATATATGTCGTACCTAGTAGCCAGAACTCACTTTTCAGCCTACTATGCAAGGCCTGATTTGCCTAATAAGCCTAGTTTTCATGAATTAATGTTTTTTCGACAACCTAACCTAGCTAACCTAACCTAACCTAACGTTTTCGGCTACCTAACCTAACCTAACCTATAGAGATAGGTTAGGTTAGGTTAGGTAGGGTTGGTTAGGTTCGGTCATATATCTACGTTAATTTTAACTCCAATAAAAAAAAATTTACCTCATACATAATGAAATGGGTAGCTTTATCATTTCATAAGAAAAAAATTAGAGAAAATATATTAATTCAGTAAATCTTGGCTTATTAGGCAAATCGGGCCTCGCATAGTAGACTGAAAAGTGAGTTCTGGCTACTAGGTACGACATATATATATATATATATATATATATATATATATATATATATATATATATATATATATATATATATATATTGTAGGGACTCTCAGCCTGAAAGAGAAGGATATTTAAGGGACTCTCAGCCTGAAAGAGAAGGATATTTAACACCATTAGGAGCCATTTGAGGCTCTGATGTGTGCTTGCATAATCTCCTACCACTTTATTTGTAATTGTTATATATTAAACATTATTTCACAAAATGAGTTACAAATTTGGTTAATTATAATGTACAAAGTTATTTGTTATAGACTGTCGAGTTCCCGTAACTCCTCAAATGGCGGGCAAGAATACAGAGTGCATTTCCACTCTGTACTGCCAGCCGAGGCACTGAAAAAAGGGAAGCTGGCTGCTTTAGGGTCTCTTGTTGTTTCGAATAGCTTAGAACCCAGATCCTTTAAAAAAACTGGTGGCACGAGATCAATAATAATAATATTTAGAGGCAGTAATGGAAGTGAAATACTTATATTCAATTTGTCATACAATTTTACAATGATGATTCCTGAGGACTCCCAATATTATGAACACAGGCCTGCTGCAGTTCTCATTACTACTATCCCCTACACCTGACTTTCCTCCTCAGCTCTCTCTTGCCTATTTAATTCCTGTCCCTACCTGTCCTCATCACAATCGACTTGAGAATGGTCCAGGACGGACCGAAACGTCGTCGTCTCTTCAATTTCTAGTGTGTGGTCTGGTCATCATTATGAACACAGATCTCAGATTAGCAGAAGCAAGGTGGAATTCGCATGATCTGACCTCAGGTCAACTTGAGGTCATTAACGCTTAGAGGTGCGAGTCTCAGGCCGACAAACTGGCACCTTCTCAAATCCTTGTCTCTGACTCATATACTATATATATTTTAAATAAACTAAACCAAACACTTTTACAGTGTTACACACCTGCCACCTCCACACACACACCTGCCTCCCCTACACACACCTCCCACCCACACACCTGCCAGCCCGGTTCCTCCTACAGACCCAAGAGAGGCAACTTCGTGTTCTGATGAAGACCGGGTCCAGCCCAAGCCCCGCAGGCAGCCGCATGCCCTTCCAGTACTATGAATTACGCAGGTTACAATCACCTCAATAGAGGATCGAACCGGGTTATGGAAAAAGTACTCAAATACCAGAGTCGTAGAAACAAAGATATAAAAAAAGGTAATTCACATCTATATAGATTTGAATTACACGAAGATCCGGACCAACACTGGACTTGTGGATGTTTCTTGATGTCCCAGACTGACCATCCAAGTGGGTGAGGTACAGAAAGGTGTGTTCTAACGCCCCAGACTGACCATCCAAGTGGATGAGGTACAGAAAAGTGTGTTCTAACGCCCTAGACTGACCATCCAAGTGGGTGGGGTACAGAAAAGTGTGTTCTAACGCCCTAGACTGACCATCCAAGTGGGTGGGGTACAGAAAAGTGTGTTCTAACGCTCTAGACTGACCATCCAAGTGGGTGAGGTACAGAAAAGTGTGTTCTAACGCCCCAGACTGACCATCCAAGTGGGTGAGGTACAGAAAAGTGTGTTCTAACACCCTAGACTGACCATCCAAGTGGGTGAGGTACAGAAAGGTGTGTTCTAACGCCCCAGACTGACCATCCAAGTGGGTGAGGTACAGAAAAGTGTGTTCTAACACCCTAGACTGACCATCCAAGTGGGTGAGGTACAGAAAAGTGTGTTCTAACGCCCCAGACTGACCATCCAAGTGGGTGGGTACATAAAAGTGTGTTCTAACGCCCTAGACTGACCATCCAAGAGGATGAGGTACAGAAAAGTGTGTTCTAACGCTCCAGATTCACCATCCAAGCAGCTGACATTTCAGCGTAACAGTGAGGTGTGTGGCGAGTGCTGGCTGGGGGGTTAAGTCGCGTTTTTTTCCTTATGAAAATGTCATTAATTAGATTTATGACAGCAAAATGACTTTCTTTAATATTTAACTAGCAAAAAATCATCATAATTCTAAAATCGCAGCTGTTTCTAATCTCCCTCTAAATCACTCCTGCTGAACAATCTGTGTTGGACAAAAAAGTTCAAACGTGAGGAGAATTCCGAGTAACTACTAACTTGTAAAAAAAAAGAGCGAAAATAATATTAGACAAAGATAATATGTTAAATATGTTAAAAGTATGAATATGTTAAAAGTATAATATGTTAAAAGAGAAAGATATTTCTATACCAGGACCAACCACTTGGACAGGTCTATTGATTGATTGATTGATGAAGATTAAGCCACCCAAAAGGTGGCACGGGCATGAATAGCCCGTAAGTGGTGGCCCTTTTGAGCCATTGATTGATGATTGATGAAGATTAAGCCACCCAAAAGGTGGCACGGGCATGAATAGCCCGTAAGTGGTGGCCCTTTTGAGCCATTACCAGTATCAATAGATGATACTGGAGATCTGTGGAGGTGCGACTGCACCCTGCGTGACGGGAGATGTCTCCCCCGTGGTGTTGGACAGGTCGGTAGAACGGCAGGCTTGCAGGGTCGGCGTTCGATCCCCCATGGTCACCGTTGCCTTTACCTGTCCTGGTTCCTTCTTCTCACATCTCGGTTCATTCTCCTCGTGTTGCAGAGCCTTTTCAGGCTTAGCACCTTCTCCTTACTTTACCTTCTATATAAGGTAATAACCCGAGGTTATACATAAAAAAAATGTCCACTACGGGCTCACCATAGCCCGTGCTACTTGGAACTTTTTGTTCCATGTAGCGAATCTTAAACAAACAACAATCCGAGGTTATATTGACCAGACCACACACTAGAAGGAGAAGGGACGACGACGTTTGGGTCCGTCCTGGACCATTCTTAAGTCGATTGTGAGAATGGTCCAGGACGGACCGAAACGTCGTCGTCCCTTCATCTTCTAGCGTGTGGTTTGGTCAACATATTTCAGCCAATTTATTGTGACTCCTCGTCTGCATCCTGGGTTATTCGACAGCCTTAAAGTTAACGAATCGCCTGGGACAATTGAAGACAACAAGAGGTCCTCCAATCAGCATAGGAGTTGTCTAAAGCAATCATTGAAGTGCTGTTAAGGACAGTTGAGATTCCTTGTCAGGATGTGGTTGGGCACCATGTGGTTCAGAGGTGGTTCTTGGACCCGCTGTTCATGTCACTAGATATCCAGCATTGGATAATTGTGATAAGGTACAGCCCTTGATTGACAAAATCTGTTCTAGCAAACTGTAGCGAGCATAACCGGTGGCGTATGTATTGATATCAGTTAAGAGAGTACACTTGATCGGGAGGTAGGGAGAGAATTATCAGTGGAAAGCGCCAAGCCATTACGACTAATATATATATATATATATATATATATATATATATATATATATATATATATATATATATATATATATATATATATTAATAAATATGACCGAAAAAGTAAGATTAATAATTCTAACACGAATTTTCTCAATCTTTCGTACATTTCTTTTCACTGTTGGAGGTAAATCAAAAATAAATTCTCCAAAATTCATTTTTAATTCTAGTCTGACGCGATACGAGCGCGTTTCGTAAAACTTATTACATTTTCAAAGACTTTAGTTTACAAATACACAACTGAATAGAACTTACGCATCTCCGATTTTATATCTACATTTGAGTGAGGTGGAAGGGGTGATGTGGCATTAATCAACACAAGACAGAACAAGAGGTGTCATTAATAGGGTAAATATATATATATATATATATATATATATATATATATATATATATATATATATATATAGAGAGAGAGAGAGAGAGAGAGCACGTGGAAGGGGTCAGGATAAGAATTCGGGATTCAAAATCAAATACGCTTATTGAGGTTTGTCATGTCTACCCATGACACAAATACTGTTTGATCTAGATGCTCTAGATATTTCATAGATGCTTTGCTTCCATTCTGTCTACGTTTGGTGGCTTGTATATAACTCCTATACTAAGATTTTTTACCTTTTTCGTATAATTTCTAGTCAAATAGTTTCTGTGTGTGGCTCATTTTTTATTCCCTCTTTGAGACTACATTTCAAATTTACCCTAACATATATGGCTACTCCCACTCTTCGTCTAATATATCTGTGTGAAATAGTTTAAATTCGTTTATTTGCTATTCAGCTAATAGTTTTCTGTTCTCTACATTCATCCATGTTTCGGTCTAAATAATAAGAAATAAGGAGTCTAAATAATAAGAACTTAGTTCAAGAAAAAAATGTTACGTAAAAGTACTCTTTTCTGACGAAGAGTACTTTTACTACATTTTTTCCTGTAGGTAAGTGCAATAATATCCATGGGCTACATTCACGAAGACGTTACGCAAACATCTGCGTAAGTTGACGAACCTGTACACCTTTTCTCAATCTTTGGCAGCTTTGTTTACAATTATTAAACAGTCAATGAGCTCCGAAGCACCAGGAGGCTGTTTATAACAATAACAACAGTTGATTGGCAAGTTTTCATGCTTGTAAACTGTTTAATAAATGTAACCAAAGCCGTCAAAGATTGAGGAAAGATGTACACGTTCGTAGGTGCTGGCGTAACTGTTTGGTGAATCTAGCCCCATTGTTTCTGTACAAACAAGAGCATTTAAATCGTTTATTATGTTTCTTAGACGCCTACTAAGAAACAAAATTCAGGAGAGAACAACTCCAAAGGGCACCTGGCCATCCATGCTGCCTACACCGGCATGCGAGAGGCGGTGAGCAACAACCTGGTCATTCAGACCGTCAAGCTGAAAGGCCAGGTCATGTACCGGGCCGCGAGGAGCCTCCTGCCAGGCAACAGTAGACGGTAGAATACAACCACTGGTGAGGAGAAGAGGAAGAGAAACTAAGATAATTTAATAATTGGAAATTAATGAGAGGAAACAATGAAGTGAATATGTTCAGAAAGTTATAATAATTTGGTAGTGGGGGGATATAGCAGAGAGAGAGAGAGAGAGAGAGAGAGAGAGAGAGAGAGAGAGAGAGAGACAGACAGAGACAGAGAGAGAGAGAGAGACAGACAGACAGAGAGAGCCAGAGACAGAGAGAGAGGCAGACAGACAGAGAGAGAGACAGAGACAGAGAGAGAGGGGAGAGAGTACAAAAGCAGTCTCGCTTCTATGCCCAAAGAGCAGTGAAGGTGTCCATGTAAGTTCATGCTTACAGATATATTAGCAAAGTCAAGCATTAGTTCCTAATTCGTCGCTCTAAGCTATAATGACGAACTGAAACACACTTCATCCTTTAGTCGTCCCAAGTTCGTCTGTATCTAGTTCCCACCCGTGAACACCTCCTCGGAGACGAGGTCAAAATAGTTGATGAATATAAATTAAATTTGTCAACTTTCTTCGTTGAAAGAAAGTTGACAAATATAAGTTTATATGGTGCACAGTGGGACCTGCATCATACCCGTCTGGGCTCCATGACTCGGTGCTACCAGTTAGGGAAGACTTATGACATCATGTGTCAGCAAAATTGAAGTCATTGGTCACCTACATGACACTTCCTTCTTTGACGTCACAGAGGGTTGACTCGATCTCTGTACTCACGTAGTTGTGCTTGCGTGGGTTGAGCTTTGGCTCTTTAGTCCCGCCTCTCAACCGTCAATCAACTGGTGTACAGATTCCTGAGCCTACTGGGCTCTATCATATCTACACTTGAAACTGTGTATGGAGTCAGCCTCCACCACTGTGTGTGTGTGTGTGTGTGTGTGTGTGTGTGTGTGTGTGTGTGTGTGTGTGTGTGTGTGTGAGAGTGTGTGTGTGTGTGAGTGTGTGTGTGTGTGTGAGTGTGTGTGTACTCACCTAATTGTACTCACCTAATTGTGCTTGCGGGGGTTGAGCTCTGGCTCTTTGGTCCCGCCTCTCAACCGTCAATCAACTGGTGTACAGATTCCTGAGCCTATTGGGCTCTATCATATCTACATTTAAAACTGTGAATGGAGTCAGCCTCCACCACATCACTTCCTAATGCATTCCATTTGCTAACTACTCTGACACTGAAAAAGTTCTTTCTAACGTCTCTGTGGCTCATTTGGGTACTCAGCTTCCACCTGTGTCCCCTTGTTCGCGTCCCACCAGTGTTGAAAAGTTCGTCCTTGTTTACCCGGTCGATTCCCCTGAGGATTTTGTAGGTTGTGATCATGTCCCCCCTTACTCTTCTGTCTTCCAGTGTCGTGAGGTGCATTACCCGCAGCCTTTCCTCATAACTCATGCCTCTTAGTTCTGGGACTAGTCTAGTAGCATACCTTTGGACTTTTTCCAGCTTCGTCTTGTGCTTGACAAGGTACGGGCTCCATGCTGGGGCCGCATACTCCAGGATTGGTCTTACATATGTGGTGTACAAGATTCTGAATGATTCCTTACACAGGTTCCTGAACGCCGTTCTGATGTTAGCCAGCCTCGCATATGCCGCAGACGTGTGTGTGTGTGTGTGTGTGTGTGTGTGTGTGTGTGTGTGTGTGAGTGTGTGTACTCACCTATATGTACTCACCTATATGTGCTTGCAGGATCGAGCATTGACTCTTGGATCCCGCCTTTCTAGCTATCGGTTGTTTACAGCAATGACTCCTGTCCCATTTCCCTATCATACCTAGTTTTAAAAGTATGAATAGTATTTGCTTCCACAACCTGTTCCCCAAGTGCATTCCATTTTTCTACTACTCTCACGCTAAAAGAAAACTTCCTAACATCTCTGTGACTCATCTGAGTTTCCAGTTTCCACCCATGTCCCCTCGTTCTGTTATTATTACGTGTGAACATTTGATCTATTTCCACTTTGTCAATTCCCCTGAGTATTTTATATGTCCCTATCATATCTCCTCTCTCCCTTCTTTTCTCTAGTGTCGTAAGGTTCAGTTCCTTCAGCCGCTCTTCATATCCCATCCCTCGTAGCTCTGGGACAAGCCTCGTCGCAAACCTCTGAACCTTCTCCAGTTTCTTTATGTGTTTCTTCAGGTGGGGGCTCCATGATGGCGCGGCATACTCTAAGACGGGTCTCACGTAGGCAGTGTAAAGCGCCCTAAAAGCTTCCTCATTTAGGTTTCTGAATGAAGTTCTAATTTTCGCCAGTGTAGAGTACGCTGCTGTCGTTATCCTATTTATATGTGCCTCAGGAGTTAGATTGGGTGTCACATCCACTCCCAGGTCTCTTTCTCGAATCGTTACAGGTAGGCTGTTCCCCTTCATTGTGTACTGTCCCTTTGGTCTCCTGTCACCTGATCCCATTTCCATAACTTTACATTTACTGGTGTTAAACTCCAGTAGCCATTTCTCTGACCATCTCTGCAGCCTGTGTAAGTCCTCTTGGAGGATCCTACAATCCTCGTCTGTCACAACTCTTCTCATTAATTTTGCGTCATCTGCAAACATTGACATGTATGATTCCACTCCTGTAAACATATCATTTACGTAAATTAGAAAGAGGATTGGTCCCAGCACCGATCCTTGAGGTACTCCACTTGTTACTGTTCGCCAGTCCGACTTTTCGCCCCTTACCATTACCCTCTGGCTCCTTCCTGTTAGGTAGTTCTTCACCCATACTAGGGCCTTTCCGCTTACTCCTGCCTGCCTCTCAAGTTTGTATAGCAGTCTCATGTGCGGTACCGTATCAAAGGCCTTTTGGCAGTCAAGAAATATGCAGTCTGCCCAGCCTTCTCTGTCCTGCCTTATCCTTGTTACTTTATCATAGAATTCTAAAAGGTTTGTTAGGCATGATTTCCCTGTCCAGAACCCATGTTGGTGCTTGTTTACAAACCCAATGCTCTCCAGGTGCTCAACAAGTCTTAGCCTAATTATTCTTTCAAGTATTTTGCAGGGGACGCTTGTCAGTGATACGGGTCTGTAGTTAAGTGCCTCCTCCCTATCCCCCTTTTTGAAAATCGGTACGACATTTGCCTCCTTCCAGCAACTGGGCAATTCTCCCGACATAAGTGACTCATTGAAGATCATTGCCAGAGGCACGCTGAGAGCCTGCGCTGCCTCTTTAAGTATCCACGGTGATACTTTGTCTGGTCCAACAGCTTTATTTGCATCCAGTGTTGTCAACTGTTTCATTACATCCTCTGCTGTCACCTCTATATCTGATAGTCTTTCATCTTGGGTAATCTCTTCTAACAATGGGAGCTGCTCAGGCTCGGTAGTGAACACTCCATGGAATTTTGCATTCAGTACCTCGCAGATTTCCTTGTCGCTTTCTGTATATGCCCCTTCTGTTTTCCTCAGTCTTGTCACTTGGTCATTTACCGACATCTTCCTTCTTATATGGCTATGTAGTAATTTTGGTTGCTTTTTCGCTTTGACTGCAATATCGTTCTCATAATTTCTTTCCGACACTCGTCTTATGTTAATGTAATCATTCCTAGCTCTGTTACATCTAATCCTGTTGTCCTCTGTCCTTTGTCTTCTGTACTTCCTCCACTCCCTCCTGCTTCTCACCTTTGCTTCCTGACACTGTCTATTAAACCATGGGTTATTATATTCCCTCCTGCTTTTTTCTTTATTGTTGGAATAAATCTATCTTCAGCCTCCTTGCATTTCAATATGACTTGGGTCATCATACCTTGCACTGTTTTTCCTCTAAGTTCTTCCTCCCACTGCACTTCTCCCAGGTAGTCCCTTATCCCTCTGTAGTCCCCTTTTCTGTAATCAAGTCTCCTTTCCCGGACCTCTTGTCCTTTGGTCACAATTTTAAGCTCCATCATGTAGTCAAAGGCTAGGACACAATGGTCACTAGCTCCTAGTGGTATTTCATGTTCCAACTGCTCGATGTCTTCTACATTCTGAGTGATAATGAGATCTAATAGGCTGGGCGTATCCCCTCCTCTTTCCCTAGTATCTTCTTTCACATGCTGTGTTAGGAAATTCCTGTCAATAACGTCTACCAGCTTCGCTCCCCAGGTCTCCTCCCCGCCATGGGGATTCCTCGTTTCCCAATCTATCTCTCCGTGATTTAGGTCCCCCATGACCAGCAGCTTCGCTCTCATTCTATGCGCTAAAGTTGCTGCCCTCTGCAGTTCATCCATACATGTCTTGTTGCTGTCCTCGTACTCCTGCCTGGGCCTTCTACTGTTTGGTGGGGGATTGTAGAGTATCAAGATTACAATCTTCTTCCCATCCACTGTCAGGGTTCCATGTATGAAGCTTGTGCTTTCATTGGTACCCGGATTTTCCAGCTCATCAAACTTCCATTTCCGCTTTATTAGTAGTGCCACTCCACCTCCCTGTCTCTGTGTCCTTTCTTTTCTTATCACCTGGTACCCCTCTGGAAAGATTGCATCCGAGATCATGCCATTTATTTTAGTTTCCACTATTGCCACTATGTCTGGGTCTGCCTCACTAACTCTTTCTTTTATCTCTTCTGCTTTATTGGCTACCCCATCAGCATTGGTGTACCAAACCTTGAGACTCTTCTTGGAAACTCGGGTGTCAGAGTTCCCCCTTTCACCAGGGGTCTGGGGGGAACTGGGGGGTGTCTGGGGGGCAAGTGGGGGCTGTGGGGGCTGTGGGGGCGAGTGGGGGGGTGCTAGGGGGGTGCCTGGGAGTGCCTGGTAGGCAAATGGGGTCTGGGCATCTAGGGGGGTAAGAAGGGCATAATGGGTCTGAAAGTTAGGGGTCTGAATAGCATAGGGGGGTTGAGAAATAGAGTGAGACTGAGAGTCAGATAGAGGTTGAGAGGTTGGGGGGAAGAGGGATACTGAGGTGAGATGAGAATGGAGCATGGGTGCTGGGAGTGGAAGAGAGGGTATATTAGATAGGGGGGAATCGGGGGTAGGTGGGGGTTTTGGGGTAGAAGAGGGGAAGAGGGAGATGGGGGAAGGTGTTAGGGGGTCACAAGGTGAGGGGGTTAAATGTGGGCTGGAGGTGCATAGGAGGGGTGAGGGTTGGGTGGGGTTTGGGGGTGAGTGGAAGAGGGGTGCAGTGGAAGCTGGGATGGAGTAGATGGAATTGAAGTCAATGGGGTAGAAGGGGCAGGGGAGTGGGAAGGGGTATTTGGGGAGGGGGGATGGGAAGGTGGGTTTGGGGAGGGCATGGCTTGACCCACTGGGGTCGCTGACAAGTGTGATGTAGCAGGGGCAGGGGAATCGTTGTGGAGGTGCAAATGTGGAAGGGACAGGGGGGTTTTGGGAGGCTGAGGCAGGGGGGATGTATAGGAGGGCTGAGTTGGGGAGGATGCGACCTGGGAGGTGACCTGGGAGGTGACCTGGGATGTGACCTGGGAGGTGAGCTTACCTGGGAGGTTAGTACGTTGTCGTTGTTGCCATCTATTTTTGTGGGCTGTTTGCTCATCTTTCGTCATAAACCTCTCTATAAACACATTGTAATGGGTTTCACTTCCTCTGAGTAAATGCTTGCTCCTCATTATGTACTCCACTGCCTCCTCATTGGAGAATTGCACCAGAACAGGTCTCTTCTTGGTACAATTGTAAGGTCCAACCCGTCGATTGATATCCACCTCGCGTTCTGCCATCTCTGCTCCAATACACCTCAATATCTCGTGCAATTCGTAATTTTCTGTTTCTATTCTCTCTTGTCTTGTTGGTGCCCTAGATTCGAATAATCCATGTATTATAATAGACCGTCTCCTCAGGAATTCATTGTCATGCTGGTAGCCTGTCCCCTGGGGATTCCCCATCCCAACCGCAGTCACTAACCCATCTCCCACTAATCCCACTCTATCCTTAGCCATGCTGCTAAACCTTCCTAATTCGTTTGTGATACGAGCACATTCCCTCTCCCAGTCCTCTCTTCCCTTCCTAATCTCTTCCTGAACATAGAGCATAAGTTCTTGTTTCTGCCTCTCTACCGCATCCTGTATTTGCTGAAATACCTCACTTTTAATCCCCTGGATTAGATCCTCCAACCAATCACTCCTTCTCTCTACAAATTTCCCTATTAATTTGTCTATAAATCTGTCCTCCTCCTCATCCCTGCTGGTGATTGACCTTGAACCCCTTCTAGTCATTGCAGTAACAATCTAGCCAAAAAGGCGCTCCTCAATACCTTGCACAATCTGCTAACACAATAGGTGAGTGAATCTCCAATCGTCGTCCCACGTGGTGATATAAGGGTTGCTGCCGAGGTGAGGTCACGCGGTCAGAGGTCGGTGAGGTCTGGTTTCACACTGCACAGTATTTCCTCAACTATTTTGAATTACGCTAATTAGACTGTTTTTCTTCACTACCTTATGGCTCTGGTCAAAACCCAAGGTTTTTTCATTCACTTGTACATTCACTTATAGTCTTTTTCACTTCGAAGTTTCCTGAGTACCCCTCCCACTCCACGAGTGATCCAGGAGCTCCCAACCCACGTCCACCCAACACGATGGTCACAAGACAAGTGTGTGTGTGTGAGTGTGTGTGTGTGTGTGTGTGTGTGTGTGTGTGTGTGTGTGTGTGTGTGTGTGTGTGTGTGTGTGTGAGAGAGTGTGAGTGTGTGTGTGTGTGTGTGTGAGTGTGTGTGTGAGAGAGTGTGAGTGTGTGTGTGTGTGTGTGAGTGTGTGTGTGTGAGTGTGTGTGTGTGTGTGTGAGTGTGTGTGTGTGTGTGAGTGTGTGTGTGTGTGTGTGTGTGTGTGTGTGTGTGTGTGTGTGTGTGTGTGTGAGTGTGTGTGTGTGTGTGTGAGAGAGAGAGAGTGTGTGTGTGTGTGTGTGTGAGTGTGTGTGTGTGAGTGTGTGTGTGTGTGTGTGAGTGTGTGTGTGTGTGTGAGTGTGTGTGTGTGTGTGTGTGTGTGTGTGTGTGTGTGTGTGTGTGTGTGTGTGTGTGAGTGTGTGTGTGTGTGTGTGAGAGAGAGAGAGTGTGTGTGTGTGTGTGTGTGAGTGTGTGAGTGTGTGTGTGTGTGTGTGTGTGTGTGTGTGTGTGTGTGTGTGTGTGTGTGTGTGTGAGAGAGAGAGTGTGTGTGTGTGTGTGTGTGAGTGTGTGTGTGTGTGTGTGAGTGTGAGTGTGTGTGTGTGAGTGTGTGTGTGTGAGTGTGTGTGTGTGTGTGTGTGTGTGTGTGTGTGAGAGAGTGTGTGTGAGTGTGTGTGTGTGTGTGTGAGTGTGTGTGTGTGAGTGTGTGTGTGAGTGTGTGTGTGAGTGTGTGTGAGTGTGTGTGTGTTATGCCCTTCCCCTTGGCTGCTTTTAAGTTATATCACCACATAATTCATATGTTCTGCTTGCTCCTTCGGTTCTTTGTGTGGGGGCGCCGCTGTAGCGAGAGCCAGACCGTGGCCTGCGTAAGTGGCTGGGAGCAGACCAGGAGAGCAGAGACAGGCCACTTATTATCATCCTTACCAGAGTACACCCTGCACTACGTGTGCGGCTCCTGCATCAGTCGACGTCACTGTTCGTCCGTGGGAGACTCCTGATGCTGTTACAGCGTTATTAACAACGTAAAATGACGCTGTAGTTGCGTCGCTGGACCTGCCCTTCGTCACCTTGTTTCTCTCTCTAGGGTGGGTGTTCTTTGACTCGCTCCTGCGCGTCTAGTAAACAGAGGAACGGTGTGATGCGTCGACGGGTGATCGGTGAGTGGGGTCTGTACTTGCCTAGTTGGGCTTGGGGGGGGTTGAGCTTCCGCTCTTTGGTCCCGACTCTCAGCCGTCAGCTGGTGTATAGGGTCTTCAGGCTATTAGACTCTTTATCCTATCAACATTTAAAACTGTGTATGTAGTCTGCCTGCATCATATCATCTCCTAATGCATTCCATTGTTAAGTTCTCTGACACTGAATAATTTTTTTCTAAAGTCTCTGTGGGGCATTTGAGAATTAAGTTTCCACTTGTGTCCCCTTGTTCGCGTGCTCCCCGAGCTAAATAGTTTGTTTTTATCTACTCTGTCAATTCCTCCGAGAATTTTGTAGGTGGTAATCATGTTTCCATTAACTCTACTGTCTTCTAGTGACGTGAGGACTAATTCTAGTAGCGTTTCCTTCCTGTAGTATCCATGGCAAGATTCTGTCAGGTTCCTGCAAGCACATCTAGGTGAGTATACACGCTCGTACACACACACATACACACACACAGTTGACGTACAGAGGCGGGACCAAAGAGCCAGAGCTCAACCCCCGAAAGCACAACTAGTCAAGTACACAAACACACACACTTAGATATGATATGATAGAGCCCATTAGGCTCAGGTATCTGTACACCAGTTGATTGACAGTTGAGAGACGGAACCAAATATCCAGATCTCAACCCCCGCAAGCTGGGTTGAGCTCTGTGAGTAAGGTGTACTCACCTAGGTGAGTACAACTAGACGAGCACACACATACACAGGATCAACAACCACTAACTCAGAAACTCACTTGTCAATGGCGCCGAAGACAAGACTCTCCAGGCCGTGTCTCCGAACACAGAAAAAAAATATCTACGTGCAAACATCTCTGACAATCAACGATGCAAATTGACCAGTTACTCCAAGCCGGCCCACCCTCCTTATATAGCTGGGTGAGTCAGCAATCTTTCCTGCGGCAAAAACAAACAGTTTTTCCACTCGACAGACATTCAGACAGGTATATACCCCCTCGGTAGGAAGCGAACTTGACGAGTTAAGGGCCAAGGAGTCGCCAAGCATCTTGTGCAACCAGTTACGAAAGCTGTACATCTTTCCTCGGTGTTGGGAGGTTAGTTTACATTTACTAAAGAGTTGGCAGGCTTCGAAACGTCATAATCCGAAGTTGTTTTTGTTATAAACCACCTCCTAGTGATTGGGGAAAGATTGGAGGGCCAGCCAAGCACCGAGGATACGTACAATCAGTTTGTTTACATCAGCTGGCCCACTCAGGAGGCTATCTGTACCGAGTGCCAACAATTTACACACACACACACCTGAACCCGTCGTTCATTGCTCGTGTTACCCCTCCACACCTGCCCGGATCACACACACACACACACACACCTGCACCCATCATCCACAGCTCGGCTCGTGCTATGGGAAGGGAGTAAAACAAGTCTGGTGCTGGGAGTCGAAAGGGCTGTTGTCGCTCGATGACTCGCAGCTAACTGGACAACTCCAAGTGTTCAGCCTCGGGGAATGAGGCTTTTGAGGTCAGTGAGGTGATTGTGCAAGAACCTTTGGGGAAAGATTGCTGTATTAAGCAGTCATGTTTATTACCATTTGTGTTGGGCTGCCTCATTTTAGTATCCAAGGTGATGTTTTGTCTTGTCGTAACAGGTTTGGCACACACTTAGTTCCTGTAATTGTTTCTCTACTTCTTCTGTGGGTCACTGTTATTTCAATGAGGCTTTCCTGTGTAATTGCCAGTTCAGGTTTGGGTTCTAAGCTCACGTGGCAAGTTAGGTGCCAGCTTGAATACTTTCGCATACCTCTTTATCATTTTCTGTGTGTGTGTATTTACTATTTGTGTCTGCAGAATCGAGCTATTAGCTCTTGGATCCCGCCTTTCTAACCAATCTATTTTTCTTCTATTGTATCTACTACATATATTTCTCTTTAACACACACATCCCCCAGAGAGGGAGGGAGGGAGGGAGAGAGAGAGAGAGAGAGAGAGAGAGAGAGAGAGAGAGAGAGAGAGAGAGAGAGAGAGAGAGAGAGAGAGAGAGACAGAGAGAGACAGAGAGAGAGAGAGAGAGAGAAACAGAGAGAGAGAGACAGAGAGAGAGAGAGAGAGAGAGAGAGAGAGAGAGAGAGAGAGAGAGAGAGAGAGAGAGAGAGAGAGAGAGACAGAGAGAGACAGAGAGAGAGAGACAGAGAGAGAGACAGAGAGAGAGAGACAGAGAGAGAGACAGAGAGAGAGAGAGACAGACAGAGAGAGCGCACGCCTAGGCTTGTGTGAAGCAGTGGACTTGGCGGGATTCGAACCTTCAACATCAAGACGTTCTGGTAATAAAGAAATTAATTTCACAGCAATTTTAAATCGTTAATCTGCGCGTTCATAAATTTTCCCGCCAGTGCTGCCACAGCAGACGTCCAGCATCACAGCTGCTGCCACAGCAGACACCCAGCATCACAGCTGCTGCCACAGCAGACACCCAGCATCACAGCTGCTGCCACAGCAGACCCCCAGCATCACAGCTGCTGCCACAGCAGACACCCAGCATCACAGCTGCTGCCACAGCAGACACCCAGCATCACAGCTGCTGCCACAGCAGACACCCAGCATCACAGCTGCTGCCACAGCAGACACCCAGCATCACAGCTGCTGCCACACCAGACGTCCAGCATCACAGCTGCTGCCACAGCAGACACCCAGCATCACAGCTGCTCCCCACAGCAGACCCCCAGCACCACAGCTGCTGCCACAGCAGACACCCAGCATCACAGCTGCTCCCCACAGCACATAACCACTAACAGCACTTCTTTTTTTCTCTCAGAGGAGCAATTTCAGTTGCCCTTGAAAAAGGGTTGTCTCATTTCATGCTCCAGCAAAAATCTTACTCAAGGCTTGGACTCTGTAATCTGTACACTACACAGTTACTCGGGTCTTACACAAAGAATACTCACGCTAAAATAAAAAAACCAGTCACTCTGCGCATGGTCATGTATCAAATACTACATCGCCAGCAGCGTTTTTCCCACTATAGGAAATCTACAAATTTCCGAGGCGGTCTCCAGGCAATGCTGAAATAGTCTTTCCTGCAAGCATTTCTTCACATCCTCGTGAGGGAGCGAAGCTCATTCTATGGAGATAATGTTGTTTAGCTCAGGGAAATTTTTTTGCAGACGTGTGTGTGTGCGTAGTAGGAACTTAGTCAGCGACCTTGATGAGCTCTGAGCCCTGAGCTCTGAGCGAGGACACTAGGACACTGCGTTGACTCACTCTTTATTGCTTTATCTGTTACATAATGTTATTGTGTCTGTCTCTATATCCTTTTCTTACCCTGCCCTCACACACCTTGCTCCCTTTCTCCTCTCTGCGTCAATCCCTTCTCGTCCATACCCCGTCCGGACGAGGTATGGACGTTATAGCCTATCCGATAGGCTATCCTATAGCCTATCCCAGTTCCGTGTTGGCATTTCCGCCATGTCTGAGGACTTAACGCCTCAAGTTACGGGCTCACCATAGCCCGTGCTACTTGGAACTTGTTCTAGGTAGCAAATCTTTAACAACAACAACAGTCACACACGACGCTGGTGTTGGACCCATGCTAGCAACACCAGTGTTGGACCCATGCTAGCAACACCAGTGTTGGACCCATGCTAGCAACACCAGTGTTGGACCCATGCTAGCAACACCAGTGTTGGACCCATGATAGCAACACCAGTGTTGGACCCATGCTAGCAACACCAGTGTTGGACCCATGATAGCAACACCAGTGTTGGACTCATGCTAGCAACACCGGTGTTGGACCCATGCTAGCAACACCAGTGTTGGACCCATGATAGCAACACCAGTGTTGGACCCATGCTAGCAACACCAGTGTTGGACTCATGATAGCAACACCAGTGTTGGACTCATGCTAGCAACACCGGTGTTGGACCCATGCTAGCAACACCGGTGTTGGACCCATGCTAGCAACACCAGTGTTGGACCCATGCTAGCAACACCAGTGTTGGACCCACGCTAGCAACACCAGTGTTGGACCCATGCTAGCAACACCAGTGTTGGACCCATGATAGCAACACCAGTGTTGGACCCATGCTAGCAACACCAGTGTTGGACCCATGCTAGCAACACCAGTGTTGGACCCACGCTAGCAACACCAGTGTTGGACCCATGCTAGCAACACCAGTGTTGGACCCATGCTGCAACACCAGTGTTGGACCCATGCTAGCAACACCAGTGTTGGACCCATGCTAGCAACACCAGTGTTGGACCCACGCTAGCAACGCCAGTGTTGGACCCACGCTAGCAACACCAGTGTTGGGCTAGCAACACCAGTGTTGGACCCACGCTAGCAACACCAGTGTTGGGCTAGCAACACCAGTGTTGGACCCACGCTAGCAACACCAGTGTTGGACCAACGCTAGCAACACCAGTGTTGGGCTAGCAACACCAGTGTTGGGCTAGCAACACCAGTGTTGGACCCACGCTAGCAACACCAGTGTTGGACCAACGCTAGCAACACCAGTGTTGGGCTAGCAACACCAGTGTTGGGCTAGCAACACCAGTGTTGGGCCCATGCTAGCAACACCGGTGTTGGACCCATGCTAGCAACACCAGTGTTGGACCCATGCCAGCAACACGTACAAAGGCGGACGCGTTCAAGAAACAATATATATAGCCGTAATGACTTAGTGCTTTCTCCTGATAATTGCTTACTCAAGAAACAATTAGACACGTTTGCAGGAAGTGCCGGACCAACAGGGCTGTAGTGGACGTAATATGTGAGCCTGCTGACCGCTCCATGCAACTCTTGAACCCCCTATCACAGGACAAGCCTGGCTCCTGAACAAGCCTGGCTCCTGAACAAGCCTGGCTCCTGAACAAGCCTGGCTCCTGAACAAGCCTGGCTCCTGAACAAGCCTCTTGAAGGTTATCTTGAAATGATTTCGGGGCTTTTTAGTGTCCCCGCGGCCCGGTCCTCGACCAGGCCTCCACCCCCAGGAAGCAGCCCGTGACAGCTAACACCCAGGTACCTATTTTACTGCTAGGTAACAGAGCCTGGCTCCTGAACAAGCCTGACTCGTGGACGGACTTGGGGAGTGTAAGAACATCAGTTATTCAACACCACGGCCACTCTCACTCAACACACACCTCCGATATTCAGCCTATTTCTAGGAAAGAACCTGGGTAAATACTGGTTTGAAAGCCTGTTGTTGACTTACGGAAACATTACCGGGTAACATAATAAACCTGGGATCGCTGGAGTGTTTCAAGCGTAGGTTAGACATGTATGAATGAGTTTGGGTGGATATAAATAGTATCAGCCTCGTCTGGGCCAATAAGCCTTCTGCAGTTACGTTCATTCTTATGTATAATCAATAAGTGAATATAGTTCACGAAGCATAGAATGCTGGCAAGAAACTGGAGGGTCTGGAAAGACTGGGTTCCAAGAGCATCAGCTCAACCCTTCCAGCACTTTCATGTGAGTACAGAGGCGTGAGCGCATGGCACGATTTGTCACTCAAGTTGTAATGGCACCTGTGTAACTGGAAATAGTAACGAAATACTAAGGACTAATGTTGTCTTGCTAACGACAACAACGGAACAACCACGAATTAGCTAATGCCAGAAGCGTGCCAAACGAGACTTTGGAAATGACAAGGTCATTGTAACGAAAGAATTTACTCCAGACCTGAGCATGTTAACCTGAGCATGTTAACCTGAGCATGTTAACCTGAGCTTTAAAAGATAAAAACTAAACATTAAGACTCAAACTGAACAAAATTGTAGGTTATTCTTTCATAAAATAAATGAACGTAACTCCATGTACACACACAACGTCGCTTACTTTCCTAGTTTTCTTACTTCATATGATTCTTTTTATTTTTTTGCACATATGTATTCATGTGTTCCTGCGCAGTGTGGCGGCCAGTGTTCGTGCGCAGTGTGGCGGCCAGTGTTCCTGCGCAGTGTGGCGGCCAGTGTTCCTGCGCAGTGTGGCGGCCAGTGTTCCTGCGCAGTGTGGCGGCCAGTGTTCCTGCGCAGTGTGGCGGCCAGTGTTCCTGCGCAGTGTGGCGGCCAGTGTTCCTGCGCAGTGTGGCGGCCAGTGGCAACCTCCCGAGGCTGGGGGGGGGTCCCTTGGAGAGTAGGACGCGGCCTAATCGCTTCATTTATGCCATTATTAAATCTATGAAATTGATCAAGCAATGTTATCGTTTATTCCTGTTCATACCCTCTTTTAGTGCCGTTTATTGGCATAAGCCAACATCAAACTCTTTCAGACAATTACCTGTAATACACTGGTTATCTTGAAGTTATCTTGAGATGATTTCTGGGCTTAGCGTCCCCGCGGCCCGGTCCTCGACCAGGCCTACTTTTTGTTACACACCCCCAGGAAGCAGCCCGTGGCAGATGTCTAAATCCCGTGTACCTATTTACTGCTAGGTGAACAGGGGCAACACTGTCAAAGCCCGTAGGGGAATCCCAGCCACAATTTCTGCCAGGAAATGATGTATACATATCCCAGCCTCTCCTCCTGGGATGAAAGTACTTGTATTAACCATCTGGTCGAAAGTACCAAATATATAATGCTGGAACATCACACTTAAATGCACCGAAACTCTGACGCACCGAAACTTGTCCTCTTAAAAAGAACGTCGCTTTTGGCCGTTTACCCGTATGGCCGAATATGGACGTAATTTGAAAATGAAAAAAAATGAATATAAATTTGGGATTTTTTATTCAACAACAATAAGTTAAGGGTCCTCTGATAGGTTAGGTGGGCAGGAAATTCTCATTTCAAAGTTTCAAAACGTTATGAAAAATGTTAATGGAAAGAATCCTCTTCTAAGCTTGCCGAGTAAGCCGGACGACTCAAACAGAAAACGGAACAGTACGTCACTTTTGTGAGTCGATTTCATTTCAAATTACGACCAAATTTGGCCATAGTGCGCATACCAGCGGAAAGTGACGTTATTTTTAAGAGGACAGGTTGCTACTACAGCGTCAAAATTCTGGTGTTTTAGTGAAATTACCAACACCGTAATATTGACGTTTCCTGTGACTAGATATTGGCCTCGATATGTTAGGTAGGGGGCGCCTCGATACACCAATTTCTGTTAAGCAAAACCACTTCAGATTTGACGCTTGTGAGGCTCGTGAGAACGTGCTGGTTACTGACGTAGTTAGTAGAGCGAATATGCGTTTTCTATGATTATCATAATGATGGCGGATGGGGAAATGGAGAGAAGGTAGAAAGAAAGAGGGGCAAGGAAGGGGGGTGATGGGAAGTGAGAAGGAAGGGGTTAAACACAAGGGAACTGTGTGGGGGGGGGGGGGAAACAAGGAATCGAAACCCTTAATGGACTGAATATTGCCGGTTCTTACAGTGGAACCCAGTTACTCAGGGTCCTGTGGCACAGTGGTCTATGCCCGCGACTCCTAATCGAGGAACTCGGGTTCAATCCATGGGCGGACGGAGACGGTTGAGAACATTTACTTCAATCCCCTTCTGTGGTTGATTGTTCAATAAATCCCTGAACTATATGTTTAACAGATCTCTAACCCTGTCCATGGAGGGACAGATGAAAATGTATATATGCTGGTTAGCATTGTAAATGTCTGGCCACGTCTGTGGTAGAAAATAATAATAATAAAGATGCCTTTCTTCACCTAGCAGTATCTAGGTACCCTAGAAGTTAGGTAACTGGTGGGTTGCATCCTGTAGCAGGTCAGTAGTCGGCCTATGTAGGTCTTCATATTTATATGAAAATTACATATATGGGTATATATGGTAGTTACACATGCAGATATACATACACACAACAGAAATGAATATAATGAATATACACCAACAAAAATATAAACAGTGGACTGAGAGCCGTTGAAAAAGGCTCCCACAATTAGAACCCGCCCCGCTCCCCCCCGTCCCCAAGTCCGTCCACCGGTCGGGTCGCCAAGTCAAGGACAAGGTTACTGGTAGCTCTTGAGGACGACCCGGTGATTCCCACGCTCCCCATCCCCACCAGGACGATGCCAGTGTATCAGGACGTCTGTGTTCGGTCTGTGTGGAGGTGCTCGGCGTGAGGAGCAGCAGCAGGATGGTGTTAGGGGGGTGGCGAGGGTGTATGTGTGTAGGGGTGTAGACGAGGGGTGAGTGGGGGAGCAGGTGTTGGGGGGTGTGGGGCAGGTCAGGGATTAGGGGGGAGGGGAGCAAGAGTGCGTGGGAGTTTGTGGTTGCGGTATATTTGGTTAATATATATGGTGTTGCAACATGTGAGTGTTTGTCTGAGGTTACACATCTAGCCAAAGAGCCTCCAGGGATTCCATCGTTCCAGTGGTGGGTTATTGCAGATTATTCTATGCAATAATCTAGCACCCTCGCCCCTATTGACCTCTCCACATACGCCCCTCTCGACCCCTACACAAGCCCCACTCTCCAAACGGGCCGTCATTAGTCGGAATTTTAAGCCAAAAAATCCAAGCCTAAGTGTTCAAAATACGCCACATATACAAGGCTTCATGACTACAAGTGTCAGAAATAAGACGTCTTATCCTCCAGCTTAACTCTGGCCATGTTAGGCCCTCCGTCACATTATGCTGTTCAGGTTTGGGCACCGTATTATAGAATGGACAAATTCTTTAGGAAGCATTCAGAGTTAATCCCGAGATCAGAAACCACCATTATGAAGAGGTTAAGAAATCCTAATTTACATTCTGTAGTATGGCGAGGAGCAAGCAGGATGGGGGGGGGGGGAGAGACATGATTGCTGTATACAAATAGTTGAAATAGTATAACAAAAGCGGATATTAATAAGGTCCTAAACATGTCCACACACAATAGAAACAAGATAAAATTAAACCAACCCGCACATAGGAAATGAGAAGTGACGAGGCTTCGAATCCCTCCTGATAAGGGTCTATGACGGACCCTCCCCCCCCCCCCCCCCCCCGGCCACTGACATGGGTGTGGGTTGGGTTATTAATGACCCAACACGTTGCGGTTACCTATTCTCTTCAGTAGATATAAATTAGATTCGTTTACGCTCAGAGAAGACCTGGGTATAAACACAGGTATCGATTTATAGAACAGATTACCAAGGAACAGCACAGACGTGGTAGTACGGGACTGTTACAGGCACAGGTTAGCCTAGACTTGATCCTAGACGTATATACGAGTTCAGTATCATATAAATAAGAGCTGTCAGGCATGGGCACTTTTCTAATTTCACTTGTCAACATCATTCAGAATTTTGTATGTCGCTATCATGTCCCCTCTATTCCTTCTCTTTCTTTGTATATACTGAAGGGAGAGCGATCTTTCAGATTTTGTATTTATTATAGTTGGGGAAAAAATTGGCGGGAATGTACATTTGGTCGGTTACAATATCTGCACTTTCTTCCTCTGTCGTGTTGATTCCTATTTCCCATGAAAATGGGAAACCTAGTGACAGTCTGTGTTCCTCATTCACCCCCCCCCCCCTCCTGGGTGGTATCTGTACTGAAGGTTGTGGTGTGTGTACCCCGGTAACACCTCCACCAGGCAGCTGATGGGGTTGTTACAACCGTGTGATCCCGCTGGTAGGATTGTTTCCAGACTATCATTATAGTTCCCCTGCAGTAGACCGGAGCTTGTTGGGACGCCCACATCTATACACTCTCTTCACGTGGTCCTTCACCGGCTATCGACTTGAGAATGGTCCAAGACGGACCGAAACATCGTCGTCCCTTCACCTTCTAGTGTGTGGTCTGGTCAACTTCTCCGGTTAGTTGGTCCCCAGATTCATTACAATAGATCCCTACATGGTCTGGCAACCAGTTAGTTATAACTTTTCTTCCTGGTACCTAAAGGTTCTGAAGGAGGAAGATTGTGGTGATTAAGTTCTCATTGCCTATTATTCTTATTATGATTGTATTATTATTATTATCTAGCGGTTAAAGATTCCATAGGGCTGAAATAGCTGTCTTCTAGTCGGTGTTGATCAATACATTATGACTACTGTCATAAGCACGTTCAAGGGACAGCCTGATGACAAACATTTCCGTCTGATTCCGTCACAATGGACTTGAGAATGGTCCAGGACGGACCGAAACATCGTCGTCCCCTCACTGTCTAGTGTGTGGTCTGGTCAACATATTTCAGCCACGTTATTGTGACTCCTCGTCTGCATTTCCGTCTGTAATGCTTATCACTGTTTTGCTAATGGAACAGGACGGGGAGTAGACAGCTGCAGCATGGGTGGAGTGTTGGGTAACAGAACCATCAGTGTATCTTGAGGTTATCTTGAGATGATTTCGGGGCTTTAATGTCCCCGCGGCCCGGTCCTCGACCAGGCCTCCACCCCCAGGAAGCAGCCCGTGACAGCTGACTAACACCCCAGGTACCTATTTTACTGCTAGGTAACAGGGGCATAAGGTGAAAGAAACTCTGCCCATTGTTTCTCGCCGGCGCCTGGGATCGAACCCAGGACCACAGGATCACAAGCCCAGCGTGCTGTCCACTCGGCCGACCGGCTCCCAAAACGTCGTGTAGTGTGTAGCTGTGTTGTGGGGTAGTGTAGTGGGCCATTAAGACTAGGGCCTCGGCTTTGAGATGATGAGGGAGATTTCCTTCCTTGAGTTTGGCAGGTTTAATCTTAGCTCTTTGGCAAGAGGAGCCGACGATGGCGGTGGTTCGTAGCCTGATGCGGGTGTCCGGTCCTTATTGGTGGGTGTTAGGCACCTGATGATCATTAAAGTTCTTGATTAGTGCAGTTATCCTCGGTTCTGTAAGGTTCTTTACAGCTCATAGGAGTCTCGTTTGGAAGAAACATCCGGTATTGGGTTTAAAGATCTTTACTGCTACCTGCTTGATACCTGCTTGATGGGGTTCTGGGAGTTCTTCTACTCCACAAGCCCGGCCCGAGGCCAGGCTTGAGGAATGCTGTCAGGGATTGGATGCTAGTTCCAGGTGGTTCCAGGTTTGTCTTCAGGTATGGTTCCAGGTTTGTCTTCAGGTATGGTTCCAGGTTTGTCTTCAGGTATAGATTTCCAGTTTTCGTCCATTTTGGTGCACCTGTGATGCTCCTCGTGACTCTGTTGAGTAATGACTCAGTTCTGATGTTGACCAGACCACACACTAGAAGTTGAAGGGACGACGACGTTTCGGTCCGTCCTGGACCATTCTCAAGTCGATCGACTTGAGAATGGTCCAGGACGGACCGAAACGTCGTCGTCCCTTCAACTTCTAGTGTGTGGTCTGGTCAACATACTTCAGCCACGTTATTGTGACTCATCGCCTGCACTCAGTTCTGACTCACGTCGGGGCTGCGTGAGTGTAAAATGTCTTAAGAATTAGACACCCAACCCCACACATCTGAATATAAAGGCAATGAGGACGTCTTGGTCCGTCCCGTACTGGTGGACAACAAGTGGAACGCCTTGAAAGAAGCTGTGGAAGCCACCTCCATCCCCAACTTTAAGGCCTGTTTCTACAAAGAATTCCATCGTCTGAAAAGTTAAATTGTAACGTAACGGGTTTAACAAGGCTTGATGGCAGGACATAAAGTGCTAGACCTCACCTCCCCTGAACTTACCGACAGGTAAGTACTTCAGTGCAGGCCTACGGGTGTAAGAGAAAGAAGCTTAAGAATGCAGACTCCGTCGTTGTTGTTTAAGATTCAGCTACTGGGGAATAAAAAGTTCTAAGTAGCACGGGCTATGGTGAGCCCGTAGTAGACTTACCTGGCACAGGAGCGGTGCAGACTCCATTCCCCGGGACTCTTATAATGTAGCAGGTGTGACTGTGCACCCTCACACCCCCCCCCCCCCACACACACACCTCCAGGACGAGCCTAAGCTGCCTCCAGGACCCAACAATAAAAACAAATTTAGGCCTAAGGCAAGGTAGTTATGGTTCAACCAGGAATTAGTGAAGGCGATCACGTGTTATAGGGAACCGTAGGCTTATATTTATTTATATATAAGAAGGTACAGTGGGCTTATTAGAGTACAGAGACTTGAATTTTTACATTGTAGTGAAGTCACTAGCACGCATAGCGTTTCGGACAGATATACCGTCAAATGCGAGTGACCTCGACTGTTTCAGATTGTGGGAACAACTGTGTAATCCTAATACGTTTTAGTGACACGCGATCTGTCACTGTATTATTACAGAGGTCACTGGACCCTACTGGCTCAAGCAAGTCTTGCAAAAGGCTTTAGAAGATAAGAATTTAGGCCCCTGCGGAAGGTCAATTAGCCCCATACACAACCGCTCCTGCCTCGGGCCATCATTTTGCTGGTACGTCTCGACGAATTAACACGCATGCGAAAACCAAATGCTATGGAGGCTTACCGTCCAACATGATGACCTGCTGATTCCTGAGACTGGTCCAAATCCCCAAGACACAGCTCCACGACGACACCTTGAACCACTTGTCACACCGTACGTCCTCGTTCGTTCATTTCCGCTGGTTTAATGAGCACAGGTATTAACCTCCGAGGGTAAGAGGGAGATCCAGTTACGCGGCGGGGAACACTTAAGTCACTAAGAGGCGGCGGGAGCGCCAACCACACACGACCGTGGGAGAGGTAAGCCAGGCGGACACTGAATGTTGATCTCATCTCGCGCGCCTTCTGGGCCCCACGTTTTGGCTGGTGTCAAAAGTCACGGGCTACGTCATGGCCTTCTCGAGAGCTCATTGGCTCGGCGAACGTTCCCTTAGCGACGTCATCGGCGGCTCTGACGCGCGGATTGGTCGAATCTCTGTGGCGTTGTATGTAGTTTAACGTGGTCAGGATAATCTTAAGGAAATACTGCACTGGGATTGGTTATTGATTTCATGAGCTAAGCGACAGTAAGATTTATTGACTGTGTTTCAGGAGGATTGTGTGACATCATCACCGTTCTTGCATCTTATTGGCAGGCGCGTGCAGGTGTTTAGTGACGTCAGTGCCGGTATGAGCCCCCATTGGTCGAACGGGTCTCCCATATGATCTCTTTGTGCGCTAATTGGCTGTTATTCCTCTCGGGCTCAGAGCTCAAAGTCACAGATCATTGTACCATGTAATCAAAACTTTGTACCCGCGACACAAGATTTATAATCACATATGAATTAAAAATAATTAAAGTACAAAATGATTTGTTGTCTATTAACTACTAGGTGAACAGGGGCATCAGGTGTATATGGATACGTGCCGAAGCCTTGATCACCATGACCCGGGAATCAAACCCGGTTCAATCGGTTGCGAGTCGGTTTATGAGCTAGTTGCTGGTGGTGTGAATGTGTACTCACCTATTTGCGGGGGTTGAGCTCTGGCTCTTTGGTCCCGCCTCTCAACCGTGTATGCATGTGTATGTGTTGACGAGTGTAAATATTAGTACACACTTTTAAGTGTCTTCAAGTGTGCTAATGTGTTGGACTTACGTGAGTACACTGAGTCCAGACCCACTATGAGTGTGTTCACAAGTGTATCAGAGAATATGCACAGGTGCGTTTGTGTTCGCAGGTGCGCATGATTGTAATCACGTTAATTAGCGTGTGTGCTGACAGGTGCGTACGGGAATGTGTTCGAAAAAAATTGAATCAACACGTGTCCTTGAGATTATTTACAGTCGCCGCATGAGTGTGCGCCAGAAAGCTGTCATTACTGTCAAGACGTGCGCTGGGTGACGGTCGCAGCGGTTTTAATTAAGTCCATTTTTTCAGCTCCACGAATATTGTTAATACAAGTCCGTATCAATCCGTACTGATATTATTAACACTAGTACCAGGTACCTTATCTATTTGCCTGTAATGGGTAGCTTATCTAGTTGATTGTAATGGGTATATTATCTATTTACCTGTAATAGTCGCTTATATATATTCTTGCTTATAGGGGTAGCTTATCTATTTGCTTGTCATTTGTAAATGATTTGCTTGTAATGGGTAACTTATCTATTTGATTGTAATGGGTAACTTATCTATTTGATTGTAATGGGTAACTTATCTATTTGATTGTAATGGGTAACTTATCTATTGTTTTTCTATTGCAGGGGTGAGCTTAGTGAATGAGTACACGTGGGTCTTCATAGTATTCTTGCCAGCTGTTTGGGTCGTAGTAATCCCTGAATTTTGTGATCAGTTGAGAGCTGTGATGATTCCAAATATTATTGTTTTGTTTTATTTTGTGTAGCAGTCTCCGTGGCGCAGTGGTAAGACACTCGCCTGGCGTTTCGCAAGCACCTTGCCTTGGGTTCGAATCCTGGCCGGGGAGGATTGACCGGGCGCCAATCCTTAACTGTAGCCTCTGTTCACCCAGCAGTGAATGGGTACCTGGTTGTTAAACGATTCGGCGGGGTCGTATTCCGGGGAAATTAGGGTTAAGGACCTTGCCCGAAACGCTACGCGTAATAGTGGCTTTACAAGAATGTAAAACTCTTGTATATACTTGATAGGTTACCCAGCGGTGCCTGGGCATGTTTCTCTCTCCGTTCCGTACCCTTTCTGCCCCCCTTTCCATTCTCTCTCCCCTTTGTCCCATTCCTTCCCGTTCTCTCTCATTGTTGCAAATATGCCCTAGTAACATTCAAGCAACGTTATCAACGATGAATCGACACTGAACCAACGCCATTCAACGTTGATAACATCCATAAAATGTTTAAACACTCTATGGATAATCAAACCCATGTCTCATACTTTCTATAGGAGTTACAGGTTCACAATAGGTGTCGATCCTTCTTAAGGAGGGGCATGGGGTTAATGTATGTGTGTGTGTGTGTGTGTGTGTGTGTGTGTGTGTGCGTGTGTGTGTGTGTGTGTGTGTGTGTAAGAGTTTGGGAGGGGGGGAACAATCCCCCTTGGTCATAATAATATACAACCTGTTCTCGCAAATTTAATAAGTCAATATTGACTTATTAAATATGTGCATAGGTGACATACTTAACATAATAGTTTCCCTTGAAAAGCTTCATAGAAAACACCGACCTTACCTAACCTACAGTACTTAGTATGTTAAGATAAGCATCTTATTGCTTCATAATTACAATTAATACCTAACCAATACCTATAATAGGTTAAGTAACAATTGTAATTACGAAGCTATAAGATGCTTATTTTAACATACTAAGTAGGTTAGGTAAGGTCGGTGTTTTCTATGAAGCTTTTCAAGGGAAACTATTATGTTAAGTATGTCACCTATGCACGCAACTAATAAGTCAATATTGACTTATTAAATTTGCGAGAACGGGTTGCAATATACGGCACCCAGGGGAGTCTTGTGGGTCTTTGAATACATGCACATGCATATATGTATCCTAACAACCTTTGTATTTGGTGCACACTTTATCGCAAGGTTCCTGCCAGGAACCACGAGTGAGCAGTGGGCTTGTATCCTCACGTATGAACCCAAGCAACCCACCTAACCTATCGAGGTCAATGCATGGGAAAAAATCTGTATTAATGTGTTTTAATCCATAGTAATACCTCGCATTTTAATGCATTGAACAGTTGCATAAAATATGTGATATATTAGTTGTGAGGACAGGTTGAGTATAGGTGCTGGAAATGGTGGCTGGGAGCTCTTGGGTCTTTTATGATACAGTGAGAAACTGTAACTTATTCACAGTACAAGACGACATCCGGAGAGGAAGCCTGGATAGATGTGACCAGCTCACGGCAAAACAGGTCGACAAAGGTGAGAATAGAGATAATTACAAGACAGACAAAAAGTTTAATTGCACCCTGAAATGTAATATGACAGGAACCCGCTTTTTGTTTGACTCTGGACAAAGCTTGAGATGAGGCTGCTGACTCCCTGCCAGGGGCCAGATTCACGAAGGCACTTACGCAAACACTTACGAACCTGCACATCTTTTCTCAATCTTTGGCGGCTTTGTTTACAATTATTAAACAGTTAATGAGCTCCGAAGCACCAGGAGGCTGTTTATAACAATAACAACAGTTGATTGGCAAGTGTTCATGCTTGTAAACTGTTTAAGAAATGTAACCAAAGCCGTCAAAGATTGAGGAAAGATGTACACGTTCGTAAGTGCCTTCGTGAATCTGGCCCCTGGTGATTATCCTCGTCCAGAACTGCCTCGTTGCTCTACCTCCATTTGTGTTGTCTACCTTAACGTACTATGGACAGCAATAAATATATCATTAACAAATTATCGAAAGTACAATCCATTTTCTGGATTGAATCGTCTTTGTTACCTTTAATTAAACAAGTTATATTGTTTCTCGTTAACTCTAATCATAAATTTGTTTTCTTTAAGTAGGGATTTAATGAAAGGTATTGTGACGTCACTGAGTCATGTCCTGTGGTCACACGTAACAAGGCACCGAGGAACTCCACCCTGACGGCCGGATGTGACCACATGTATCAGTCACACCTGTAGATGCCTGCATGGTTGTAGACTGTAGTCAACTATTAGTAGCAGTAGTTAGTGCAGTTTAGGCAGTGGTGTCACTGCCACACTAAATAATTTCGGTGTGATGAAGCCATTTTGCATTTTGCAATGTTGCAAAGTATGAGTTGTATACATGATGCTGGAGCAGTATAAGGCGGAGCCCTGTATGCTCTATCAATGCGTCCCTGTTTTCTTCAGAGATGAGATTTCAAGGTTAGGGGTGTAAGAAATATGCTAGATATTGTTAAATTTCTTGATAGTTGTCCTTCATATGATAGGTTGAAATAAAAAATTCACTCGGTGAAATCAGTCCATAGAGCCTGAAAAATTATAGTCAATGAATGTTAAAGCTTTACAAGAAATAGTTGGACCCTTGGTAAAGCTATTAAGGATATCTAAAACCAAATTCTATTGTTTGTTTTCATTTAGAGTTAGCAAGGTTTTTGTTCACTTAGATATGGTCCTGCTACCTTTGAGAATGAGTTTTGAGGCTGGGGATGTAAATAATAAGCTAGATGTGGTTACATTTTTCTGCAGACATGTTCATTTAATAGTCTATTATATCATAGGATGACATTAAAATTCTGCTAAATGAAATTCGCCCATAAGGTATGCCTCCTGGAGGCATCTCCGGCTGCAACGAGTCCCTCACTACAACGAACTGGGGTTGGTCCCATAAAGTTCATTGAATCGAAGTTGTGATTTAAAAAAAAAACAAGAAAAAAAAAGGTCCCTATTGTATACTATCTTGTCCATGACTTTCTTTTTTGTCAAGAGTTTCATAGCAGACTGCTAGAATTTACCTCCTTAAAATTATCTGTTAAATTAAGGATCAGCTCGAAATGCTGCATGAACTAGTGGCTTTACAAGAATGTAAACACCATGGTAAGTACCTTCACAAACCCAATGTACCTTCTTGTATATATATAAATAAATTTAAAAATCATTACAGTTTTCAAGTTGTGTATCAGAAACTACTTCCATAATATCTTATAGCATTAAAAACAAAATGTAAATTGAATAAAGTTTTATTTAAATTCCTTACTGTAATGTACTGTACTTATACTAGAAACAAATATCCGTTAAGTATGATAATGTAAACAATGAGTCACAATAACGAGGCTGAAGAAATGATTACCAAACCACAACTCAGAAGTCGGAGAAGCGACAACGTTTCGATCCGCCTTGGACCATTATCAAGATCACACAACTTGATAATGGTTCAGGACGGACCGAAACGTCGTCTCTTCTCCATCTTATGGGTTATGGTTGGCTCATCATGATAATGTAAGAATGGAAATTATTAAAAAATGTGGTCAATAAAACAATTTATTTAATATCAATTCTCTATATTAAAAAACTACATTATACAACATAAAAATGAAGGTGGTGGAAAATCTCACTACTAGTGACAAGCGTCATAAAAATGGGTAACTTTGGTACACCAAAAAGAAATTACAATACAACACACAAATCCTGTAAGATTAGCACGTATATTAAAGGCTTAACAGTGAAAATAAGAAAGTCAACGAAACGGAAGATTTAGATAAATTGTAAATTACCAGTCACGACTTTGAATCCACATAATTACTGTATAATCTCTAGATATATATATAGGGTTTAACAATTTCATTTAAATTTAATTAATTTTGTCAGGGACAGGAAGCCTGTGTATATACACAGGCTAATATCAAGGACCTCCCGCCGCAAGTTCAAACTACTCGCCCTTACAAAGGATGCAACCCCACAACAGTTGCCTAACTCCCAGGTAACCATTTACTGCTAGGTGAACAGAGGCATTATGTGAAAGAAATATGTGCTCAACAATTTCTATCCCAGCAAGGAACTGAATTTGTGATCCCTACTTGCAAGTCGAGACCAATTACTAATTGGAACACCACCGTTGGGGACAGGAACCATTAGGATTATCGAGGTCCCTTTAGTACTACAAAGACACTGCCCACGTTACCACCAATAATTCCTGGTTCGACCCAACAGTGTTTAACCTGACTGACCGAGTCAGGTTAAATATGGATGATGTATATCATCCATTGTGTCAAACTGATGACAAATATAATGTATCTACTCATAAACCCTAAAAAATTAATAATACTATTTTTTTAAGTACTGTATCAAAATCAACAAGGGATTTCTTACCCTTGGCAAAGTGCACATGCCCTGACTGAGGTAAGAGGTGACATGATCCAGAGTCCAACACATTTTGACATACTGTAGTACAAAATATACCTGGCACTGAACAAGTCATAACAAGGAACTACAACCAACATTTCAAGTATAATTTTTTCTTAAAATATGTGGAAGAGTCTGAGAAGCCAACCCACTTAGGAAAGGAAATTGCTAAAAAATGGTTGAGCTTGTTACAATCATTTGATAGGAGCATCTTTAAGGCTTGGAACAGTTACAGGACCACTGCTGGTGCTCAAAATATCCCCATTCCATGTTGCTATTAAAGATGAATTCGTTTTGAAGCCCTCTAACATCTTTGACAGAGCATCACTCTTTTTTGTGTTCAAGACAAGATCTGGTTCACCATCGTAACCCTCTGCAATTACACGGTCACCTGGTTTGCTGCCAGGGCTTGGCTGGAGAGGTTCAACTGCAGCCGGCTCACTAACCGAGGCACACAAAACCATACCAGCAGATCTGATCCCCCGCATGGTTGCTGGCTTCAGGTTTGCCAACACTACAACCATTCTATCATGCATATCTTCAATTGGGACGTACTTTACAAGACCACTAACAATTGTTCGTGGTTCCTCCTCACCAATATCAATTTTCTCTACATAAAGGGACTCTGCATCTGGATGTCTTGAAACTTCAATTATCTTTCCAACACGCATATTGAACTTGGATGGCACAAATTCCTCGCTACCACCTGCTGGTTTTTGAGGGCCTTTTGTTTTCTTAGGAGGAGATGGATAAGCTTGATTTTGCAATTTTTTCATGCTAGATGTTTCTGCTGCTTTGCGTATAGGATTGATGAGTCTCTTCAGATACTCTAAAACACAGTTTTTAAGGTCGCCTGGATGTAAACTTTTTTGGCTAAAAGTTTTCTCCAAGGCTTCAAAGGATTCAAACTCCATATCACCACCATTTTCTTCTGACCGCATAATTTTAAATTTTTCTTCGCCCAGTACAGGCATAATTACTGCCTTTATCACTGACAAAACAGGATTAAAGCTGATATTGCCTTCTTCACAGAACGCAGATTTGATTTTTTTTTTCATTTGTGATTCCTGCTCAATGAGGTCAATGTACTCCTCTTCTGGACTGAGAGCAGCTCTGTTTAAGAGAGAGGGTAACTCTAATCCAGCCAAATGAATACATGGTTCTCCACCTACTAAAGGTAAGCTTGTCTTGATGAATTCAAATAATGGTGCATTCTTTGAACCACAAAAATGGATATTGGCGTGTAAATGTTTCTCATCCAAAGCCATCATGTCTGGGTAAAGAAGAGCAGAAAGGAGATTTGGATCCTTCAAAATGGTTGAAACAGCATCATTCGAGTCTTTACATGTAACAAGAGCAGTCATTCTATATAAATCAAGCATATATTCTTCCTTTTTCTGAAAGTCGCTCCCTTTTACAAATTTTACATTTTGAAGGGGAATGTTATTTGTAGTCATAACTGTTTTAATCAGCTCTAAATAAAAGTTAGCTCTATGTGAAGCAACCTCCCAGGGTACTTGACAACCATCTAAATAGGAAAGAATATCACTGGCCAAAACAGTAACATGACATCCAGCAGCCAAGAAATCCCTTATTTTCGCGACAAGTCCAAGAACACCAATGTCTGGCCGTCTTACTATCGGTACTGTCCACAACACATGTAAAGAATGCCTCAAAGCAGCACTCAAGGCAGGTGGTGGTTCATGTGCTAAATGTTTGCTCATAAAATTCAACCGATCATCAAGACAAATCCCTTCTACTGTTAGCTCTTCTTTCTTGGCAGTACTGACTGCATTGGTTAAAGGAATCTCCATTTTGGAATGTGGATATGCCAACTTAACAAGCTTCTTCAGTTCTGGTGTCTCGAATTCCTTCCGAATATGATCCAAAAGCAAATTTAAAAATGTAATGACATACATTTTTATATTTTCTCCATCTACTTTTCCATCCACAAAGTCTGCCTTCAGTTGTTCAAAGGAAGAAAACTTTTTCCCACTGCTTAGCTCAAATGATTTACCTTGGCCCTCCAAAATTGGAAACACTACATAATTCACAAAAGCCATGACACCATTATCAGGTGAAGATGGATCACACGAAGCTCCATTTAGTTTATCCTCTAGTACCTGTGCGGAGTCAAGAAGATCTATTTTGGAATCAATTTCCGAAGAAGACATTTTTCCTCCACTTAAACCAGGAACCATTGGATTCATCAAGTGTGACCTTTTTTGATAACCAAGTTTGGGCAAGTATTTTTCAGCATAAGTAAATATTTTCCTTTGGTCAACTCCACCAAACTGAGCATCTACTCCAAGATATTCCTCATCAAGTGCTTGAAGACCAGGGTACAGAAGACCAGACTGAAAAGGGGCCTCTATCTGTTTAACAACTTCTGCTCCAGCCTTCTTGGCATCATGCTCAGTAACCATTGCTGTTAACCTGTACACATCCTCAGTGAATTTTGCTCCTAGCTGGTAACTTGTGCCTAGAACAAGATTGGCAGAGATTAATATGTAGCTTTGTAATTTATGAAATGGTTTTATCCTCCAAACACTGCATTTGTCTTATTTTGGAGGCTAGTTATAAAATGAACTTTGTTTTGCATGTTCGTATACCCAGAATGTTGGCAAATACGAACTATGTTATCGTATTTGTGGAAGTGCCAAGTGTTTAACTTGGTGTTCTTATGTGTAGCTCTGATAGGGGTGCCACTGTGTTTGACCAGCCGAGCACTTGAGCAGGTATGAATTATGGACTTGCACACTCATAAGCTGATAGAACGCTACCTAATTGAATGTCCTCATGTGTAGATAATTATTGCCTTACTGGTAAACTAAGAGTGCTTACCTTTTAGTAAATACTTACCAGTTGACTTCAGGGGAGTGAGATCTATCTCGTAATGCCCCACCTCCTAGCTGTTTATACCTGATGTGCTAATTACCCCTCAGCATTAATGCTTTCATCATACTGTATCGTTTCTTAAAACTAAAGCACTCTTCTGACTTGCCTCGGGGAGATACTGAAGGGAGTTTTCCAAAAATCAAACCTTGAATGTAATTAAATATTCTTTTTTGGCAAACCATTCATTAGACTCCCCACACATACCTTATTTTCTTTTCCTTGGGTATTATGGCGGAGCAGATAAGCTGCTCCATGTTTCTTAAATAAAAAAAAAAAAACGAAAAATAAAAGTTGAAACAATCTGAAAAACGGACAAATGCCATAAAGGTTAATTCAGCGTTTGTTGGGTAGGCTGCTCCATTGTGACAATCTTTCTTTGTTTCAAATGTATTCCATTTGTTTTGTATTTTTGATTTACGTCTTGGTAATGGCGCAGCCTACCCGACAAACACAGAACAAACCTTTATGGCATTTGTCTGTTTTTCAAATTGTTTCAACTGTTTTTTATTTTTCGTTTTTTTTTAATTTAAGAAACATGGAGCAGCCTACCTGCTGAACACCGAATGAACCTTTTTGACATCTGTTGTATTTCAAATATTTTCATTTCTTTTTTTCCACAAAAAAGTCAATGCTTTGCAACATCTCGGCAGTTCACCCCTTTATATCATAGCATCATTAGCCTCTTTAAACAAAAACAACATTTTATTTGCATCGTCAGAGGTGTCCGAGAATGTGCTAGAAGCAGCTCGACCCCACCATGTGGTGTTGTCGTTATTCAAATGAGCGGTCGCCATACGAGACGAATTGTCGGCGATCTGGGTGATCGTTACCCAAAATGCTCGTAATCAGTAATATACTGATTTGTACAAGTTGTTATGGATTAAGTTTCTTATCCTGACAACAGTATAACACATTGACATTATCATGACTTATGTAATTAATGCACTGTACTTTTAATGAAAACTTTCCCAATTATAAATGTACTACCATTTATGAATAAAGATATGTGTTTTGACTTGATTAAACTGTAAAGAAAACAACGTTTGATACAAAAACAGTCTTACCCTGCACAAATTTGAGCTTCTCGGTGGATACTCCGATAGCAGAAAGCATAGCCTTTATGGCAGCCTCATAATACTGTGTTCTGAACTTTATCAACTCCCAAGGAGCTTTCATGTTGTCCAAATAGGCATGAAGGTCAGCCAAAAGAATAGTAACCTTAAAGGAAACAAATTATCAGTCAATATTAGAATAAGTGTATATATATATATAGTACTAAAAAAATAAAAACAAAAAGCAGGAATGAAATAAAAGCAGAGAACACAGTTCGGCAAATAAAAAAAAATTATTATTCAAATACTGTAATAGCAATTCATCTTTAGACACAAAGAAATTGTTCTCTTGCATAGATGTTATTTTGATGAACATATTTATTAGTTACCGTCCCAGAAAATCTAACTTAGCAACCTTAATAAAGTCCAATATAAATTTCAATAAGTAGAAATGATTCAGATGAACTACTATGGAAAGTCTAGGATTTGTAAACTACTTTAAACCATATTTCAAACTGCTTTGAAGAAATACATCTTGCAAGGAAAAGATGTATGTACCTGTATTGCATAATATGAACTCATTTAAAACTTTAAAATATTAAAGATATATAATAGTATTGTATAATGAAACTGAAATATAACAAACTCACTTCACATCCGGCACTAAGAAAGTCTGCAATTTTAGTCATTGGTACAAAGTATGCAACATGTGGCCTTCCTGTAGTCGCGGTGCCCCAATAAATTTTCAAGGGCCTTTCCTTCAAGATAGCCATGATGCGGTCCTCCCCAATCACTTCATCTAACCTCCGAGTGATGAGTGCGAACCTCTCTTCTGGAGTCATCTTCAGCTGAGTGCCGTAAGACAGATGAGCACATGTACAAAAACCATTAACTATTCACAATTTCCTGAATCATTTCAATCAACTAAACATCTTGGACATGTTGTGTATTACTATTGACACACACACCAACATAAAAGGGTAAATTATTATTTTCCATACAAATGCAAGTAACAACTAATAAAACAGAGCATAGTAACCCCACACAGTGTGTTGTTGCATAAATAGCATAGGATACAGTATGTTACTGCACACAGAGCATGCCATATAATATGCTGTTGCATATAGCTCAGCATAATGTATACTGCTGAATACATACGGTCCAGAATTACAGTGGTTAGCACAATTGATATATCAGAGGTTTGACTCACACACAGGATGTCAAATACAGATGAAAAGATACAATAACATGGCTCAAAGAATGTTAACCAAACCACAGACTAGAAATTGAAGAGACGATGACGTTTCGGTCTTACCTGGATCATTATCAAGTGATAAAACGTCGTCATCTCTTCAATTTCTAATGTGTGGTTTGGGCAATAGGATGTCAAATGTTTGGGGTATTTTTCCATTTATCTGGGGCTGGAAATTTAATTTTATGACCTGCAAGCATTTTTGTTTTAAAACAGTGAAGGCATGCTTACCATGTGTATATTAGATTTTAAAATTCTAAAGACTACAAAGAAAAATAACAATCTTATCTTTAAGAAATCAAACATTACCAAATAGAAGAATATCACACTATGTATTTATAACAAAATATGATATTAAAGCAAACTAATGCTTATACTGTACTGTATTTATAAAATCCATAAACTTTAAAATTAAATGTTTTTCATACTAATACACTATATACTGTATACAGTAGTCCCATATTGTGCATAGAGTAAAGCTATTAAAAAAATGGTACTCCTCTTTGTATTACACTGAAATCAAGGCAATGAGACGAAACTAATGATTCCAATTCTTACGCAGCATAATAGTGCATCCTAAAACATAATTTAAGAGCTTTATAGTTTAGGGTAAGGTTGTTTGTATCCAGATAGTTGCTGGTTATTGGCCACTGACAGTGAAAAAATTAAACACAGCCTACACCAGTGCATAAAATGAGACATCAGCACCAGGTACTCTAAATTGCCTAATTTACTCTAAAATTGGTAGTTTGCAAGAAATGAGCCACTAAAAATTGCAGTACCTGGTGCCAGTGTCTGGAACACAGGGGTGCCAGTGTCCGGACACCAACCCAATAAACAATTCAGAAACAAGGTATGTTATTCTTGGAGTGTTGCCTATTACTATCAAAATAAAAGGAGGTACAATGTAGGCAATAATATACATGGCTATACTTTAGAAATTCACTTTTATACATGAGTGATATGTTTCGGCATCTGGATACTGACACTGGGGTGTAAGATTCTTAGCATACCTAATAATTCTAAACACCATTCTAGAATATCCTAGCTAAAATATTTCCCCCATCTATAACATTTAACAACAGATGGCAAACAAGACAAATATAGGAGTGGCAGGCCTTATTAAAAAAGTAGATTGAAAAATAAATGGTATAAACTGCTCACTGGAGTAAAAATTTTTAACATAAAGCAACCTTATTTCAGACTACTATTGCAGGACTTTTACATAGTTCGTAAGTAAATACTCTACACTCTGTAATCTGGGTTCCATTAACACAAATTATAGATTTAAAAAGAGGTACAGCACTGTCAAGAGGAAAATTGTCGGTGAAACATTTAGTGCAGATACGTGCAGTGTCAAAACTAGCAGTCAAAGCTGGCCTCGCCAAGCACATGTAAAGCAATTTAGATTAGGTAAGGTAAATGAACAGCAGAGAAGGCCTTCATCAATCAAGCACATATATTTTAACAAGGCAAGTTCAAACTTATGTTATTGTCATTAAATTATTATTACAGCATAAGAACGTGTATAGAAATATGTATTAGTTGTGGCACAAAAAATACAAGAATTTTAAGACTTGATATTCCTGGTAAGAAATTTGGCAAAGGCGACCGTTCAGGTAACTTGAAGGGAGTAGGTCCCGTATGGTTCAGATTAGAAAGAGTAGACGGTATGCAATTATTAAAAGAAGGCACCAAGCTGGGAAGATTTTAGCATTTCCTGTGTCAAGGAACACTCAAAAGGTACTAAATATCACTCGGGATCAACACACACACATGAGCTAAAAAGACATAAGGAGATTGCAGTCAAAGGTATTTGATTCACCAAGGCACTGTATATATTTTGTGGACAGTGATTGGTCAGTTAATATAAATAAAAATAGCGAACAGCAAAAGTTATAATTAGCAATAGTAAGCACAATCGTTTTAGTTATGGTAAACAGTTAAGCTTGTAAATTATTGTATATAATTGCAGGCAATGAGTCACAATAACGTGGCTAAAGTAGGTTGACCAGACCACACACTAGAAGGTGAAGGGACGACGACGTTTCGGTCCGTCCTGGACCATTCTCAAGTCGATTGCGACTTGAGAATGGTCCAGGACGGACCGAAACGTTGTCGTCCCTTTACCTTCTAGTGTGTGGTCTGGTCAACATTGTATATAACTCTTCTACTATAAAATAATATTACACAAAAGAAGTTAAAATTAATCATTCACTTTATTTTCATCTGTATGCACAGTATTATATTAGAAAACAAAAGTACATTTACATTATCGCTCAGCATGCAAATAAAGTACTGTACTACACACAACTTTGTAACTAACCTTTTTAGCAGAAGGCCCCAGTGTAGTTAATACATTATCCACAGTTTTGTGTTTTCCACATAATTCTTCCATTTTAAAACTTTGTATATGCCTAAACCACCTACTTATATGTTCATACTGTGGCAAGTTCTCTGTAACCGACTGTAGTGAATGGCATACAACTGTATCACTTACGGTTGGCTGATAGCCTTCAACGTAACTGTGTTCATTAAAATGGTCATTTAGTTTTCTTAAATTTTCTGATGTCCAAAAACCTTTATCACTCATTTTTTTTTTAATGTACCTGAAAAAAATGTACCATCTGTAAAGGTATGCATTAATATGGTGAAAACACAAAATTGGCATGATAAGACAGTAAGGTATTACCAAACATGAGATACAGTATTATTTTGTCATAGCATATAAGCTATATGAACACATAAATCGCAAGGGCATAATTTAAATCATCGTGTCTGGGGGGGGACAGGCAGACAATGTATATATACACATTTTAGGCTTATATCGAGGTTACCCCCCCCCCCCAAGAGTTGAATTACTGACCCTCCCCAGGATGCAAACCACAACAACTGCCCAATATTGGGTATCTATTTACAGTTAGGGGAACAGAGGCATTAGGTGAAAGGAAATGTATCAAAACATTTTTGTCCTACACAGGAATTGAAACTGGGATCATTGATTGTGAGATGAGAATGAAGCCAACTGGACTACAATTCAACAATGCCCAGATACCACGAGTTGACCGTACCCAGATACTACTAGTCGACCGTACCCAGATACTACTAGTTGACCGTACCCAGATACCACGAGTCGATTGTACCCAGATACCACAAGTCGGCCGTACCTAGATACCACGAGTCGACCATACCCAGATACTACTAGTCGATTGTACCCAGATACCACGAGTCAGCCGTACCCAGATACGACAAGTCGACCATATCCAGATACCACAAATCGACCGTACCCAGATACCACGAGTCGGCCATACCCAGATACCACGAGTCGGCCATACCCAGATACCACGAGTCGGCCATACCCAGATACCACGAGTCGGCCATACCCAGATACCACGAGTCAGCCATACCCAGATACTATGAATCAACTGTACCCAGATACTTCGAGTCGACCGTGCCCAGATACCAGGAGGATCATGCCAGTACAGTCGGGTTCATTCTCGACTCACAATCAAGAATTCCGGGTTCGAATCCTAGGTAGGACAGAAATGGTTGGGCGCGTTTCCTAATACTGTACCTAATGCACCTGTTCACCTAACAGTAAGTATGTACTCAGGAGTTGGCTTGTGGTGGAGTTACATCATGAAAGGAATCAGTAATTCGACCTTGGGGGGGAAGCCTCGATATAAGCCTATCGTGAATGAATATACTCTGGCTGCCTGTCCCCCGACACAATGATTATTATTATTTATGCCCAATAGTTCACTTCTTAAGGGATTAAATATCTACACCAAAAATACCAAAATATGATAAGAATAATCAGATCTTTCACTCAAAACAATAACTGAACATATGACCATTCATAACTCCTATCTAAACACTGCCCCAGTAAATACTGCGATACACATGGTATCTCCATAATCAAATGAGCAACGTTTCTGTCATAAAATGAGTTTAAGCGACATACTTGCGATATTCTAGAGCAAAGTTTGTGTGGGAGAGCGGAACACAACACCTTCCCTCTGCCCGACCATGCAGTCAGCTGGTGGCAGACATTCTCTCCTAACACATCTCTACCTAAAAATATACACACACACCGCTATTATTGCACCGTTAAAATATCCCAAGCGTGTAATTTTCTACATCAATCATATTTTGGTTAACAGTTTGTGTATTATTTTGTTTGATTCACTCGAACACGTTGACATATTTCCTGTGTCCGTTTGGATTTGTTTGTTTCTGGCTTAGGCTTCAAAAACGGTGCACTAGTATGTATCTATTAGTAGTCGCCTATTAGTGACTACTTTGGTGTCACTCTAGCGATTTATGACCCGTCTACGAGCCTTGTTGTAATTGCTGCTTTATACTTAAACTATTCTAATGCTCGTGAAAAAACTATTATCGTGGACTGGAAGTCTTATTCCGGGGAAAATTAGGATTAAGGACTTTTCCGAAACGCTTTGCGTGCTAGTGGCTATACATGAATGTAAGAACTCTTGTATATATAAATAAAATATAAATAAATTATCGACGTTCTCATAGCCAAGAGTACGAACGCCATATCCGCTAGATATCCCGTCCAACTACTGGTTAATTGAATTATACAGATTTTAGATTCAATTTAGTAATATCAGATATTTTATTTCAACAATTTATATTATATCCACACATGAAAACATAATCCGTGGACTGTATTTATCTTTTAGGGTTGTTAGCCCAAAATTCTTGTATGAAGAATTAAAAATTAGTGATTCTGTTGGTCTGAAACTTTGTTATCCTCTGAGTTTCTTAGAATTGTGCCGTAGTGATCTATGTTTACCATATTTTTTATGTTTTGCTTTGAAACTTTCTGATATACATGTGTTGTTTAATTATGAAAATACAGTTGGAAAATTATTTGTTAGAAACAGCCCTCAAGTGAAAACTGTGTCATTTACAAAATACTTTGCAAAGATTTTAATAAATTCTATATAGGTCAAATATCCAAAGATTTGAAATTTAGAATTCTGCAACATTAATATTCTGTAAAAAAAAAAGGCCAATTATCTGATGCTCTATTTATTCACTTGTTACAAAATTCTCAGCAAACTGATTGAGAAAAATCTTCTTCAATAACTAATCATAAAAACATTTTCAATTGAAACATTATCCAATCTGCTTTAATACAAATCACAAAACCATACAATGTGAACATTAGCAATGGCTTACACAATTTGGACTCTTTTTAATTTATCTTTAAAAAAAAAACGACTTGAGAAGGAGCATTAATAAACAGCTATCACAATAAATTCTCAGTAACATTGGTGTTTTATGGAACTCTCATGTATTGTACAATGGGCATTTTCTACAGGTTCCACTTATGTTTGTGAACCCATTACTTATTTTTTTTACCTCATTCCTGCTTGTATATATCAACCACTGACTTGTAATATTCATCCTTCTGAAGATATAATGATTAATACGAAAGTACCTAAGGACCTTCCTGGACCTATGATTGCTTATCGCGACCTAGGACAGAACGAGTTAATGCATTGTGAAGATATCACCAGAGTTTGCCAGTGCAGACTGTACTTATCACATGGCTTTGTATGGATTTTTACCATCATGTAGCTAGTTACTGACACACTGTGCTCCCCTTCGTATAGTCTAGGGTAGCCGCACAAATGCAGATGTACCTAAACATCCCGTTCTCTCACTTTCTTTAAGTCAATATTGACTTATTAAATACGTGCATATGTGACATACTAATTTATTGTGAATATTTCAGTTTACCTTGAAAAGCTTCATAGAAAACACTGACCTTACCTAACCTTCTTAGTATGATGCAATAAGATGCTTATCTTAACATACTAAGAAGGTTAGGTAAGGTCGGTGTTTTCTATGAAGCTTTTCAAGGTAAACTAAAATATTCACAATAAATTAGTATGTCACATATGCATTTATTTAATAAGTCAATATTGACTTACAGAAAGTGCGAGAACGGGTTGACCTAAATGTGTTAATACAAAAAGAAAACGGGAGAAGCCACTGTTTGCTCGGGCTGACGCAATCAAGAGGACGTGACGACAGGGGCTTGCGTCAGGCAGGTGAGACAGGGGCTTGCGTCATTCAGGTGAGACAGGGGTTTGCGTCAGGCAGGTGAGACAGCAGCTTGCGTCAGGCAGGTGAGACAGCAGCTTGCGTCAGGCAGGTGAGACAGCAGCTTGCGTCAGGCAGGTGAGACAGCAGCTTGCGTCAGGCAGGTGAGACAGCAACTTGCGTCAGGCAGGTGAGGGAGCTCCACCACCCACGGACGCCGGTGTGTCAAGGCTCTGGCGTCTATTTTCACTATCCACCAGGTGGGTTTTCTGGCTTTAGTGTTTATAACAGTCAGGAACATGGATAAATTTATCACAAGAGACTGAAGGAAGGGGGACCTTAAAATATTACTCACGGGCAATCAAGGAGGACGTAGGAGAAGGGGTGTCTTTGCTGGTAGGGGTGCTTTTGTTGGGGAGGGGGTGTTTTTGTTGGGGAGGGGGTGCTTTTGTTGGGGAGGGGGTGCTTTTGTTGGGGAGGGGGTGTTTTTGTTGGGGAGGGGGTGCTTTTGTTGGGGAGGGGGTGCTTTTGTTGGGGAGGGGGTGCTTTTGTTGGGGAAGGGGTGCTTTTGTTGGGGAGGGGTGCTTTTGTTGGGGAAGGGTGCTTTTGTTGGGGAAGGGGTGCTTTTGTTGGGGAAGGGTGCTTTTGTTGGGGAGGGGTGCTTTTGTTGGGGAAGGGTGCTTTTGTTGGGGAGGGGGTGCTTTTGTTGGGGAGGGGGTGCTTTTGTTGGGGAAGGGGTGCTTTTGTTGGGGAGGGGGTGCTTTTGTTGGGGAAGGGTGCTTTTGTTGGGGAGGGGGTGCTTTTGTTGGGGAGGGGGTGCTTTTGTTGGGGAGGGGGGTGCTTTTGTTGGGGAGGGGGTGCTTTTGTTGGGGAGGAGGGGGTGCTTTTGTTGGGGAGGAGGGGGTGCTTTTGTTGGGGAGGGGGTGCTTTTGTTGGGGAGGGGGTGCTTTTGTTGGGGAAGGGGTGCTTTTGTTGGGGAGGAGGGGGTGCTTTTGTTGGGGAGGGGGTGCTTTTGTTGGGGAGGGGGTGCTTTTGTTGGGGAGGGGGTGTTTTTGTTGGGGAGGGGGTGCTTTTGTTGGGGAGGGGGTGCTTTTGTTGGGGAGGGGGTGCTTTTGTTGGGGAGGGGGTGTTTTTGTTGGGGAGGGGGTGCTTTTGTTGGGGAGGGGGTGCTTTTGTTGGGGAGGGGGTGTTTTTGTTGGGGAGGGGTGCTTTTGTTGGGGAAGGGGTGCTTTTGTTGGGGAGGGGGTGCTTTTGTTGGGGAGGGGGTGCTTTTGTTGGGGAGGGGTGTTTTTGTTGGGGAGGGGGTGCTTTTGTTGGGGAGGGGGTGCTTTTGTTGGGGAGGGGGTGTTTTTGTTGGGGAGGGGGTGCTTTTGTTGGGGAGGGGGTGCTTTTGTTGGGGAGGGGGTGTTTTTGTTGGGGAGGGGGTGCTTTTGTTGGGGAGGGGGTGCTTTTGTTGGGGAGGGGGTGTTTTTGTTGGGGAGGGGGTGCTTTTGTTGGTGAGGGGGTGCTTTTGTTGGGGAGGGGGTGCTTTTGTTGGGGAGGGGGTGTTTTTGTTGGGGAGGGGGTGTTTTTGTTGGGGAGGGGGTGCTTTTGTTGGGGAGGGGGTGCTTTTGTTGGGGAGGGGGTGTTTTTGTTGGGGAGGGGGTGCTTTTGTTGGGGAGGGGGTGCTTTTGTTGGGGAGGGGGTGTTTTTGTTGGGGAGGGGGTGCTTTTGTTGGGGAGGGGGTGCTTTTGTTGGGGAGGGGGTGTTTTTGTTGGGGAGGGGGTGCTTTTGTTGGGGAGGGGGTGCTTTTGTTGGGGAGGGGGTGCTTTTGTTGGGGAAGGGGTGCTTTTGTTGGGGAGGGGGTGTTTTTGTTGGGGAGGGGGTGCTTTTGTTGGGGAGGGGGTGCTTTTGTTGGGGAGGGGGTGCTTTTGTTGGGGAAGGGTGCTTTTGTTGGGGAGGGGGTGTTTTTGTTGGGGAGGGGTGCTTTTGTTGGGGAGGGGGTGTTTTTGTTGGGGAGGGGTGCTTTTGTTGGGGAGGGGGTGCTTTTGTTGGGGAGGGGGTGCTTTTGTTGGGGAGGGGGTGCTTTTGTTGGGGAGGGGGGTGCTTTTGTTGGGGAGGGGGGTGTTTTTGTTGGGGAGGGGGTGCTTTTGTTGGGGAGGGGGTGTTTTTGTTGGGGAGGGGGTGTTTTTGTTGGGGAGGGGGTGCTTTTGTTGGGGAGGGGGGTGCTTTTGTTGGGGAGGGGGGTGTTTTTGTTGGGGAGGGGGTGCTTTTGTTGGGGAGGGGGTGTTTTTGTTGGGGAGGGGTGCTTTTGTTGGGGAGGGGTGCTTTTGTTGGGGAGGGGGTGCTTTTGTTGGGGAAGGGTGTTTTTGTTGGGGAAGGGGTGCTTTTGTTGGGGAGGGGGTGCTTTTGTTGGGGAGGGGGTGCTTTTGTTGGGGAGGGGGTGCTTTTGTTGGCGAGGGGGTGCTTTTGTTGGGGAGGGGGTGCTTTTGTTGGGGAAGGGGTGCTTTTGTTGGGGAAGGGGTGTTTTTGTTGGGGAGGGGGTGCTTTTGTTGGGGAGGGGGTGTTTTTGTTGGGGAGGGGGTGCTTTTGTTGGGGAAGGGGTGCTTTTGTTGGGGAGGGGGTGCTTTTGTTGGGGAGGGGGTGTTTTTGTTGGGGAGGGGGTGCTTTTGTTGGGGAAGGGGGTGCTTTTGTTGGGGAGGGGGTGCTTTTGTTGGGGAGGAGGGGGTGCTTTTGTTGGGGAAGGGGTGCTTTTGTTGGGGAAGGGGGTGCTTTTGTTGGGGAGGGGGTGCTTTTGTTGGGGAGGAGGGGGTGCTTTTGTTGGGGAAGGGGTGCTTTTGTTGGGGAAGGGGGTGCTTTTGTTGGGGAGGGGGTGCTTTTGTTGGGGAGGAGGGGGTGCTTTTGTTGGGGAGGGGGTGCTTTTGTTGGGGAGGGGGTGTTTTTGTTGGGGAGGGGGTGTTTTTGTTGGGGAGGAGGGTGCTTTTGTTGGGGAGGGGGTGTTTTTGTTGGGGAGGGGGTGTTTTTGTTGGGGAGGGGGTGCTTTTGTTGGGGAGGGGGGTGCTTTTGTTGGGGAGGGGGTGCTTTTATTGGGGTGGGAAGGTGTATGGCGTGTGGGGGGGGGGGTCTTACCTACTAATACTTACCTGTTAGTGCTTACTTTCTTGAAATATAAATAGACATTTAGATTGTCTAAAATGTTTGTTATCAATGAATCTGAATAAACCAAAATTCTAGGATTTAAAAGAAAGACACAGTTTGTATATTTTATTAAGTTTCAAAATACTTACATCTCTTTATAAATAGGAAGAAAAGATGTGATCAGGATCTTTTTGAAGCCTTTATAGAAAACTGGATTTTATACACACACTGTACACGACCTGATCACACACTTCCCCTCACAGTTATACACTACGAGAACTGTATATAAAACCACAGGTGTTCGTAAGCACTAGCCAAAGTAACGAGGAAAAACGTTAGCACCAACTGTATAAGGCTTTCTCCAAAGAAGCATTTTCTCTACAGGTTGCTTGTGCTCCACTACCTGACGACGTCTCGGGTCACCTACGACGCCTCGGGCTAAGGTCGACGTCTTGGGCCAAGGACGACGTCTCGGGTCACCTACGACGCCTCGGGCTAAGGTCGACGTCTTGGGCCAAGGACGACGTCTCGGGTCAAGGTCGACGCCTCGGGCCAAGGTCGACGCCTCGGGCCAAGGTCGACGTCTCGGGCCAAGGACGACGTCTCGGGCCAAGGACGACGCCTCGGGTCAAGGTCGACGCCTCGGGCGACGCCTCGGGCCAAGGTCAACGCCTCGGGTCAAGGTCGACGTCTCGGGCCAAGGACGGCGTAGTGGCCAAGACGGTCACCACCTGGCCACACGTCGCGGTCAAGACGGTCACCACCTGGCCACACGTCGTGGTCAAGACGGTCACCACCTGGCCACACGTCGCGGTCAAGACGGTCACCACCTGGCCACACGTCGCGGTCAAGACGGTCACCACCTGGCCACACGTCGCGGTCAAGACGGTCACCACCTGGCCACACGTCGCGGTCAAGACGGTCACCACCTGGCCACACGTCGTGGGTCAAGACGGTCACCACCTGGCCACACTCTACACTTGCATATAATCTATCATAATTATTTACCTCAGATTTAGAGAAGCGTCTCAGATGCCAGACCACGAAGGGGGGAAATAATTCACACACGCATTTACGAAACCAGTCCATCCTTCCTCGACCCTTAGCGGCTTATAAATTATTAACTAAACAGTTTGAGAGCTTTGAAACATCACAAATCTAAGGGTATTATTGATATACAAAAAAAACAACAACTTCGTAGTGCTTCAGATCTCTTAAATATAAACATCATGATTGAGGAAAGAGACGGGCTCACCATAGCCCGTGCTACTTGGAACTTTTTGTTCCAAATAGCAAATCTTAAACAACAACAACATTGAGGAAAGATACAGAGGTTTCGCAAGTAGTTGCTCAAGTGCTAGATAATTCCTGGCCCTGGTTCATGATCGCTAGGTAACTAGTGATTGACAAATCAGTAGTATCCTGTAGCTAATTTTTTATTTTTTCAATTAATTCGCAATTACCAGCATTTGAGAACTCAATGTCTTGCAAAGGGTTACTTCCAAGCGCGCGGACCAATTTTGATAGATTTACCTGATTTTACCTGAGGGCCACTTAAAGCACTCTAGTGTCCTCGACGAGGCTTTGGCAAGCACAGACAAGCAACCAATTGCAAGAACCACTTCCTTAAATGACCCGCAGCATCCAGGTTAACAACCCAACCATCCCACGAGAAGAAAAGAACAATGCCGACGTTTCGATCCATCCTGGATCGAGCGACCGAAACGTCGCCATTTTCATCCCACAGTATCTAAAAAATAACGTAGAACCAACGTTACTCTTGTACCCCTCACTGGAGTCTATCTGAATCGGGTTATTTATGATCAACCACGTTATTGTGACTTGTTCTCTGCATAGCATCCATGCAGGTTGTGCAGACAACTAATGAGCAATACATTAAAGTGTTTTGATTTTTTTGGATATATATATATTGTCTCGGTAGACTTTATACACCTTAATAATACTTCCTCTTCTCCCTGCCTTGTAAGACAACCCAGAGGAGCATTGGTAACACTGGGTTTAATCTCTTTTATCCGGCCTGGCAACACTGATGCAATTGCAAGCAGCGACATCTGTCTTCCCAGACCTCGGAGCATTGATGCAAAATGTCGCAGCAAGCGACATCTGTTCTTGGGAAGCATAATATATTACTCTCAAATTCTCTTCATGATTCAGAAAAAAATATTTACCGATATTATCCTTGAGAAAATGGGCATCTGCCTGTCATTAATAATTCACAGCCTTGACACAATGATTGACAGAATACATCAGAGCTGTCTTACTCAGCTCTAATGCCAATATTTTCTGGTATTAATGTATTGTATTCCTGTATTAATTAAGTTGTTCTCATTTGAGACTGTTTCGTATAAGTCTTTTCTGTCAAAAAGTTCAGTTTATTTAAGTGATAAGTGGTCAAATAAAAAAAATAATGTATTTCTGGTGTTGCACATATATATATATATATATATATATATATTTTTTTTTTACTGTGTGTGTGTGTGTGTGTGTGTGTGTGTGTGTGTGTGTGTGTGTGTGTGTGTGTGTGTGTGTGTGTGTGTGTGTGTGTGTGTGTGTGTGTGTGATAAGAGTTTCGGACATTTTTGACATCATTTGTAGTCAAAATATTTATATTGAGAAATGTCATTAGCTTGGTTAAGAATGTTTACAAGCAGGGTGAATAAGACCACAGGCATGCCAGACGCCTTACACAACAGCCGAGTGGAAGTGCTAACAATATGCTAACATGGCTATCTTCACAACCTCAAACAACAAACAAGAGAGCATTGTTACAATGCACACACACACACACTCGTCCCCTGACCTAATCTCCTAAGACTGACCTGTGTCATTATAGATCACTAATATGGGAACTATACCATGTTGAGAGCTGTCTTGCCCCCCTCTTCCCCGATGTACAGGTGTGTCAGAGACCGGGCCGAGGGGACATTGATCCCCCCTGAACTAGCACGAGGTAAATTTGGCAATGTCACTACTGACCTTACCACAGAAGGAAGTGTAGTTTGTGTATACTGGAGAGAGACACATTGTATCATCATTCGTAACACATTGCCCGAGGTCAATCTTAATATGTATTGACATAAGATGCTGCAAACACGAAATTCCTTAATATGTATCCAGTGGCCTCGCTATCTAAGAGTGACGTTGGTTCGACGTTGAATTGACGTTGGTACGACGTTGAATCGACGTTGCTCTTGGATATTGGTCCACTGGGTAAAGGTCGAGCTGTTATGTGACCAGTTCGATACCTTTTTCATCAACTCATTCATGGTATAATTCCCATATATTATTTAAGACAATTTGACATTATTCTCTGCTATTGCAACTCAACTATTTCGTAGTTTCGGGAAAGTCAAGGGAAAAGGAGATGTGAATAAGTTGCTTCAGTCTAAGAGATAAATTGAAGCATAGAGGAGGACAATGTAATAGGAAAGTGATAAGCTTTTCTGATAGATCAACAGTTGTCTCACAGAGTGAGGCCTGCTAACATTAGCAAGTAGAGCTAGGCAGCAGTTGTCTCAACGAGTCAGATCTGCTAATACTAGCAGGTACAGCTACACAGCAGTTGTCTCACCAAGTCAGACCTGCTAATACTAGCAGGTACAGCTACACAGCAGTTGTTTCACCAAGTCAGACCTGCTAATACGAGCAGGAAGGGCTACACAATGGAAGAGGCGAGTCACCAGCAATTATGATGAAGGATATGTATTGTGAGGGAAATATAATGGGTCTGTCTTTCGTAGAAGACTCTCAAGGGGAAGGTTATGTCCGTGGAGTCCCTCTACAAAAAAAATATTCCTATTCCAGGAAATACACAACGTAAACACGTTATTTTCACCTTGTTTACAACGAGGTAATACCGTTTAAAACGCAGTTGTTTCATTGTATGATTGCTGGAATAATGTAATAATTCTAGTTATACATTATGGTGCATTTTCACATTTTTTGTTGTATAAAGCCTAACACCAGGTGGCACTGTTAAGACAAGCTTGGTCAGATTCTTACCCCATGTTTAGTCCCCCACTGTCCGGTCCCCGGCCTGTCCGGTCTCCGGCCTCACAGGGGAAATCCAGCTAAACAACGTCGAGTTAACGTTGAATTGATTCTACGTTGATACAAAGTTGATTCTGTGTCTAAAGTTGCTAATTTAAGAACTAGCCGAGAAGGAGTCACTTTACGCCAGGATTGACCTTATTATTGGCAAGGAAGGCCTCATTGTTGGGTGGTAAGGCGGGGCGAACAGCCTCGAGTTCCACGATCGATGAGATAAGGACACTCACACTATCACCACAAATCAGATGCAAGTCTGACTATTATATTTAAGCAAAATTTCTTCGCTCCTACAGTCACCGAAAGTGGGATGGGGCGGGGCACTGAGATAAGGTGCTCCTATCTGGCTGGAGGCCATGGCCAGCGTCGGCCAGGGCGCGGGAGGCCAGCTACTTCTATCTGGCTAGAGGCCATGGCCAGCGTCGGCCAGGGCGCGGGAGGCCAGCTACTTCTATCTGGGTGGAGGCTGCAGGCCATGGCCCGTGTCGGCCAAAGCGCGGGCGGCCAGCTGCTCGATCTCCTGCAGCAACTGCTCCGTCTCCATGTCTGTGTGGTGCCATGTCTCATCCTCAAGGCCGCCCCTCAGGCTGAGTGTCGAGGCGCGGAAGTCCCACTCGAGGCTGTTGGGAGTGGAGGAGGAGGAGCGCTGCACCCAGCTACTGGACTCTGCTGTCTGCGAGGCCTCCTCCTCTCCTCCGAGGGAGTCGCGGCTGTTCCTTGCCAGACCTGTCACAAACGTACATGTCAGCTTTCAGGACGTAAATAAAGACGATTCACGGTGTTAGATCATGTTGAAGGAGGATCAGGGACCCCCCCTGATGCTCTCTTCAGTGTGTATATGATCCAAGCATTGCTTTAATGTGTATATATGTTCATTAAGTAATTAACAAAAAATATGCTAGTGTGTCCTTCCAAACTTGGATTTGTTTATGTTTTGCTTACAAAGAAAATGTTTGCAAATCGTATACTATAATATTTTTTTAGCAAAAATACAAAAATGTTTTATTTCACAATAGTATATGTAAATATTCGTACATAACTACTTCCCAAATACACTTTGATCTCTGCTATGCTCAGCCAGGTGGCTCATCTCTTACTCACCCGCTTCTGGCTCCCACTCTAGGTCTATGGAGGTGGTTGGGGGAGAGTCTGGCTCAGTTAGGGACGGGAGTGAGCCAGGAACTCTGTTTATACCCCACCATCTCGGCTCTCCTCCATTCATCGGCGCCACTCTGTAAACACAAATCAGCTGTTACCTTGTCAACACAGATCAGCTGGTACCCTGCATATGCTAATCAGCTGTTGCTGTGTCAATATAGATCAGCTGGTACCCTATATACGTCAATCAGCTGTTGCCCTGTCAACACAGATCAGCTGGTAGAATGTAAACACAGATCAGCTGATAAAGTGTAAACGCAGTTCAGCTGGTAGAATGTAAACACAGATCAGCTGGTAGAGTGTAAACACAGATCAACTGGTAGTGTAAACACAGATCAGCTGGTAGAGTGTAAACACAGATCAGCTGTTACTCACATCGATATCTTGCGTGTATGTATCACGTTACAATCAACACAGACCAACTGTTATCGTTATACAAATATAATAATATCCTCTAAACATGTATCAGATGTCACATTATAAGCACAAATAAACATATATTGTAATTTCAAATTAATTGTTATGTTCAAACCAGATTAATTATTACCATATCTTATTATCAATAAAGATCAGCTGTTAGGCTTTCTATACAGATTAGATTTTGCTCTGTCAATTATATTTTTCATTGCCCAAGTAGTAGAATATATTTGTAATATAAAATTAAATTATTTTGAGCGGGGTTTTATGAGAAACATAAAATACACTTACGAGATACACACTTCAACTAAGACCAATTAGTGATAACAGCAGTAGAATACCAAGAGAATGGGAATCTGCATATGAATTCCGATAAATAGCAAGAACTGATATATCTATGGTTTACGTAATTTAATTGGAAGACAAACTCTGTTTTTTACAGAGTAATAACATTTTTTTTGTTTAAATCATCTACTAGTAGTGTTGATAACTATTGCAAGAAATGTTATAACTTCACAAATACAAGTGCTATCATTTTGCTCGACAAGAAAGTGGGGGTAGAAGTAGCCTAAGCTACTCTATCCCTTTGAGATGTATTTATATTTTTTTCTTGTCCCAATGAACTTACTTGAACTTGAACTTGACACTGAAACCAAAAGGTGACTACCACATTATATAATTAATTGTTCTATATCAAACTGTGGTTATAGGATAGACAAATATCTAGCCTATTAAATGATCTTGTGCATATGTAATTTAATGGTGAAAAGAGAGAGAGAGAGAGAGAGAGAGAGAGAGAGAGAGAGAGAGAGAGAGAGAGAGAGAGAGAGAGAGAGAGAGAGAGAGAGAGAGAGAGAGAGGTGGGAGGGAAAGGAGGGAGGGGTGTGGACATGGGGTGGGGGTGAAGGAAGGGGAGTGGGAAGGGTGTCATTAAGGAGAAAGGTGTGAAAGAGATAAGACTCCAAGACTAAAGCTCTTAAGAAGTCTTATCTGCCCATGTGAGGCTCCTCCCAGTTATGTCCAATCACTCCCACTCATGAACTTGTGCAGACCAACCATTTGAACCAAAAACAAGGTACTTGATACTACTACTACTGGCCTCTGCTTCCACCACGGCAGGTACATCCCTTCTGTACAGTGCCGGGCTAGGTACCTCTCCAGTGGATAGTGTACAAACGATATAAATAGGAGAATAGGTGTGGGAAACGTGTGTGAGTGAGAGAGAGAGAGAGAGAGAGAGAGAGAGAGAGAGAGAGAGAGAGAGAGAGAGAGAGAGAGAGAGAGAGAGAGAGAGAGAGAGAGAGAGAGAGAGAGAGAGAGAGAGAGAGAGAGAGAGAGAGAGGCATGAGTAGTGGGGAACATGGGTTGGCGATGATAGACTCTTGCAAGTGGTGGGTGAAGAACGTATACCTGGAGGAGGGGCGGACGGTGGGAGGGTCGCTGGCGTCCTGCGGCTCCAGGTGCGGCGTCAGCTCCACCTCGTCCTCCGCCTGGCGACCAAGAGGCAAATCTCAGAGGTTATTATAAGAGGGACTGTTCTTGTGCGACGGAGGAAGATAGTGAATGCTATATCCCCAAGGTTCTCCGGGATCTCATACGACACGAGTCAGTCTTTGGCCCAAGTCGACCCCCCCCCCTCTTTTGCTTTGAGAAAATATACCCATTTTATATATACTTAATTGCATGTTTAATTTAATGAAAAACCTTGTTTAAAGGGTATTTTTGGATAGTATATTTTTAATTCATTAATATGATTACTAACTTAACATTAAGCTATTGTTGCTAAAATAGAGACTACTTAACCTGATTTACATATGCAAATGCTTATGTTAAATATATATATTGATGTCATGAAATAAATCAAAATCAATTAGAAAGCAAAATGTTCTGAAATTCGCATGAATTTGGATAATTTTAGAGCGACTGACAAATATTTCCACGGGGACACACAGACTAGTGGTATGGACGAGGTACAAACAACAGAAATACGATGCCTTAGCTAATGTGGACAATAATCACGAACTCTTAAGCGATAGGTACCGAGAGTTGATCATGCCTCTGCCATGCAAGCATGGGGGAGTAGTACCTTGGAGGTGAGGTTGTAGTACTGGGTTTGGCAGGGGAACAGCCCTACCAGAGGTGAGGGAGGCGGTGAAGCTGGCAGGGGCGTGCTAGATGCTGAATCTGTAGGCAGGGGCGTGCTAGGCGGTGACCCTGTTAACAGGGGCGGGCTAGGTGGGAGGAGAGGTAGGCTGTAGGTTCTCCCAGGTGAGAGAGACACTGCTGGAGTAAGGGAGAGCGGCAGGTCGTCCTCTTGGCTTGCTGCCTCCTGTAGCGACGCTGCTCTGAGACCTCCGTCAGGCAGAGTGTTCTCGTTCATGCACAGAGAGTCATCAGAGCTGACCAGGCAAAATTATAATGCTACATAAAACTCATATTGAAATAAATACCAGAATTTCTCTGTGGGATGATATATATATATATATATATATATATATATATATATATATATATATATATATATATATATATATATATATATATATATATATATATATATATATATATATATATATATATACTAATTCTCTGTTGCCTTTGGCTGACATTCTGGAAAAAATTAGTTACTCCGAGAAATAATATATATATAGGGACTCCAAACATTATTTTTAGTGTTTGCCATACAGAGAATGTATGTGAAAAATACAAAAAATTCATGTTACATTTGTTAAAATTTAAAACCTTAAAATATTTCATTAGTATCCAAATTTCACGTTGAACAAATTACGAAGCAAACTCCTTCTTTGATACTGAAAAAACCCACTATTTCCAGAGGCAAACAGACCTTCTCATTTGTTCAAACTCCAGCCAATTTGCATGCTAGGTGCTGCTTAAGCTTGCATGCCCAATTACACACACACACATGCAACATCACCCAATTGACGAAATAATATTTAGGGTATTTATCAACACAATGTCATTCAAGAGTATTTAAATTAACCAACCAAGACATTCTTACCAACTATAATATACCAGAGTTTATATATATATATATATATATATATATATATATATATATATATATATATATATATATATATATATATATATATATATATATATATATATATATATATATATATATATATATATATATATATATATATGAGGAGGGATACGAGGAGCGTATTGCGTGTTCCGGATAACACGAGACATTAAGGGGAGAGGAGCAATTAGAGACTACACGACTAACATGCATGAGGCTGTGGTGCGCTGCTGCTCTGACAGCCCCTGGTTGGTGGGGGAGAAGCTGGTCCTGGTCTAATACCAGAGCTGGGGGAGCAGCCAGGTGGTGCAGAAGGGCAGGCAGGGGGTGCTAGAGGACAGGCAGAACACAGAACACGGTGCAAGAGTGTATAGAGATGAAAGTTTGTAGTGGTGGAAGGAATATTACCTTGGGACGGAGCCGAGATATGAGGGCGCCGAGCCTGCAGGTGGGTAGAGGCCGCAGGTGGGAGCAGGGGTGTAGGGGAGGTGTGGTTAGTTACATACAAGTTGCATCGTTCACAAGACGGTTCGTACAACGGACATTAAAATCTACCTTACAAAACCCCCAACCTTACCTAACCCAACCGAGCCTAACTCATACCTTAATGCTAATAGATCTTAATCTAACTATATATATACGGGTTACAAAACATAAAATGAGCTTTTCTCGAACCGTCTTGCATACGATTGGAGTAGTGGTGGTTAGAGTGAGTGGAGGGTAGTTACCTTAGCGAGTACTGGCTAGTGAGGTACTGATTGGCTCGTTTAATGATGGGTTCTGGTTAGCTAGTTAATAGGGGAAGGGGGACTGGGGCTTTCCAACTAGTTAAGCGAGGCTGTTAATTGTACAAAGAACCCCAGGGTTAGTCCAGGGTAATGGGGCAGTTAATGAGTGCTCGTTTACTCCCGCTGGCTATTTGGTCATTAAGGACAAGGTTGGCTTACCCTTGGCCAGGGTGATTATGAAAGAGTTTTATAATAATTCCAGTTGTCTGGGACAGGAAGCCTGTATATAGGTATATCGACCCCCTCCCCCGACACCCGCCACCCCCTAGGCTAACTACTGACCTATCTCAGGATATAACCCACAGCTGTTGTCTACCTCCGGGCTTCCTAGTTACTGCAAGGTGATCAGAGGCGTCAGGCGAAAGGAAATGTGCCAAATCGTTTCTGTCCCCCTCTCTCCTCCCTGAGGATTGGACCCGGGTCACTCGGTTGTGAGCCGAAGACGTAGACTACTGTGCTACAGACCCATCTGGACATTCGCCTAAATTGGTAAATAACATCGCGTACATTTGACATCTGGCTACTGGGTGATAGAGGAGTAGGAGTCTAAATAGGTGGTTCCCCGGACTCTTTATAGTCATTGCCCCTTTGTCCTATAGCGTCTTTGTTTATGGCCGCAATACTCAGTAAAGGACCCTTCTGGTATCCCCTGGTATCCCCTGGTATCCCCTGGAATCCTCTGGTATTCCCTGGTATTCCCTGGTATCCTCTGGTATCCCCTGGTATCCTTTGGTATCCCCTGGTATCCTCTAGTATCCTCTGGTATCCTCTGGTATCCCCTGGTATCCTCTGGTATTCCCTGGTATCCCCTGGAATCCCCTGGAATCCTCTGGTATCCTCTGGTATCCCCTGGTATCCTCTGGTATTCCCTGGTATCCCCTGGAATCCCCTGGAATCCTCTGGTATCCTCTAGTATCCCCTGGTATCCTCTGGTATTCCCTGGTATCCCCTGGAATCCCCTGGTATCCTTTGGTATCAAAACCTGCAGACAGCCTCAACTTGAGGGCCTCCTACATATCGCAAAAAGGAACCCCTCCAGCGGGGGGTCATAGCCCTTAACTTGGGACCATGAGCGAGGTATGTCCCGCTTTAACGTCACAGATATAACAAAATAACCAGACCTGCAGCAAGTCCCTGAGCAGCAGCACATTTGGTGTTGCGTCTAGGGCCTATCAACCTCCCGGAGGGTTATTAAGACCACCACAATCAGCTACACACGACACATGAGGTGTATCTTTGTGTGTATATCTCGCGTCATACGCCCATGTTGACGGCTGCGTCAGACATTCTGTGCCGTGTGTGTGGGGGGGCTTTTGATGGCTAAGAAACCAAGTACATCATCACTAAAGATCAGCAGAATAATATCTGCAGTGTCAAAAAGGCTTAGAGTGTGGTTTTGAGGCTGATTAAAGGCCCCGGGCTTAAGCATAAGGTGTAAAAATGGTGATCTCTCGCTAGATTAAAGAATGGCAGGTGATGCATGAGTATACACGGCAGACTCGTGTAAAACAACAACACCGTTTAACTGCATGAAGGCGAGGAAGCTATGATAAATTGTGTAACATACGATAATCTATGTTAACTTTAATTAAAATAAAGTAATCTCTGCGGTTCACAGTTGATGGGACATTAACCGCAGGGTTTATTTGTCAAACAAAACTTTTAAAGTGACGTAAGTTGTTCATAGAAAATGGAGAATTTTCATGGGAAAGTGTTGGGTAGTCTATTAAAAACCAGGTGGGGGCTGAGTCTTTGGGGATGGGGGTTGTGGTGCTAGGGGCAGGGGGCTGAGGAGATAGGGGGCTGGGGGCTGAGGAGATAGGGGGCTGGGGGCTGAGGAGATAGGGGGCTGGGGGCTGAGGCAATGGGGGTCAAAAGGTTGAGACGTGAGGGGCTGGGAATCTGTGGCGAGGGGGCCGAGTTTGCGATTAGGCTATGTTGATTAGGCTACCAAGGGATATATTCCAGCGTCGGGGACAGGAAGCCTGAACTTAGATACTTAAGAGTATCAAAGTCTCCCCTAAACCAACTACTGACCCTACCCAGAATGCTACCCACAACAGTTGCCTAACACCCGGGTACCAATTTAATTGATACCTGGTTGATACCTGGTTGATGGGGTTCTGGGAGGTCTTCTACTCCCCAAGCCCGGCCCGAGGCCAGGCTTGACTTGTGAGAGTTTGGTCCACTAGGCTGTTGCTTGGAGCGGCCCGCAGGCCCACATACCCACCACAGCCCGGTTGGTCCGGCACTCCTTGGAGGAATAAGTCTAGTTTCCTCTTGAAGATGTCCACGGTTGTTCCGGCAATATTTCTTATGCTTGCTGGGAGGACGTTGAACAACCGCGGACTGAACAATTGCTATATGAACACAGACATGAGTTAAAAGGAAGCGTGCTCAACCTTTTCCTGTTCATCCCGGGTATTGAACCCGGGAGCCTCAGTTGTGAGCCGAGTACGTAGACCACTGTGGAAGTCAGCAAACTATTGTAGTGGCCATAATAACCCTCCAGAGGCTGATAGGCCTTAAACCCATCACCAAACCCAACACAACACAACAGATGAACACCCAACACAACAAACAGAAGAAGGAACCTCAACAGGAAGTAATCATCTCTGCGAACTCGATACAAAACTTCAACAGGAAACATGAAAAGAAACAACAGGAGTAAAATTCCGTGCACTAACTGCCCCACTTGATGGCAACACTTACACTAAACACGTGTCATTGTTTACGTTATTTTCCCTCACTTGCTGGAAACTTGTTTACTAAACAAGCGTTTCATGCACAACTGTTTGGCCCAACTGTGTCTCCAGCTTCCACCTGACTCCCTGCTCTTATCATCATCTCATTAAAATCATTTTTTTACCCCCCATTTCATCCGTATCAACTATGCTAAACACATGAGACATGACCCTGATATACATGATTATTACATAGTTCATTTGTGTATATCCCACGACCAAGATTCATTCATTACGAATCCATGCTCGTTTTATTATGGAGTTCATACAATTAATAAATTAAACAAAGCCGCCATGGCTGAGAAAAGATGTATAGGTTTCGCAAGTGGATACGTAAATACTTGATAGATAGCTGCGTTTGAGAGCTTCAAGTGTTAACTGGAGGTGATGAAACGACTTGGATGAGTTCAAGGTGAGTTCTGATGAGTTATATGGATACTGTGTGTGTGTGTGTGTGTGTGTGTGTGTGTGTGTGTGTGTGTGTGTGTGTGTGTTTACTAGTTGTGTTTTTGCGGGGGTTGAGCTTTGCTCTTTCGGCCCGCCTCTCAACTGTCAATGTGTGTGTGTGTGTGTGTGTGTGTGTGTGTGTGTGTGTGTGTATGTGTGTGTGTGTGTGTGTGTGTGTGTGTGTGTGTGTGTGTGTGTGTGTGTGTGTGTGTGTGTGTGTGTGTGTGTGTGTCGTGACTCACCTGCTAGTTAGACTGGAGAGTCTGCGAGGCTGCCGTGCCTGAAAGGAAAGAGGGAATACCTTTTATTAGCTTGATATGTGAAGACGGAGACGAATGCTTGGATGTGGCGGTGTTTGGAATGTGTCACACACACACACACACACACACACACACACACACACACACACACACACACACACACACACACACACACACACACACACACACACACACACACACACACACACACTGTCTATATCGCAGGAAATACTTCAGTAGAAGGAAGAAAGTGACTGTGATCAGTGCTTTGGAACCCCCACAGATCACCCTGGAAGACCCAGACAAAAATACGAGGACAAAACTGACATAAATGCCATTCAAAACGTGGCTGATTTAAACCTTAGACTGAGAACAAGCTACTAGTAATGGGAGATTGCAATTATGGGCAAACTAACTGGGACTCAACGGACCCGAGAGCAGGAGAAGAAACTTGAGCATAAAATAGCTAAGTTACAGAAAGAAACTTCCTGACATGTGAGGGAGGAAACATGGATAAATGGGGACCTAGGGACGAAACCTGGAGAAAGGGGAAGTATACTGATCATGGTTGGCAACGTCTGCATGCCGTCGAATGCTGATAATGCTGCTCCTACGTTGATTTAACGTTGATTTTGTTGATAACCACTCAACCGCATTCCTCTCGGCTTTAAGCATGAGTACCCACATCATTAGGTAATTTAAATAAAGCGACAGTCAGTCTAATTAATGTTTAATTACGCGTGTGCCTTTCACATCCCTCTGCTGTTCATTACTGTATACTGTGCATCGAACCGTGAGAAGCTATGACGTAGTTAAGACATAGCTTCGACACGGAGGGGATGACATAGAACTATTAACCCATTGGTCCGCTGATGAGTGAGGACCCTCGAAGGTTGTATAACCTCAACATTTATTCTAACCCTTTCAGTCAAGCTTCCCCCTTATACCCGGAGTCAGTCAAGCTTCTCTCCACCCCTGCCTGTCTCCACCCCTGCCTGTCCCACCCCTTACCTGTCCCACCCCCTGCCTGTCCCACCCCCTACCTGTCCCACCGCGTACCTGTCCCACCCAGGGGTCACGCAGACTCCTGGACAAAGGGCCGTGAACTTTATCGTTAATAGCCGCCAGTTGACGGGATTTCAACATATATTTTTGTGCGTCTCGTTTGATGTCCAAATTGGAGAGCGTGCGTGGCGGGCGGCGAGAGGGAGGAAACAGACTTAAATAACTCGGTAATCAATATTACTGAAAAGAAAGCATGTAACCTGTTTCTCGAGCGTATCTAAATTATGGTCGCTTGTGGTATATTGTTGTACATGGAGGGTTCACAGTGAAAGAAAATGGGATTTGAAAGTAAACTTTAGATTGTGTGCATGTACATGGAGACTAGGATCATGTAGACTTGGTTTACTTTGGACTATGTTCAGGACTACAGTATACTTGCTGGTTGGTCAGTTCAGGGATGTGGTGGAGGCTGAATACATACACAGTTTCAAATGTAGATATGATAGTAGGCTCAGGAATCTGTACACCAGTTGATTGACAGTTGAGAGGCGAGACCAAAGAGCCAAAGCTCAACCCCCGTAAGCACAACTAGGCCAGTACACACCTTTGGGATGAAATTTGACTCAAGAATAACCACGAAGAGCCAAATGCTGAAACCAGCAACCAAGGAAACCCCCTCCAAAAAACTTTCGTCTATAAGGCCCATCTCATCTCATCCCTTCTCAGCAGCGGCGGTTGCAAAACTCTCATATGAAGCCCAAGTTCACTCCCATCTTCTCTATGCTCTGTTCTCCTGGACTCTCTCTCACATAATTTATCCAAATTCTTCACAAAGATGGAGAACCTCACAAGAAGAATCACGGGAGACAAGATGACTGCCTTACTATTTTGTTCTCAAGGTTTCCCTATCCGGTCCATCATTGTGGACAAGTTGGCAGCCTCTACACAAGACGCTCAGCCATCAACAGCCTCATGCTGGTTGTGCCATTCTCAAGAACATGACTTCCTCAGCGATCATTCATCCTCCTTGACCGATTCGCGTTTGGGACAACTTCTCTCAACACGTAGATACGCGTTAATGTTAATGTAGCCACCATCTGAAGGCTCCAGCCTCGTCCTGTCACCAATGAGAGAGAGAGAGAGAGAGAGAGAGAGAGAGAGAGAGAGAGAGAGAGAGAGAGAGAGAGAGAGAGAGAGAGAGAGAGAGAGAGAGAGAGAGAGAGAGAGAGAGAGAGAGAGAGAGAGAGAGAGAGAGAGACAGAGAGAGAGACAGAGAGAGAGACAGAGAGAGAGACAGAGAGAGAGACAGAGAGAGAGACAGAGAGAGAGACAGAGAGAGAGACAGAGAGAGAGACAGAGAGAGAGACACAGAGAGAGACACAGAGAGAGACAGAGAGAGAGACAGAGAGAGAGACAGAGAGAGAGACAGAGAGAGAGACAGAGAGAGAGACAGAGAGAGAGACAGAGAGAGAGACAGAGAGAGAGAGACAGAGAGAGAGACAGAGAGAGAGAGACAGAGAGAGAGACAGAGAGAGAGAGAGACAGAGAGAAAGAGAGAGAGGTAAGGCTTACCATAAGCTATAGGAACTGAAAGCCCCTAAGCCTTCACCCGTGGCGTCGGAACCCCCTACTCACCTGCTGGCTTAAAAAAAGGTAAGAAGATAGGAATAAACAATATATATAACTTGAAGGAGGAGCCATAAGTGCCACCAGCACCAGACACAAATGTGCTCCTCGGAGCTCCTTCGTTACTCCAGCGTCTCCCACTCAAGGGTCAGGTTAAGGTCCTCCTTGAAGAGCGTCGAAGCCCCCGTCTTGTCCCTGTATTCCTTCTATTTTTGTACGTTTCTCCCCATTTTATTAATTTTTTTCATTCTTATTATTATTCTTTAGCTGAATTTGTATCTATTTTTTTTTATTTTGGGTTTTAACTATTTTGTGTGTTTAATTATTTTGTATTTTTAGTTTGAATTGTTCTGTATTTTAATTTATCTTGTTATTTTTTTTAGGTTGTTTAAGGTGTTTTATTGTTTGCATGTAAATATATGCGACAGGTGTTGGGTTTAGTGGGAGGTGTTTGGTAAGTGTTCCCTGGCGCTCACCTGTGTGGGGGGGGCGGCCAGGTGAGGCGCTCATCTGTGTGGGGGGCGGCCAGGTGAGGCGCTCACCTGTGTGGGGGCGGCCAGGTGAGGCGCTCACCTGTGTGGGGGCGGCCAGGTGAGGCGCTCACCTGTGTGGGGGGCGGCCAGGTGAGGCGCTCACCTGTGTGGGGGGGGCCCAGGTGAGGCGCTCATCTGTGTGGGGGGCGGCCAGGTGAGGCACTTACGAGGTCGTAATCTCTACAATAATACAAACAGTTATGACTTGCTCCAAACCCACACACACACACACACACACACACACACACACACACACACACACACACACACACACACACACACACACACACACACACACACACACACACCCACACACCCACCCCCACACACACACACACACACACACACACAACACGACTCGTACTGAGCTAAGGGAACTGAACTATGAAGACTGAACGAACTGGACTTCACTAAAATTAAGGAAAGAAGGATTAGGGCAGACATGATACCGACGTACAAGATACTGAGCGGGAGCATTGGGAAAGAAGATATAGAAGCAATGTTCAAATTAAAGACCAGTCACACGAGAGGACGTAATTGGAAACTGGAAACACAAATGGCTCACAGTGATATCAGAAAGATCTTTTTCAGTCTGAGTCGTAAATATGTACAACGGACCGGATGAGAAAGTTGTTGTAACCAGTTCGAAACAGTTTTAAATGTAAATATGATAAAAGCGCCAGAAATGAGTCATTACACTAATCTAAAAATGTTCAGAAGGCGGAGCTAGGAGGACCAGAGGACACGGGTGGAAGCCGGAGACACAGATGAGGCAGGACCAGAGGACACGGGTGGAAGCTGGAGACACAGATGAGGCAGGACCAGAGGACACGGGTGGAAGCTGGAGACACAGATGAGGCAGGACCAGAGGACACGGGTGGAAGCCGGAGACACAGATATACATTTATTATACAAGCTAGGCATCCTCATGTGGTATGAACAAGAGTTAGCCAAGCTTCCTCTTGCGTGTATTAACCCATTGATCAAACTGGTCATTTTCTGCAGTTGGGGTTCGAACCGGGGCCCTGAAAATGCCGTGGACGCGTGCCCCAGGATGGAGGCTTCCGCTCCGCTAAACACCTTTCGTAATCACGTTCTGGAAGATTATCAAAGCCTCGCCGAGCACAACCCTCATGGCTTCTCTCAGAGTTTAATATAAAGTTTTAAAATTTTGATTTTTATCATTTTTAAGGGAATAATTCTGGCAAGAAATTCTAAGGTTCTTTTACCATGCTATAAGAGTATAAGAGGTTTGTGCATACAATTAACTGTACTTGTAAGTGGGGGTTGAGCTTCAGCTCTCTTGGCCCGCCTCACAGCCTCCAGAACCCATTAAACCGCGAGGAAATTTTACTATTTATGAAATCAATGATAACTTGTGTTGTAAATATCAGAGTACACTAATATTTATTCGAGTGATAAACTCTGCGGATTTTAGACCGAACATTTCACTATCAACCGACTTCGTGAAAGGTTTTCTGAGCGTGTGAAGGTTCTGGCCCACGGCTACAACTACTTAAACATACCTTACTACCGTGATTATAACTTACAACTTAATAAAGTTTATTCCTAGTGAAATGTAATAGTAAAACTATTTAATTAAGCAGCATCTATGGGTCAGATTTCAGACTAGACTTTTACCGAGTCGTAAATAGAAAAATTGAAAAAAAATGTAAAAAATAATTTTTGTTTACAATTGTAAATAATTGTAAATAGGCTGCTTACACAACCTCCAGTTTGTGACCCAATTATCTATGTTTTTTTTTGTAAAATCCAACCATTTAAAAAATGGTTGGATTGGTAATTGAACACAAAATCCAAGATGTCCAGTTCAGTATATTTAGTTTTGAAATTATATATATATATATATATATATATATATATATATATATATATATATATATATATATATATATATATATATATAATATATATAATATAATATAATATAATCACACGCTGAACGTACAAATTCACCCCCCCCCCTCAAAAAATGACGTTAGAAAAATATAAGATTCGCCAATCGCCGACTGGGTCATTACTTCCACCATTTCAGAATCGAAGATTTTATTTTCCAAATTTTGATTGAACTTTACCTCCCCGAGTGGCCTGGGTACCCGCGGGCACACGGGTCTTTACTACCCTTTATTACTTCAATAAAAAGATCTCGGCCAATAAGCTTTGGATGATCTCGTTAGCAACAAATTTTTTTCGTCTTTATTGGCGACCGTTTAATTCCGCGAGCAGTTCCCGCCCCGCTGGGTTGGACTCAAGAAAATGCTAAATTGAGTTTTCTTGTGAAAGGGGGTCAGGATAAGGATTTTGGTATGAACGGTGAGGGGGGGGGGGAAGGAATGGTGCCCAATTTACAATCCTGTTTCTGAACAAATGTTTGCCTATTTACTAAACTTAAGAACATACGGAGAAAAGAAACTTCACGAGGCTTATTGCCCCATAAGAGACAACTCATATATATGTTCACCCGCACATATCTAGTTATATCTAGATTATATACATCTTTCCTACACTTCAATATCTTAATTTGAAACTATTGTTTTCTAATGACCAGACAACACACTAGAAGGTGAAGGGACGACGACGTTTCGGTCCGTCCTGGACCATTCTGAAGTCGACTGTGATTCATTCTCACAAGTGAAGGGACGACGACGTTTCGGTCCGTCCTGGACCATTCTGAAGTCGACTGTGATTCATTCTCACAATCGACTTGAGAATGGTCCAGGACGGACCGAAACGTCGTCATCTCTTCACTTTCTAGTGTGTGGTCTGGTCAACATATTTCAGCCACGTTATTGTGACTCTTCGTCTACATATATAATTTACATTTTCAACAAAAACGAAGCAAAAAGCAATTACTAGATTAACGTATACGAAATGGTTAACGAGCATAAGAAAAGAAAATGTTAATAACTTACTAAATATATATAATAAAAACACGAAATAATTAATATAGATTGGTGACGTTTAGAGTCAGAAGAAACCTGGGTAAATACTGGTTTGGAAACAGAGTTGTTGATTTGTGAAATAAATTACAGGGTCACAACAGAACATAGCAGGACAGTTTCAAGCGAAGGATTGACATATATAGACAAGTTTTCTTTGGTGTAAACAGGAGTTGTCTCGCATGGGACAATAGGCCTTCTAGCGTCTCATGTTTAGGTTTAAATTTATTAACTTCATCCTCAGTAACTTTTAATTTAATCTGTTATCTTATGTTATCTTCTAACATTTGTTCAGTTATAAATATCTTGACGAATATACCTCTCGTGAAGATGGTGATAAATTACAGGGTTATAATACCATTTATTTCGTCTTTATCTACCACTTGACCCGAGTCTGTTGACAGCGTCTCAGTGCTCTCAATAAATTGATGCGATGCTTAAGAAAAACAAATTGGAATTTTACTTAGATTTCTTTGTCATCCTGACTTAATAATTCCTCTTTGCTATCCTTTTCCCTTAACATTGTCCTTTACTTTGATAAAGCAATTGAAAGATAAGCTGTTTTTTTAATTGGAAAAAGAGTAAGCAGTTAGTTTTTAATCTCACGTTCATATATCTTTATTGCTAGACCAAGTTTCTAATATGGAATATTTTTTCAGAGTTATACGTGGCTTCATCCTAATACTAATATACCGTTTTCTTTGACTGGCTCTATAATTTCCTGCTTGAGAATACAGTCTTCGACTGCTTCAAAACATTCTTCTGCCTCAATTTCCTGTTATGTCTGTCCCATTTATTTGATTAAAATTTAAGTCACCCACAACAGCGATGTTACATGCAGATACATTAAATATTCTGTTCAGGCTTGATATCCCATAGACATATTATTAGGTTTTCATTAGATTAATTTATATAAATCCAAACTGTTTCTTAGTATCTGTTTTGATGCGTTAGATTTTTCTTAAAATTGCTATCTCACGTCTTAGCCAATTGTCCCATCAGCATGAAACATGTTTTTGTGATTGCAATAATATCATATTTGCATGCTTAAGTGTTTTTAACTAATTTATAATATCACTTATATTTGTATAATAAAGTTTTAAAATAATAATAATTCCTATAAGAACAATAAGATTGATAGGGTTAAAACTCACCTCCTCACCAATGAACTCGAGCTGCTTGCAAAAGGGAAAAATTAACTTGTTAAATTGTCTCTAGAATTAAATTTTTACTGCAATGAAAATTTATAAGCATATTAGCTTATATTTGTGTGTCAGTGTTTTTAAGGGGAGCTCTCAGAAGGTGTGCTCACAGGGTGCTTTCAGAGGGTGTGCTAACATGGGGTGTCTGAGAGGGGGTGTCGAGGTGTGCTAAGAAAAAACTCTCTTCTGCTTATATTCCTAGTCTTCAGTGTGTCACTGTTCATTAATGGGAATCGGTATATGATATGTGTGTGTGTGTGTGTGTGTGTGTGTACTCACCTAGTTGTGTTTGCGGGGGTTGAGCTCTGGCTCTTTGGTCAGGTGTGTTTGTGTTGGTGTGTGTGTGTGTGTGTGTGTGTGTGTGTGTGTGTGTGTGTGTGTGTGTGTGTGTGTGTGTGTGTGTGTGTGTGTGTGTGTGTGTACTCACCTAGTTGTGTTTGCGGGGGTTGAGCTCTGGCTCTTTGGTCAGGTGTGTTTGTGTTGGTGTGTGTGTGTGTGTGTGTGTGTGTGTGTGTGTGTGTGTGTGTGTGTGTGTGTGTGTGTGTGTGTGTGTGTGTGTGTGTGTGTACTCACCTAGTTGTGTTTGCGGGGGTTGAGCTCTGGCTCTTTGGTCAGGTGTGTTTGTGTTGGTGTGTGTGTGTGTGTGTGTGTGTGTGTGTGTGTGTGTGTGTGTGTGTGTGTGTGTGTGTGTGTGTGTGTGTGTGTGTACTCACCTAGTTGTGTTTGCGGGGGTTGAGCTCTGGCTCTTTGGTCAGGTGTGTTTGTGTGTGTGTGTGTGTGTGTGTGTGTGTGTGTGTGTGTGTGTGTGTGTGTGTGTGTGTGTGTGTGTGTGTGTGTGTGTGTGTGTGTGTGTACTCACCTAGTTGTGTTTGCGGGGGTTGAGCTCTGGCTCTTTGGTCAGGTGTGTTTGTGTGTGTGTGTGTGTGTGTGTGTGTGTGTGTGTGTGTGTGTGTGTGTGTGTGTGTGTGTGTGTGTGTGTGTGTGTGTGTGTGTGTGTGTGTGTGTGTGTGTGTGTGTGCACTCTCTTAATTGCATTTGCCGATTTCTACTTGCCTATTTATGCTTGCAGAATTCGAATTCAGCTCAAGGTCCCACCTTTTCAGCTGCTGTTTGTCTAATGCAATAAGCACAAACATTACTCCTATTATAAGAGCTTTTTAAATAATGGACTGAATTGCCTTCTGACGCCTCAGAATTTATTGTATTTTCCTACTAATCTTACGGTACAGAATATTGGTAAAGATCTCTACAGCTTGTTTGAGTGTCTTGAGTTCCTCTGTACCCCTCTGTAGCCTCCACTTACGTTCCCTTATCTAATATTTTCCAATTTAAAGAGGCCGTTCCTGCCCACCTTTTGTATTCCTCTCAGTATTATGTATGTAGTGATCATGTCCCCCTCAAAGGGGAGAGAAATTCAGCTGCATCCTGAATGACTCACCTGTACAGTGTCGTCCTGGATGAAGTAGCGGCCTCTCACTGGATGGTACCTGGAAGAACAGAGGCATTTTTCAGCTCAAGTGTGTCTAGAGGAAAAAAACTTAACAAAAATCACACATATTGGAGTCAGACCCAAGTATATAATGTAAAGTTTTTAATGAACTGACTCCATATTTCTTGAACTTTGTGGAATAGTCATGACTAAGTTTCTAAAACTTTTCGCATTGCATCAAACGGTTATAGAGGGTGTGTGTGAAGGTTTATATTTGCACAGTTTTCAACTAGCAAGAACTTCATGGGAAGAAAATCCATAACTCCAGCTCAATCGGGCATTCGGAGCCCAACACGAGATAGAATGCACATGAAACTTACCATGTCACTATCATTAATACTTCTGATGTATATCTATTTTCACACACGAGTATTGTTACAATTGCTCCTAAAAAAAATAAACTGAGCACAATTATGGAAAGAGAGATAATTTACAATCAATATGTCAGTTTTGGAGAGATGCACACACATACTCCTTGCACAGGGAGTGCAAGGAGTATGGGAAATAGTTCAACTAAGTTCAAACTAAGTTGTTAATACAGACTCCCTATTGATAGCAATTGCCATCACTCATCATCTGCACAACTGCATTCCCGCAACACCAGTCGAGGAGCATTGCTGGAACGCAGTTCCAGCAACGTCTCAGACCTTATGCACTGATGGCCTACGAATCCATCAGTGTTTATGGTCTGAGAAGTTATACTTTGTGGACAGTCAGTCTGGTTTAAGGCCTTGTACTTTGTCTTGAAACGGAGCTTGTTCTTTAGTTTGTTTCTTGAGTGAAAAGGAAGGAATTATAACTTGTCTTTCTTGTGTACCAAGAAAGACAAGTTATAATTCCTTTATAACAAGTCAGAGGTATAAGTTGTGAACCTTGTGTGTGTGTGCGCAATTGTTGACGGTGGATTGTTCGACTGTGGGAGATTATTGACTGAAAGTTACCGCTGGATATTCGATCTTATGAGTGACTGTTGACAGAGTGTATGAGTTGAGAGAAGGTTCAATGAGCTGGGAGGATTGGCAGTTAGTAATTTCAAGATAACGAGTGATAATCAAAAATTATTTTGAGCCATTGAAATAGGCTTTCGACCGACTGGAAGCCGGGAACCAGGAACTAAAGCTCTCCTTCATACAGATTGGCACACAGGTATAAAATAAACATTTATGAATCACGACACAAGGTGAATGGCAGATAAGGAATTTTTTCCCTGTATAAATCCCCAGATATAATAACCATTCATCATTGTATCGGGGGACAGGCAGCCAATATATATATATATATATATATATATATATATATATATATATATATATATATATATATATATAATTTTGCACATATGTTATGCTTATATTGAGGTGAACAGAGACGTTAGTTGATAGGAAACATGCCCAATCATTTCTCTCCCGCCCGGGATTCGAACCCAGAATTCCTGACTGTGAGTAGAGCACGAACCCGACTGCACTACCCGTTGAAACGTCAATGAATGACAGGCTGCATATGGTAGTGGCTGGCAGGAGGTGTGTGGCTCCCCCCCCCCCTGGTAGTGTCAATGAATGACAGGCTGCATATGGTAGTGGCTGGCAGGAGGTGTGTGGCTCCCCCCCCCCTGGTAGTGTCAATGAATGACAGGCTGCATATGATAGTGGCTGGCAGGAGGTGTGTGGCTCCCCCCCCCCCCTGGTAGTGCCAGGTGGCTTCTGGCACTCGGCCCAACTGATATCACTGGCACTCCAAACTCTTACCAGCCCAGTCCTCTTGGTTTAGTGTTGGGCCTATTAACTTCTGGAGGGTTATTAAGGCCAATGTAATTGATTACTAACCAAACAGAAAGATTAATTTAGTCTTTCAACATTGTCCTGAACTACGGTGGTAGTTCAGTGTCTTCACGCCGAGTGTGTGTGTGTGTGTGTGTGTGTGTGTGTGTGTGTGTGTGTGTGTGTGTGTGTGTGTGTGTGTGTGTGTGTGTGTGTGTGTGTGTGTGTGTGTGTGTGTTCGACGCTGTGAACATATCCCTTGTCAGGGCTGTCAGCCAACTATTAAGACACACGTCAGGGACATCATAACAGGGGGGCCAGATTCACGAAGCTGTTATGCAAGCACTTACGAACCCGTACATCTTTTTTCAATCTTTTACGGCTTTGTTTACAATTATTAAACAGTTAATGAGCTCGGAAGCACCAGGAGGCTGTTTATAACAATAACAACAGAAGATTGGCACGTTTTCATGCTTGTAAACTGTTTAATATATGTGAGCGAAGCCGTCAAAGATTGAGGAAAGATGTACACGTTCGTAAGTGCTTGCGTAGCTGCTTCGTGAATATCCCCTGGGGTTATGTACGGAAATGTTGACGAGGGGAAACGAACACAAGCAACTTCGCCGAATCGAACACGGGCACGTACTTTCACTATACATAAATATGTCAGCATAGGACACTTAGAAATGAATACAAAAAATTAATTGTTAAAGCAAGTAAATCCTCAATTATAAGGATTGACATGAAAGTGAAACGAAACACGTTGTAAAAAAACAATTAACAAACCTGAAAGCAAGAAAGTACGGGAGCTGCCAGGGTGAGGCACCGTGCTGGCAACCCGTTCTCGCAAATTTAATAAGTCAATATTGACTTATTAAATATGTGCATAGGTGACATACTTAACATAATAGATACCCTTAAAAAGATTCATAGAAAACACCGACCTTACCTAACCTTGTTAGTATCTTAAGATAAGCATCTTATTGCTTCGTAATTACAATTATTACCTAACCTATAATAGGTATAGGTTAAGTAATAATTGTAATTACGAAGCAATAAGATGCTTATATTAAGATACTAACAAGTTTAGTATCAAGGTTAGTTAGGTTAGTAACAAGGTTAGTAGGTTAGTAGGTTAGGTTAGGTTAGTAACAAGGTTAGTAGGTTAGTAGGTTAGTAGGTTAGTAACAAGGTTAGTTAGTTGTTTGCCCGAAACGCATTGCGTAATAGTGGCTTTAGGCATTGTATGTACTAGCTCTATCTATATATCAATCCATTAATGTAACATCACTTGTATGTATATACCTTACCTGAATAAACATCTGAATCTGAATCTGAATCAGGTTAGGTAAGGTCGGTGTTTTCTATGAATCTTTTTAGGGGTATCTATTATGTTTAGTATATCACCTACGGTTGGTGCTGGAGCACAGCCAAGACTGGAATGAGCCCAAACTAGGCAACAAGAAAGGATTACAGTTACGAACCGGGAGCAAAAAACACGATAAAAGGAAACAATATCAAGGGGAGATTAAAGTCAATTGGCCAATTATTTCAACGAGAAGAAAGTAACAAGGAAGAAAACGATGATTCATCTGAGGCTCATTTGATTTCATAGATTAAATTTAAATAATTCTTCTTATCAACTTTTTGGTAGACTTAGCTTAAAATTTCGAAGTCTTATGATATTATTCGATGGTATGTGAGCAAGGGAGTGTGATGATGGTTTGAAAACTGGAACCAGGGGCCAGATTCACGAAAGCACTCACGCAAGCACTTACGAACCTATACATCTTTTCTCAATCTTTGGCGGCTTTGTTTCCAATTATTAAACAACTAATGAGCTCCGAAGCACCTGGAGGCTGTTTATAACAATAACAACAGTTGAATGGGAAGTTTTCATGCTTGTAAACTGTTTAATATATGTGACCATAGCCGTCAAAGATTGAGGAAAGATGTACATCTTCGTAAGTGCTTGCGTAAGTGCTTTCGTGAATCTGGCCCCAGATTTCTTTATGCAAATCTTCCATTTTCACAATTTTACTTCCAATATATCTGACCTACCAGTCAGAACAAGCGAGTTCATACATTATATTAGCACACAATACAGTTGGACAACTCCTCAGAAACAATTAGAGGTCTTTTGACAAGCCACCGGCTTCTTGTCCCCGTCGAGGCCACTAAAAAGATGATGATCCCTCAAGATAAACAAAATTTTCTGCTGTGAATTGTATATTGTAATATTTGAAGTAGAAATAGAATCCAAATAAATAAATATGAGAATCATAATTTAATTAAAAAAACATTAATATATCACACACACAGAGATCACACTAACGTGATGCATCAAATGAACAAATTCACAAGGGCCGTGACGAGGATTCGAACCTGCGTCCGGGAGCATCCCGAACCTGCGTCCCTCCCGGACGCAGGTTCGAATCCTCGTCACGGCCCTTGTGAATTTGTAACATTAATATATCTTTTATCAAAAATGGTTTAAAATTAAAAAGACAATCATTAAACCAAACTTTCTCCCGTGAAAAATAAAAGCAATAAGCAAGGTGAGGAGATCCCGTGACTATACCATCGTTTACCTATATATTTGCCAATTAGAAAAAGTCCTAAACGACAAGCTAGAGCAGTTTATTTATTTTAGGCTTAGAAAAATCTATATAATTTAATTCAGTCAACAAATTATTTATACATATAACAAGGGTTTTCAATCAATGAAATATTAGTCAACTGAAATTCCACATGTAAATTGTTCACAAGAGCCCAGATGGACGGGGCCAGTCTGAGCACATTCTTCTGACAAGAGCCCAGATGGATGGGGCCAGTCTGAGCACATTCTTCTGACAAGAGCCCAGATGGATGGGGCCAGTCTGAGCACATTCTTCTGCATATTTTATTAATAATAGTCCAAATATATAAAACGGGAATCAGAAATTTGTCTATATAATAATTAAATGTTGACCAGACCACACACTAGAAGGTGAAGGGACGACGACGTTTCGGTCCGTCTCTCAAGTCGATTGTGCCACTTGATAAATTTAGCCACGTTATTGTGACTCATCGCGTGCAATAAATTAATGATCCAATGGCAGAACTTGTCTAATTGGGTCACCAATCTAACGTGTTTCTGGAAGACCCTATAATATACCACGAGAGGAACTAGTAACTACAAAATCCCTTTACCTCGTTAGAGGATACGGCTCGATTTCCTACAGCTAAATTATAACGACTGCACCCACTTGTTAGCCACGACTGTGACAGTAGTTTATGTGAGATCCTGCATGATCAGTGCAGACGAGGAGTCACAATAACGTGGCTGAAGTATGTTGACCAGACCACACACAAGAAAGTGAAGGGACGACGACGTTTCGGTCCGTCCTGGACCATTCTCAAGTCGATTGAATGGCCCAGGACGGACCGAAACGTCGTCTTCCCTTCACTTTCTAGTGTGTGGTCTGGTCAACATGATCACTGACCCGTTTTCTGATCAAATATGGAATCAACAGATAATCCACTGTAGCCCAGAGCAGTACAGTAATATGGCTTAATTTACGATGTTCTGCATTAGTCACAACACGAAACCAGTCGTGTGAGCACTGAAACAGCGAACCCCGAGCGGGACAGCGCTCGGGGTTCGCAGGTCCCAAGTTCGATTCCCGGCGGAGGCGGAAACAAGTGGGCGGAGGTTCATCCACCCTGATGCTCTGTTTACCTAGCAGTAAAATAGGTACCTGGGAGTTAGACAGCTACTACGGGCTGCTTCCTTGGGGGCGTGTAACGAAAAAAAGGAGGCCTGGTCGAGGACCGGGCCGCAGGGACACTAAGCCCCGAAATCATCTCAAGATAACCAAGGTGAATGGCAAAAGAAATAAGAGTAGAGGGTGAGGTGATGAGCCACTAAACTAACCATACAAATCAGGGACCAGATTCACGAAAGCAGTTACGCAAGTACTTACGAACGTGTACATCTTTCCTCAATCTTTGACGGCTTTGGTTACATTTATTAAACAGTTTACAAGCATGAAAACTTGCCATTCAACTGTTGTTATTGTTATAAACAGCCTTCTGGTGCTCCGGAGCTCATTAACTGTTTAATAATTGTAAACAAAGCCGTCAAAGATTGAGAAAAGATGTACAGGTTCGTAAGTGTTTTCGTGAATCTGGCCCCAGGTGATCAGGTTAAATCAGGTGATTGTAGTGGGTATGACGGTTTGGGGAGTGACGTCACTGCCCTAATAAAAACAATGTCTATACACGCAGAGGAATGACTAGCGATGTATAGTAAACGAACGAAATCAAAATTATATACGAACATTAAATTTTGTGAAGCCGGTATCGTACGAAGAATCACAACCTATCGTTTTAGCGATCATTATTTATTTAATTAAATTAAATAGTAACTGTTATCGGCTGTGGAATCAAATCTATACGTCGCTCTACTATGTATCTTTTTTTTTTTTTTTTTTTTTTTGAGATATATACAAGAGTTGTTACATTCTTGTACAGCCACTAGTACGCGTAGCGTTTCGCGCAAGTCCTTAATCCTATGGTCCCTGGAATACGATCCCCTGCCGCGAAGATTCGTTTTTTCATCCAAGTACACATTTTACTGTTGCGTTAAACAGAGGCTACAGTTAAGGAATTGCGCCCAGTAAATCCTCCCCGGCCAGGATACGAACCCATGACATAGCGCTCGCGGAACGCCAGGCGAGTGTCTTACCACTAAACCACGGAGACTTTTTCTCATTTTACCTGCCACACCAAGGGAACTCACACAGCAAATAATCATTTCATGTTACAAGAATTACCTGTCAGCACTCAATATTCACCCGTAAGTCACAGCGCTGGCTGTCACTATTCTCAAGTGTCAGCAGTTTGCGTCACGTTTGACAAACAACATAATCTGCTCATTTCTGCACTGATGGCTAGTTCACACAGTCAACAAACCCAACACTTTTTCTCGTTTTATTTCCAACTCTTCACAGCTGCTTATTTTGATAATTTTTTCCCCAGATATTGTGAATAATACAATATACAATGGATGTATTTGGTCTTAACGAATGTCGTCTTGTAAGTCACAGGAAAATAACATAAATCAAGTAACTTTGGGATACGATTCAGACTTTTGGCTTATACAAAAGTTATGATAAACATTGGTAGGTTATTGTATAAATCTATCACAGTTACTAAGTCTTTGACGGGACACGACACAGGGTGACACGGGACACGACACAGGGGCTGACACGGGCACGACACAGGGGCTGACACGGGCCAGGGATAACCGCTGTCAAGAGTGTCAGCCTGCTGTTGGCCCTGACGAAGGGGGCGTGTGTCGGCTGGCTCACCTGGGGTCGGCGATCAGTGGCCAGCAGCGGGCTATGCAGGCGCCCATGGTGCTTCCTGCGGGCGTGGGCGTGACGGCCGCGTCTCACAGCTTCTGGGCGTCGACATAAGTATCCAAGTGAGCGACTGGAGAGGCCACCAGAGAAGAGAGACGGCGGAGCGCGGCGCTATCCGCCATGCCGGGCAGCTCGGCTGCTCCACCAGCTCCTACCGCTCGTAATCAATAGTAGTGTCCGAGCCAGCCCACACTGGCGGCCGCTGACGGACTACTGACTCATCGTAGCGGCCAGTCACGGCATCGCGAGGGGCTCAGTTGCTGTGGTCAGCAGGCTGGACACTGCTCACGGACTCGGCCACCACCACCGTCACTACTCTCCCCGCCCCCACTAGAGCAGGCTTCACTGCCTCACGCGACACTCTCCAGGTTCGCACGCAAGGGTTATCAGCTGATATCAATGTGGCAGGAACACGTGGTGGGCAGCGGGCCTCTATCAGGCAGCCACGTGTTCTTACACTCGGGATCCTTCAAATCTTCCTGCAGGACTCCTCAACTGCGCAACTGTGGCGTTCTGGCTGCGATACAAGAGTCTATATACTAGATAAAAGAGGCGTCCGGGAGGTCATCCCGCTCTCCTGCGTTCTTGACAAGTTGAGTTCTTGAAAGCGAGGATTGGTGGAGCAGCATGTAAATTCTTCATGGTCTTAGATTAATATTTGTTTTAAATAGCAAACTCTCTCTCACAAGTCATGTTCACTGAAGGGTCCCTCAACCATTCAACATGTTCAGCTTGGTTGTTCTTTGCCACGACAAGGCACGACGGCTTATATTTTGAGTGGGGAGACCCGCTAAGCACCTGGGGCTAGATTCACGAAGCAGTTACGCAAACACTTACGAACCTGTGCATCTTTTCTCAATCTTTGGCGGCTTTGTTTACAATTATTAAACAGTTAATATGCTCCAAAGCACCAGGAGGCTGTTGATAACAATAACAACAGTTGATTGGCAAGTTTTCATGCTTGTAAACTGTTTAATAAATGTAACCAAAGCCGTCGAAGATTGAGGAAAGATGTACACGTTCGTAAGTACTTGCGTAACTGCTTGGTGAATCTGGCCCCTGGCTCTGCCCTTCACACCTAACACATTTCCCATGCTCTCTACAGACATATGTGTACATGTCTTTAAACTTTGTTTTAATTGTTAGTTATACTTTGTCATCCTTAACTGCGCTTGGCTCTTTAACAGTAAATAGGTACCTGGGAGTTAGACAGCTGCTTCGGCCTGCATCCTGGGGATGTGTGTGAATGTTACTTGAGTGAGAAATATATGTAGTAGATACGATAGAGGAAAACAGATCGTGAGTCAAATATATGTAGTAGATACGATAGAGGAAAACAGATCGTGAGTCAATTCATTTAACAACCGACTATTAGAATGACGGGGCCCAAGAGTTAACCGCTCGATCCTGCAAGAACAAATAGTAAGCACATACTTGATCTCAACTTCAACAAACGCAGAACAAGGAGGACGTGGAACAGGAAGCAAGAGACTATATGACGACTGTGATGCCAGAGGAAGTCGTCTTCCGTCAGCAGTCAAGGAAGAGGTCCACGAGGCAACTGTAGAGGTCCACGAGGCAACTGTAGAGGTCCACGAGGCAACTGTAGAGGTCCACGAGGCAACTGTAGAGGTCCACGAGGCAACTGTAGAGGTCCACGAGGCAACTGTAGAGGTCCACGAGGCAACTGTAGAGGTCCACGAGGCAACTGTAGAGGTCCACGAGGCAACTGTAGAGGTCCACGAGGCAACTGTAGAGGTCCACGAGGCAACTGTAGAGGTCCACGAGGCAACTGTAGAGGTCCACGAGGCAACTGTAGAGGTCTACGAGGCAACTGTAGAGGTCCACGAGGCAACTGTAGAGGTCCACGAGACAACTGTAGAGGTCCACGAGGCAACTGTAGAGGTCCACGAGGCAACTGTAGAGGTCCACGAGGCAACTGTAGAGGTCCACGAGGCAACAGTAGAGGTCCACGAGGCAACTGTAGAGGTCCACGAGGCAACTGTAGAGGTCCACGAGGCAACTGTAGAGGTCCACGAGGCAACTGTAGAGGTCCACGAGGCAACTGTAGAGGTCCACGAGGCTACCGTCACCGGTGGAACACGTAAACAGTAAAACATCGAGTGTGTATACTCACTTCACAAACACAAGAACAGACTTCAGGAACATGAACATGGGTTCTTTCAGGATATTGTATACCATCTATGTGAGGCCGGTGGCTGAGTATGCAGCACCGGTGTGGCACCCAGCCTCATAAAGAACTAACTTTAACTTTAAAATTGCATTAAGTTTTTCACGTTACGGAAACTAGAAATAAGAAAGTTGGAGTATGAGGACAGATTAAAGTATATTATCCTCACTTCGCATGGAAAGATTGGAGCCAGAGGAGACATGATAGAGGCACAGAAGATACACAAGGATACAACCCGGGAGAGATCACAGCTGGGAATTAGATTTTTATACAATATAAGTCAGAGAGACGTAAGGAACCATTGTTATCATTGTCCAGAAGGCGAGGAAGACGATGGCAGAATGGAGCAGAGGCAGAGAGTAAGATAACATCTTTAACAGCTTCACAAACTCTTAATGATATCAGATCATTAACAGCTTGTGACGTTACACAGATCAGAAAGTTAGCAGAACAAAAAAAATATGTTATAATCTATTTCATCAGCCAATCCACAGCTGACAAGGCGAGTCAACAGGAGTAGACACTAGTTAATCTGGAGAATAAAAAGCCCCAAAATTGGCGAACTTTTATTACAAGCAAATGCAAAGTGCAGACAATAAATGCAGGCAACAGGAGGCCAGCAGACCAAAACACTATGATGGGAACCGTCTCCCGAGATCGCTTGGACTGGTCGGTACATGGACGGCCTTGCTTCTTGCAAAGTCGGCGTTCGATCCCCCCATGGTCCAAATAGTTAGGTACCTTCACACACATCTTTATATTCCAGTACTTGCCCTCATAATCTTTCCCTTTCCTGTGATATATAAACATACTGTCATATAGCTCCTTTCCCCCACAATTACCTTACTGAGATCAGAGGATGACAGAAGCCCTAGTGACCATGAACCATCAGTGGGAACACATATCAGCCGTTGAACTGAATACAACAAAATATAGAATATATATTGAACAAAATGTAGAATAAAGCTTCTTCATTTTGTGTGGTGGACACCTACCGCTGCCTATATACATAGATATATATAGATATACATAGATATATTCTTACTTTGAATCTCTTTTTGGACTTGTTCTGGCTACAGAGATTTATCAAGAGTGGCTGATTATTGCTAGTGTGGTATTCAAGAGTTCAATCACATCTATCTGGAATAAGTTTCATGTTTGTGTTGAGGAGTGAGGCTTTTTAAGTGTAAATAGCAACTAGGAACGTGTGGGCTGAACGTGTTTAGAGGTCAAATCGGAGACTGTATGTTGTCTGAAGGCTGAGTTTGTAATACTTCTGATACCGAAAGCGTGACCCTAAGGCACATTTACACTAGTGAAAAAAGGGTACAGTAATAAATTGATGGAGGTCGGAAGAATAAGGCTTAAGAACTGATGCTCGATCCTGTAAGCACAACTAGGTGAGTACATACACAATTTTTTTGACGGTGTATCGAGCAAGTGGTCGAGAGTGCCTGGCAGTGCCTGGCAGTGACTGGCAGTGCTTCTCAGTGCTTGCTAGTGCCTGTCTTCTTCTTCGTCTGGCATGTATATTGTCTCCAGGGTGGAGCTCTACACCCAGTGTCTCCAGGGTGGAGCTCTACACCCAGTGTCTCCAGGGTGGAGCTCTACACCCAGTGTCTCCAGGATGGAGCTCTACACCCAGTGTCTCCAGGGTGGAGCTATACACCCAGTGTCTCCAGGATGGAGCTCTACACCCAGTGTCTCCAGGATGGAGCTCTACACCCAGTGTCTCCAGGATGGAGCTCTACACCCAGTGTCTCCAGGGTGGAGCTATACACCCAGTGTCTCCAGGATGGAGCTCTACACCCAGTGTCTCCAGGATGGAGCTCTACACCCAGTGTCTCCAGGATGGAGCTCTACACCCAGTGTCTCCAGGATGGAGCTCTACACCCAGTGTCTCCAGGATGGAGCTCTACACCCAGTGTCTCCAGGATGGAGCTCTACACCCAGTGTCTCCAGGATGGAGCTCTACACCCAGTGTCTCCAGGATGGAGCTCTACACCCAGTGTCTCCAGGATGGAGCTCTACACCCAGTGTCTCCAGGATGGAGCTCTACACCCAGTGTCTCCAGGGTGGAGCTCTACACTCAGTGTCTCCAGGGTGGAGCTCTACACCCAGTGTCTCCAGGATGGGGCAAATAAATCTCAAACCACCTTGTTTCTCCAAAACTCAGGACTAGCAGCAGGAAACTGGCTATAGTATGTCCTCGTCTTTGAAGCTTTACAAAACATTAGTGTTTGCAGTAATACAGAATAAAGCATCTTGGTATTTTATTGTAATTTGTATTAATAACTAGTTGTATTTTCAGAAATACATCATTTAGAAGTGTAAATATTTAGTACATTAATCTAGTGGAGTATGCTATAGTCCTTGATACATAGAGATTAGTGCACAACGCTCTAGTATGTACCGTAGAAGGCTGTATTTTGTATCGTTGACACAGCTGTGGTTTGTGTCCAAATATTGTAACTTCTACAGACCAGCATACTGTGTCCACCAGTAGTATTCAACGTACATGATTAATTAGAGGTCGTACCCAATTAAAGTCTTATTCAAAGATTAGTTGACAGGTTTACCTACTTGGAGACGTTCGATGGAGACTAACTGGATTGTTCTGTTCATCTACTAACGAACAGAACATCACTGTTGACCTTCAAGCAAGTGTGAGGTGTTCTACGACTAACAGATGTTCTCTATTCAGTCACTAGCACTCATCAGGTGTTTTGCCACTAACAGGTGTTCTCTATTCAGTCACTAGCACTCATCAGGTGTTTTGCCACTAACAGGTGTTCACTGAACGAGACGGATAGTGGAGTGGTTTTCGTACTGGCCTTACAACTAAGAAGCCAAGCGTTCGAATCCCAGTTCGAACTCAATATTCGAACTCCCAATATCGAACTCAATATATTGCACTCAATTCCAGCCTATTCGCAGTTCCGTTTCCAGAGTTTCTAGAGTTCCGCAATATATAGCATATATCAAGTTAACTTTTTTAACAGTTTTCAATAAAAAGTGTTTCTTATTAATATGTTAATTGTCTGTATTAAGTAAATTAGAGCAGTTTGTTCATCAGTGTTTATTAAAAATTTTCCTTAGGGACCTTAAATTAATGTTCTATGCTGGTTAATTATTATTTACTGTTCTTTAGTGTTCATTGATGAATCTATCATCGTGTTTGAAAGTCAACGTTCCTTTGATGATAGTTCTTTTCATTGTTCTTCAATTGGTCTTCTTCTGGGGGTAGTAAATCACTGTTTGGAAATAGTTGTTCTTCAACGTGCAGAACAACATGACGTTTAATACGGTCGTAACCGTTTTGTTCTCGAGATTAATCTGGTTCATTGATTCACATTGTTCTTGTAACACCCATAGTTCATCGGGTCTAGAGTGTTCGTGACTCTGCCACGGTTCGAAGGGTCCAGACTGTTCTTGAGATTTCAATGGTTCTTGGGGTCCAAAGCGTTCTTGGGTCTTCCATGATGTATGTGGTCGACGTGGGTCTTGTCATATCCCTCAGTAGTGTCATTCAACTGGTTACTGATTATCCCAGTGGTCCCGTGGCCCAGTGAACCTGTGCTGCTTCCTTCCAAAATGCTGTTTATCTGAGCTCCGACACCCTCATCGTGGCTTTGGTTGGGGCAAAGTTTGCCATCTATCTTGAAACCGGAATCTTGCTGGCTCTTCTGACTTACCTCAATGCTAAAGACTTGCCCCATACCCGAGGGAGTGTCAGCATCCCTAAGCTCATTCGTTTCCACCAATGGCTGTCTCGAGAGAACGTCTGGGTTCTGGTTGGTGATTTGCTTGCGTTTGGATGTTTCCCGTGAAGGAGCGCTGCTGGACGTGGGATGGGAGGTGTTCGCAGAGCCTGAAGACGTGTGGGAGGAGCAGGAGGTCTGATGGGAGAAAGGTGTGCGGGGGAGTGAACCGGAGGTCTGACGGGAGATCGAGTTGGATGTCCTGCTGGAGATTGGGAACCGAGAGAGGAAGGTGGACGCTGTACCCGCGCTGCGGTTGTGGTGTTGGTCTGTTGAGAGTAATGAAATATTACTCGTCTGGCTACCACTGAGACACATCATATTCACACAAATATCAGTAAACAATGTGTAATAACGGAAGACATTACCTTCATGGACTTCTGACACCATGAAAGGCTTTTCATCAACACATTTGGCAATAATTAAGTTGATTTAAATGTGGCTGCAACACAATTCGCAATTAAGACAAAAGTATTCTAAAGAAAAAAACCCAACTTATGCTGTATACCTCTACAGAGGCCATAGTATACCTACATAACCCTACTAGGGATACAATACACTATTAGTTACACCTACGAAGCAAAATCCACATACAAGAGGCTATACAAAACACTTTTATTGAAAAAAGCGTCCCCTTGAGTACCCATAGCAATAGCAACAGCTGCAATAATGTTTAATATGGACATTTCAATACATAGAGTTCTTATTACACCCCTGTAACAATATATTGTTGAGTCATACACACTTTTTATTACAATATATGAGTTGAAAATTGCCATAAATCAGATAAACATTGCAATAAATCAGATAAACATTGCAATAAATCAGATAAACATTGCAATAAATCAGATAAACATTGCAAATAAATCAGATAAACATTGCAATAAATCAGATAAACATTGCAATAAATCAGATAAACATTGCAATAAATCAGATAAACATTGCAATAAATCAGATAAACATTGCAATAAATCAGATAAACATTGCAATAAATCAGATAAACATTGCAATAAATCAGATAAACATTGCAAGAATTAATTTAAACATTGGATCTAGATGTTAAACATTGAATATATTTATATAAAACATGGAACATGAAGTATTGCGAGGTAGTATATTTCCACTTAGGTTATGTTATACGAGGAAAAATATACCTTACTCTGTCATACCAGACGTAATTTAATCTGTGTCATACCAGGAGAAGTATACCTTAGTGTCATACCAAGAGAAGCATATTTTACAACATGTCATACTAGGAGCAGTATACCTTACTCTTTGTCATACACGTAAAAATATACGTTTCTGTCCATAGCCAGCCAGATCCCCTTAGTTATGTCCAGTTCAGAACGTCAGTAGTCACAGTATCGACGTTGAGCGTCGATTCAACGTCAAGAAAACTGTAGGGTATACGTCACTGAGCAGAGTACGTTTTTATATATATATTACGACGCAGCGTTGTCGCGACGTAAGAACGTTATAAAAAGCGTCGATGTTACGTTGCGTGTGTGTGAGATGGGGATACGTCATAATAACGTAGCTGAAACAAATCACCCAACCGAGTCACGTGTACGTCACGACGTTTCGGACCCTCCTGGATACGAATCAAGCTGTGGACGGTCCGAAATTGTCGTTACTTCCACATGTGTGTGTGTGTGTGTGGTCGGTTATTTACACAAGCCATACCTAAAGTAAACAATTTGTGAATTTACACAGAAGCAACACACACACACCTCTAGGTGTACCTAAACCGTTTATCTTAGTGTAGATTCTGTCACTAAGACCGTATCCAAGAGGGTAGTATTTAAGGCTAATAACTACTTATGTTAATACCTATTAAAAAATGCTGTATAGATTTACTAATGCTCAAAAAGTCTTTATTCAGAAGATAACTTGATAGAACGAGAGATTAGGGTTTAGTTATGGAAAGATAGTGATCTTTTGTTAGTACGGTTTCCAGGAATGTTATCTTAGTTATACTGAAGAATAGTTACATATATAATCTATAATAAGGTCAGACAATACTCTATTTAGACTTTTTTACATTACTATGGCTGCTATTTTACATTATTACTACATTATTACTTTAAGTCTTATAAAGACTATTATTATACATTCGGTTTTAATCATGCGGAAATATAAAAATATTAGATAATTTCTTAAGTTAAAAAAATTAATGTAATTACACCAAGTTAGACTTCAAGACTTTTATTAAGGTTGAAATACTATATATTATGAATTGGCTCGAATTACTTATAAAATTGGCTAGAATTACTTATAAAATACTACATACGATCTGGCTAAGTTTTGGGCAAAGAAACTTCAGATAATTATCATGAAAGAACACAAAGCTAATAAGACCTCTCATGATAATTAGAACCCGCTACCTGAAGTTGTAATTACAACTAATCACCATCAGCTGCATATGCGAAGTTTCCTAACACGAAAATAGCCATTAAGAATCTAAACAGGTTGTCGTTCAGGATCTGTGTATACCGCATATGTCAGACTAATTCTGGAATATGCAACACCAGTGTGGTGTCCATACCTAGATAAACATAAAAATTATCTGGAGAAAGTTTAGATACATGCCTCAATGCTAGTCTCAGAGTTGAGGTGGTGATAGAGTTACGAGGAAAAACTAAGTTAAATTTCACGTCACTGGAAGAGATAAGAAATAAAAAAGACGTGATCACATCATTCAAATATATTAAAAGTTCAGAAGTAAGCAACAAGACTTGTCATAGAACTGAAGGAGATGACAGTGAGAGAGACTGAGAGAACTCAACCCTCACAACATTGAAGGAAAGAAGAAACTGAGAAGACATGCTAATAACGATAAGGAGATAAGGGGAAATGAAAGGGTGGATAAAGAGGCAATGTTTAAGATGAGAAACACTTGGGACCAAGATACACGGGTTTCATGATAGAAACGTAGATATATATTCCTAAACGTAGAAATACGCTAAATATAAGCTAGTGGGGAGCTGGTTCTGGGTTTCTGTATTTCAGTATTAAATACGTGGTGGAAAACCAAGAATGTGGACTTGTTCGATAATACTTTACAGGCTTGTTTGTTCTCTTGCTAGGAGATGACACTTATAGTCGAGCGTCGTTATCTTGAGGTTATCTTGAGATGATTTCGTAGTCATAGTCAGTAGTCAGTAGTCAGTAGTCGTAGTCGTAGTCAGACGTCGTAGTCAGTCAGACGTCGGGTTAGGCTACATTATTTTACGTTGGCTAAAGTTAAGGGGCTTACGGGAAAAATATTTTGAGGTAGAAAGAATTTGACAATATTATCAACAGATGTCTTGAAGCGTGTGGCATGGTTAAAAGCACGTCACTCCAGGGCCCCAAGGTTGACAGGTGAGGGGACTCATCAGAGTGCTTGTCTATACACTAGCTGTCACAGGGAATACTCACACATCACATTGAAGCACATCCCTGCACACTGATGGTGGCAGGAAGCAGTCATGTTAAAGCACATTTAGGCAAATCACTACACAGTAAAATTAACAGGTGAGCACATCAGAGCACATCACTACACACTGGTGGCAGCACAAGTTGAGCACATCACTACACATTGGTGGCAGCACAAGTTGAGCACATCACTACACACTGGTGATCTCGCAAGACATGGGGTCATAATCGTGCTCCGAGACAACCTTACTCGCCTCTGCAAGATGGGGAATAATTTTAGCAACACTGAGCCAACAGACAACAACAAAACAATGTATATACCAGTTATGACATCTTTTAAGACCTGAGACATGTAAACATCTTAAGACCTGTTATATGTGGATATCTTAAGACCCTGGGAGAGTGTAGCCAAGTGAGTGTAGTGTATGGGAAACTGTTGAGTGTACTCACACACACCCAAATTTGTAGGACAAATATTTTGGGGGTATGGGACGGACATAGGCTGCTCGGGGAAGGACATTTATTTATTTAATAAATATTAGTAATTATTGACACCTCCCCATTCGATTCTTCAAGGATTAAATTCGGGACACTAGTGAAATGTTGGTGGAGATTCCCGAAGAGTTTTTCGTCATCAGAACAAAATTATCTCCCTGAACCCAAACATAAATTTCGTTGCTCATTAATATTATACTTTTTGAAAGAGAAGAATGAACGAAACGTTGAAGAAAATAAATCCTTCAATGATTACAAAAGTTTCTTTACCATGAATTTTGCTAATATGATTGTTCTCCTTAATACTGTTGCTTAAAATAATAGCTCAAAGCATAGAAAGCTTACACTATAAGCTCATTAAGGCCAGTGTTGTCATATTTAAAAACACACATGCATCAACACAAATATATATATATATATATATATATATATATATATATATATATATATATATATATATATATATATATATATATATGTCGTACCTAATAGCCAGAACGCACTTCTATGCCTACTATTCAAGGCCCGATTTGCCTAATAAGCCAAGTTTTCATGAATTAATATATTTTTTCTAATTTTTTTCTTATGAAATGATAAAGCTACCCATTTCATTATGTATGAGGTCAATTTTTTTTATTGGAGTTAAAAATAACGTAGATATATGACCGAACCTAACCAACCCTACCTAACCTAACCTAACCTATCTTTATAGGTTAGGTTAGGTTAGGTAGCCGAAAAAGTTAGGTTAGGTTAGGTTAGGTAGGTTAGGTAGTCGAAAAACAATTAATTCATGAAAACTTGGCTTATTAGGCAAATCGGGCCTTGAATAGTAGGCATAGAAGTGCGTTCTGGCTATTAGGTACGACATATATATATATATATATATATATATATATATATATATATATATGACAATGTCAGACCACGGAGGAAAATGAAACAGGAATTTCCTTAAGTACTTTCGTATATTAAATACATCTTCAGAAGGAATCTATATTTAATATACGAAAGTACTTAAGGAAATTCCTGTTTCATTTTCCTCCGTGGTCTGACATTGTCACATTCTTAATCACGTGTTTATTTTCGTGATATACACACACACACACACATATATATATATATATATATATATATATATATATATATATATATATATATATATATATATATATATATATATATATATATATATATATATATATACGCACTTTGAAGATTATTAATCAAAATAGTATCTAATTCACCTGAAATGCTTTATGTCAAATAACAATAAATATTTATAATTCAAAATTAATAATGTTCCCTCAAATTCAATTATGTGTTGTAGTTTGCTGTGGGAGCACTGTGAGCCTTGGAGGGGAGAGAGAGAGAGAGAGAGAGAGAGAGAGAGAGAGAGAGAGAGAGAGAGAGAGAGAGAGAGAGAGAGAGAGAGAGAGAGAGAGAGAGAGAGAGAGAGAGAGAGGAGGGCTGAGGGAGTCTTGTGAGGTAGGGGGTGAGGGACATAGGTGAGTTATGAGTGAGGAGTTGAGGGTAGGGCGGGAGCTGAAGGGTGATGGAGCAACCTGTCCTCTCACATGATACATTACATTTGAACATCGAAATCCCTAACGGACGAATAAAGGGATACTATTAATCGTACCGGCTTACAAACATTCACGTTTTCTATGAGTGATCGATAGGCTAAGTTAGGTTAAGTTCGATCTGTTAGTACATCTATATTTTCTGTCCATTGTGTTAGCTCGAGAGGACGGGCTGGAATGAGACGGATGAGACATAATGCAAATGAGACAGAGACGAGTGCCACCTCCCTCGTCGCAGTGCCTCAGGAGGCAGGCAGAGGGCCGTCAACCACAACAGCGGCGCTGTAAGACCTTGAGAGTACCTGAAGTCCTCCTCCAGCGAGCCAGGATCTTCCTGAAGCCCAGCCTGAAGTTGTCGCTGAAGCCGCCGTAGAGGAGAGGGTTGAGAGCGGAGTTGGAGTAGCCGAGGCAGTAGGCCCAGAAGAGCGCAGTCTCGAACCAGTCCGGCATCTGGAACATACAGACTCTACTCACTGTGCTATCGGACCTCATAAGCAAGTGCCCGTCCTCATAAACAACAGCCCGTCCTCACAAACATGTGCCCGTCCTCATAAACAACAGCCCGTCCTCACAAACATGTGCCCGTCCTCATAAACAACAGCCCGTCCTCACAAACAATGGCTAAATGGGCATTAATCCAGAGTGTCGTGAAGATGCATATATCGTAGTCCACTTGAATGCACATTGACCCAACTGTCATCCTTGAGGTCTGAGCAAATATCCTTCAAAGTAACTTAACATGATTCAATCCCCCATCACGTCTAAACTCACGTTAACTTCCTTAATACTTGTAAAATACATTCCAGGTAGTATATTATACCTACTGGGTAGAATATTAATACCTACGGGTAGTATACAATAAACTACATCATTTTTATCATAGTATATCATACGAAACGGGAAACAGAGCATACCTACGGGGGTAACTCAACCATACTGCGTATATAGTGTTCTGTACTTACCAGTTAATACAAGGTACGTACCGGGTAATACAAGACACGTTCGGGTAATACAGGACACGTACCGGGTGGTCAACGACCAGGTCGTACATAATGAGGGAGTGGAGGGGCGCCCAACAAGCGGTGAAGGCTAGAAGTACCATGGCGGTCATCTTCACAATCTACCACAACACACCCAAGTTAGTGTCATCTAAATATTGTAACCTATTGTAAATAAAACTGTAAATAACCTAATCATATATAATGTAACTATTTAATATTATTAATAATATAATATTAATAAAACTACTTAAATAATATAATTATTTATCATAACCACGATTATTACATAATATAAGTACATATTATTTTAATATTACATAAAAAAATATAAATATAAATAAAATTAAATTGATAACTATAGGAATACGATTATTAAAATTAACAAACAGTAAGAACTAATTATATTTACTACATTAGGAGAAAAGGTTTGACGTTATAAAATATTTTTGTGTTAAAAAGTCTGATAACCAAACGTTCAATTAAGTCTAATTTAGTTAAACTCTTTTTTTTAATTAATTTATTATGTTTGAGCGGAACAGTGTAGAGGCTGTGGTGTGTTCTAATGAGAGAAGGTAATTGGTAATTTATTGAAGCGTTAATGCAAATTAGTTATGTGAGAGAGAGAGTTCTATATGTGTATGGTCAGTATTGCGTGTGTTTGTGGTTTCGCCTAGATGTGATTACAGCGGTCGAATTAGGGTCCAAGCCCCACCTTGGGGGGCTATATTATATATATATATATATATATATATATATATATATATATATATATATATATATATATATATATATATATATATATATATATATATATATATATATATAATCTTCATGATAGCTGACCTTACGCTTGGCTCTGGTGTGGGGCTCCGGGCAGGTGGCCTGGCTGTGCGGGTCGGAAGGTCCCCGCCTCACACACCACAGACGGAATACTATGAGAGTGTAGGCCAGCACCATCACCGCCCCGGGCACGAAAAACAGCGTCGCCAGCAGCTGCATCACACACACACTATTTATACCTTGTACAATGAAATCACAAGCGCATATTGTGTTTATGAACCAAGGGAGGCCAGGGACGCTGGTTCGATCACATTGTATGGCCTCATTATTTTCTCATTTACAATGTATTTAATGGATATCATATAAATTATTTATTTCATGGATATGTAAAATAACACTGAGTTATCAAATATTACAAAACAATTAATTCATCTTTCTGTACGTACTAAAGTCAAGGTTAATGGCTTAGAGCGTTGCTTCTGAAGAGAAACAATCTGGTATTGAGTCATGCACACAAACATTCAGACCCCACAGGCAAAAACACATCACACACACACACAACGAGCGAAAGAATTCGATGGAAAAAGTGGAAGAAAGCATTGATTAATGAGCATGAGAGCCACGGAGGCTGTGAAGACACACACTACACCACTAAAGGATAAAGAGGCACAGTGGATATAACAAAAGCTGGTTTAACAGGTCATGCTAGTTAGGAAGAAGAAAGAGCGGTAGAGAGAACAAAAATACAGAGAACAGGGGATAGAAGAGACCCAAAACAGGTGCAAAAGACCCAGGAACGAATAAACACATAAGAGGAGGTCAGCACACATGAGAATTCTCACAGATTCTCCAATGCCAAGAATTCTATATTTTTTTTTTTTTTTTTTTTTTTTTTGAGATATATACAAGAGTTGTTACATTCTTGTACAGGCACTAGTACGCGTAGCGTTTCGCGCAAGTCCTTAATCCTATGGTCCCTGGAATACGATCCCCTGCCGCGAAGAATCGTTTTTTCATCCAAGTACACATTTTACTGTTGCGTTAAACAGAGGCTACAGTTAAGGAATTGCGCCCAGTAAATCCTCCCCGGCCAGGATACGAACCCATGACATAGCGCTCGCGGAACGCCAGGCGAGTGTCTTACCACTACACCACGGAGACTGGTGATATAGACACATGATGGTATCAAGAAGGGGTGCAAGTGACCAGACTAAACAACAGGGGGAAGAACTAAGTGCCTGGCAGTTCCCACGAGATATTTGGCGCCGCCTGAACAGCTCTCAGTTGTATGGAAGAAGGTCACCAAGGGGAGAGACTGACATTGAGGTAACAACATGTGAAGTAATGAAACACCTGGAAACACTAGATGTGCTGAATGACAACACAATGTATCGTCAAGTATGTTGACACAAGCTGCACATATTGTCAGTATACCTCAAGCATATATATCTATATATAAATGTATATGTAGAGGCTGCCTTTACCCGGCAAACGTGAATTATTATTATTACAATTTTTATAATGTGATGAGTTAGGGCGTACCAGGATGCGGTAGTATGTGAAGACCTGAAGGTGGGCGGCGGTGCAGATAATGTCTCCACAGCTCTCCTCGACCAGGTCGTTCCACTGCGCACGTCCAATGCAGAGATAAGATGGCATTATAAAACAGGACTTATACAACAAGATCACCAGACTTCTGGACGTTACTAATGCTAGGGTTTAAGCTCTAAGTGTCTTTGGGAGTCTGTACCTCCTGCTGAAGCAGACCTGACTAAAATGTAAACTCTTCCAGCAGAGCTACTCACACACATCACTGTTACTGAATGTGAGGGAAAAATTTGATTTCAGTAATTATATTACAAATATTCAAGGTAGGTTTAAGTATTTATTTTAAAATGATGTGCCAATCAGAAACTTTGGCCAAATGTCGCAAGGTAGCTCACTGAGGGCAGTCCACACACATGGCTGCAAACTTTCCACCACCGCCCACTGGATGGGTGCTTGATTAGTAAATTAGAATATTTGTAACTGGCTCACAATAGGTGTAAATTACTCGGCTTAGAGATTTGTGATGCAGTTCTTGAATGATCTGTGCCTTGAAAGACTTAATATATATATACATTGACGTATGTAACTAGTTTATGACTGTAACTTGCTTATCTAAATGAATTGTGGGATTTAGTAAAACTTAACTGCGGTTCCTGAACCTATTATGTGTTACTGCATTCTTTTCCACTATCACCTGCGGGATTAACATTGGTCTACTACCACTCACAGGATGGGTCTAGGGGTCCACTACCACTCACAGGATGGGTTTGGGGTCCACTACCACTAACAGGATAGTATGGGGGTTGAATATTGTATTTACTATTATCGGATAGAGCACATGTGAGCAGTTCAACTATTCTACGATAGTGTTCCTGTGAGATTCTACAAGTGACAAAAGATCAGCAATGTGAGAACACAGTGTTCAGCTTTGAGGAGTCATCATCATGAGGAGCTTGGTGCAGAGACAGACAGACTTGGCTGAGGTGTGAAGTCTAAGGATCTAGACTTTATGATTTCTCTAGGGATTGTCTGAGCGACCAGGCGAGGTCAGTCCACAAAGACTCAGGTCATAAGTCACTCCCTAGTTGTGGATCATTTTACACTCCTTACACGTGTAGGGAAGTTACACTCTTCCTAAACGTTCCGAGAGCCACTCTGACATTGGCTCATTATGAGATCTGTCATCTCATTGGTGTATATATATATCTGGGTATGCTTTACAAAGGCAGGAGCAGACCACCTGTGATGCTGGTGGGAAAATCCCCGTTCTGTAGTTGGCACTTAATTAGTGTGGTAGTTCTATGTGCTGTTCACGACTCAGCCCTAGACGAAAAGCACAACTACTCTCCTAACTACGATTGAAGTTCTCTACAGCAAATCGCGCGTGTTCCGGATTGTATCCCGCTGAATCACTAAGTCGTGTCTCAATATAGTGGATTAATTACAAGAAGAATTTCATAAATTAAATGATAAAACTTATCTAAACTATAGTAAGGGAAAGCTCTTAACTTGCAAATACATGTCACAAATCGTCTACTCCTATAAAGAAACTGTGATGGGTACATGTCTCGTGATGCCAAGACCTTTTGCTGCAGTGCCGTGTGTAGTGCACTGTAACAACACCAGACAGGGGCTAGAGTGCCGGGTGTAGCCCTGTGTCAACCCCAGACACCAGACAGGGGCTAGAGTGCCGGGTGTAGCCCTCTGTACCAACCCCAGACACTAGATAGGGGCTAGAGTGCCGGGGTGTAGCCCTCTGTGTCAACCCCAGACACCAGACAAGGGCTAGAGTGCCGGGTGTAGCCCTCTGTACTAACACCAGACAGGGGCTATAGTGCCAGGTGTAGCCCTCTGTGTCAACCCCAGACACCAGACAGGGGCTAGAGTGCCGTGTGTAGCCCTCTGTGTCAATACCAGACGGGTTTTGACAGCTCGGCTTTACGACTCTGCCTCACCTATAAATTCATCGCTAGCTTCCTGTTGTGGAAGGATACAGTTTTATAACTCGGGTTTCAATCCGGAAATAATGTCATCTGTATTACAGGTGTATTTTAGAACCAGAGACAACTTCGTAGAGTGCAAAAATTTGTGGAAATATGAGATTGTAAGAAATATAAGGTGTTGCATGAATTAGTTTGCATAATCGATATATAGTCGAGTTGGGATGGTTTGTTGTGTCTCCGGTACCCATCCTGTGAGCTGTGTTGTGAGTTGTGATGCCCCTACGTACCCATCCTGTGAACTATGTTGTGAGTTATTAATCCCCAGTACCTATCCAGTGCTGTGTACTATTAGTTCTAGTTAGTTTTTTATGTTTATGAAAGAGTTTAGGGAATGTTATTATGAATAAAATATGTTGATATATCAAGAACATTTTAGAAAGATCTGTTCAACAAATTTTTGGTAGAAAGTTGTTAAAACAGTTTTGAGGAGAAAGCGTTTAAGCCAACATGGTTATGGCATAACCAGCTTGCTACCTCCTTTATCATAGCCCTTCCTCATAAGGGCTACGAGGAAGGCGGTAGCAAATGTTCTTTTCATCATTGCGTCAGCAATCATGGATAGATGATTAAAATAACATTTCGCTAAAGCTCTCTTAAGCATCTACAGAAGCAGAGGGGAGCAGTAAGGCAGTTACAAAGAGAAAAGCCTAACCGTTACGACTATATAACACTTGGAAGAGATATGAGAACAAGGATTTGTAATAAGACAGTGGTAAAGTATAGTGCCCAACCACTTAGACGGTCGGGGGTTTTATTTTCTTCTACCGAACGTCGACCTGCTGGAAGCGAGACCATCAATCTACTCTCCAGTTCGAGTGCTAAACAGGCAAAGGGTAAGTCAATACGTAGTGGAGGATGGTACATTACATTCAATACATTTACACATAATTCTATGTACAAATCCACAAGGGCCGTGACGAGGGTTCGAACCTACCTTGAGGTGCTTCCGGGGCTTAGCGTCCCCGCGGCCCGGTCGTCGACCAGGCCTCCTGGTTGCCGGACTGATCAACCAGGCTGTTGGACGCGGCTGCTCGCAGCCTGACGTATGAGTCACAGCCTGGTTGATCAGGTATCCTTTGGAGGGATCCTACCTCCAAGAGGCTCCCAGACGCTGCCTTAATTGACAAATTATCTCTTCTTGAGATCTCTTAAGTTATCTTGAGATGATTGAGGCAGTGTCTGGGTTGTATCCACAATAAATCCCTTGTGGATTTGTTCATTTGATGCATCACGCTATTGTGATTTCTGTGTGTAATTCTATGTAGTGCAGAGCAAGTAGAGGTGAGAGTGGACTTACCTGAAACACTCTGGTTTCCCTGACGTAGAAGGAAGGGAAGGCGACGGCGAAGGAGAAGAGCCAGAGAATGATGATGATGGTCAGTGGTCTGGAAGAGGAACTTCGCGCCCTCATGGGCAGAAGGACGGCGTACACCCTGTCACACGCCACCGTGGCCAGGGTCAACACCGACACGGTCACACACGTCCCTGCCAACCAACACTGAAATCATTCTCATCGTCGGAGGAACAGAAAGCCTGTACCCCGCATGGTCGAACTACTGAAATCCCCCAGGATGCAACCCCATAACTGTTGCATGACTCCTGGGTACCTCTGTGCTGACTGGAAACTTGTCCAACCTGTTCTGTCCTCTCATGAAAGACAGAGGACTTGCTAATAACCTCATGCTTTGGTTGTTGGGAATCGTATGACAGTTTTACTAAATGCCATCCAATGACAGATTCCCAAAGTGGCACGCTTCCTGAATCGTAATTGGCTTAGGGGTTCTTATCTCTGACATTCCTGCACCTGTCATTGAAGTGTAACACCAATCATTAACACCTTAACACATATATTAAACAAGTTTAGCATCTTCTTTAATAGATCTCACTGATATTGAACACCCGTCATTGATGTTCAACACCTGTCTTTGATATTTAATATGTAATTCATGTTCACACCTGTTAATCTGAAAACGCTCAGTAAATGGCCTCGAATCCCCTATTAAGGTGTACCTTGGAGGTGTACCATGGAGGAGTACCTTGGAGGAGTACCATGGAGGAGTACTTTGGAGGAGTGCCTTGGAGGTGTACCATGAAGGTATACCTTGAATATTTACCGTAAAAAATAACGCTGAAAGTTTGCATTGAAGGTTTACGTTAAAGATTTGAGCACATAGGTTTGCGTTGGAGGTTTACCTTGAGCGAGGACGCTGATCTTACAGAGAGGTCGTCCAAGGAGGTAGAGTGGATGGGTGAGGCGGTTGGCGAGGGTCGGCCAGCAGAAAACGCTAATGAGGAGATCAGCCACGGCCAGGTTGACCAGGTAGTAGTTGATGGTAGAGTGGAGGAAGGAGTTGAGGTACACCACCACCATCACCGCCAGGTTGCCGCTCACCGACATCGCCACGACCAGTACCATCAGCGCCACCTGCCGACCCACAACTGCGTCAGGAGTCTTCGGGTAACTTGATATGTTGGTTAGTCTCTAAGTGGTTGGATTACCGTACTTTACCCCCGTTCTTATGTATCAGTTCCTTGTCCTCATATCCCGGTTCCTTGTCCTCATATCCCAGTTCCTTGTCCTCATATACCAGTTCCTTGTCCTCATATACCAGTTCCTTGTCCTCATATACCAGTTCCTTGTCCTCATATACCAGTTCCTTGTCCTCATATCCCAGTTCCTTGTCCTCATATCCCAGTTCCTTGTCCTCATATACCAGCTCCTTGTCCTCATATACCAGTTCCTTGTCCTCATATACCAGTTCCTTGTCCTCATATACCAGTTCCTTGTCCTCATATACCAGTTCCTTGTCCTCATATACCAGTTCCTTGTCCTCATATCCCAGTTCCTTGTCCTCATATACCAGCTCCTTGTCCTCATATACCAGCTCCTTGTCCTCATATACCAGTTCTTTGTCCTCATATGCCAGTTCCTTGTCCTCATATACCAGTTCCTTGTCCTCATATCCCAGTTCCTTGTCCTCATATACCAGCTCCTTGTCCTCATATACCAGTTCCTTGTCCTCATATCCCAGTTCCTTGTCCTCATATACCAACTCCTTGTCCTCATATACCAGCTCCTTGTCCTCATATACCAGTTCCTTGTCCTCATATGCCAGTTCCTTGTCCTCATACACCAGCCCCTTGTCCTCATATCCCAGCTCCTTGTCCTCATATCCCAGTTTCTTGTCCTCATATCCCAGTTCCTTGTCCTCATATACCAGCTCCTTGTCCTCATATACCAGCTCCTTGTCCTCATATCCCAGCTCCTTGTCCTCATATACCAGTTCCTTGTCCTCATATACCAGTTCCTTGTCCTCATATCCCAGCTCCTTGTCCTCTCACGCCAGCCTCTCTCCCTCCCACTATGTCCTTCCTCTCTCCCTTCCTTCTATTTCCTTCACACATGCTCGCTCTTCTCTCCCTCTCTGCCTCCCCTCATCACTTTCTGACGAGTCTCTCACTGCACATGACATTCCTCACCCACGACGCATCCGCCCTCACGCACTGCTCACCTGAAGACTCTCGTACACGTCGAGGCGCAAGGCGTCTTCCAGGTTTGGGTTAGGGAAGTTTTCCCTCATAAGAAGCGGCTCGGAGCTGTCGCAGGAGTGCCAGGAGACGTTCCCGAAGGTGCCAGGGAGCCCCCCGCCGGCCAGAGTGGCGTTGAGGTCGAGCGGGAGGGTGCTGGTGGTTAGTTCCAACAGGAGCCCTTCATAAGTGATGTCCATGGTGCCCCCCATGCTGTAGGGGCGACCTTGTGTTGACGGCGCTGTAAGACAAGTAAATACTTATCAATAGAAGGTACCAAGCCGGGGGAGGCTATGTAAACACGTGTCAATTAAACCAAGAGAATGTGTAGCTATACTAAAATATTGAGGCTATATCAAAGGATCGAACCCTCGTTCGAGTTCTTCATCAAGAACTCGACCCAATACTAAATGAACGCCTTGAAAAAACACGAATCTTGTCTATGCCTTTATGTGGTAACTTTGGAAGTCTTTCTCCCAACGTGGACTTACTGGCGCAGGAGCGGGGCTGGAACTGTAACAGGCCTTCAGAAATAGATAAGCCTGATTTAAGAGAGCAATCGTCGCTGCACTGACGACGAACACTGACGACAACCCTGCATAACCTGCTTGCTCTCTTGTCCTCACACGCTGAGAAGCCCTGAATAAGATGGGGTTAATTTGGTCAGGAATACGGGACAGTCGGGCAGGTGTTTACCACATGTTGTTTATCAGAATGAGGTCATCGGGTGAGAGAAAGCTTGTGTTCAAACGACAAAATGTTTTTCAAGTATATTGGGAACGGGGGCGAGGAGATCACGGCGTCGCCTGTCCACGTCACGACAAGAAACCAACCGTTGTCGGGCTCCTCTCATGTCCACACACACACACACACAAACACACACACACACACGCAAAAAAGCCACACAGCTAAAGGGTGAGAGAGAGAGAGAGACAGAATGAAAAGAGGGCACGCGCTAAAAAGACTATTTGTACAGCTTCTGATCTCGAAGTTTGGTTATTTCAAAAGAATGTTTCCAAGGGCAGCACAGGTCGTTCTTAGTGGTAATATTTACATATGGTCGAACACGCTCTGTCACACAAACTGTACGTTATCATAGTTCTGCTTGCTAGACAAAATGGATAATTTTCTTTGCATTTAGTAGCTGTTGCGAGGGGGGGGGAAGGCTTGTATTCAGACAGCTCCTAGCCCCGACGATGCTGTAATCGCTCCCAACCATGACTAATGGCTTCACGCAGCATTTTGTTAAGAGAAAACACACACGCAAAAGTGTGAAACCAACGAGGAGTTAGTTAAAACTATTCTAGAGGGGATTGTGTGCGGTGCACCAGGTGGGGCTTCTCACCCACGTTACACATCAGGTGTGAGAGTTTACGTTCCATACGTGTTTAGTGTTGGGGGAAGAGGAATTTTTCCTCGCCTCCCCCACTTTGCTGACCAGACACCGCACCTTTGTTTACCTGGCGACATTCCGGTGAGAAGCACCGCACTCTGACTTCTGATCAGCAACCGTTACAAAAACACACACACATGGCGTTTCTCTGTGCCTAGCTGCGTGTGTCTCTACCTATGTGTGTGTGTCTGTGAATGTGTGTATAGTCTCACATATATATCTACTCACGTATATGTGCGACACAGCCGAGCGTTATCTCTCGAGACCCGCCTTTCACGTCACATTTCATTGAAGGCCATGACGCTGTGCCTCATCCACTGATTCTTAACATTAGGTTTTATTTTTGGCTTCAACAACCCTCGCGATCCTCACACACACAGCACAGACAAATATATATTATATTATATATATATATCTTAAACTACCTGATATAGGGCTCTTGGTCTGCCTGGGACAGCTGGAAGTGTATTGAGTAGCAGAGGTCCGACCTTCTTGTTACTTCACTCAAGATCAACTCAATGTTGCATTTGCGGTTGCAACATCTGTTACGGTAATGGATGTGGTAATCATTATTAAGTGATGATGTTTGTTTATATTGATGGTGATGGAAGAAATGATGGTGATAATGTTGGGGGATGGTGATTCTAAGGATGATGCTCATTATAAAGATGCTGATGATTATAATGAAGATGGTAATGTTGAGTTAAAGAAAATGATATTCATCAACCGATTACAGTGATGCTGACGGAGATTACAATGATGGGTCTGGGATTGTGACAATGATGGCTATGCAGGTGATGAATTTTATGATGATTTTGAGGGGTAAAACGTTCGGTAATGATGACGATGACTATAATGACAGTGACCCCGATGGTGTGTGATGAGGACGTCATGTTCACTCACCATCACACACCAACAGAACATGGCATGAAAGTGAAGTCAAAATAGCAAAGCATTTTGCAACTTTAAGACATCTTGAAGATGCACAGGGAGATAGACAGTATAGCAGGGACATGTGGACAGGTGCTGGACAGTATTTAAATGACAGATAGACAGTGGTGACGACACAGATTGTAAGAGACAGGCAGCGTTGGAGAGACGATGTTTAAGAGACAGATAGACAATGCTGCAGACAGAAGTACACCATTTAAGGGACAGGTAGACAGTAGGGGAGAGACAGTACTACAGACAAGTAGACAGTGTTGGAGAGTGTGACAAACGAGATAGGTGAAGGGAGGAACAGGAAGGTAGGGAGGGAGGGAGGGAGGGATAAAGGGAGGCACATGAAGCAGTATGGTATTAAGGTATAAAAATGGAGGAAGGGAACAAAAATAAAAGCGTAAGTAGCAAGAAAAGTATTCCAAGGAAAAATAAAGAGCTGAAGCAGGAAGGGGAGAAGAGAGAGGGATAAGAAACAGGGAGGAAAGGAAGGAAGGAGAGGCAGGGAAGGGAAGAGAGGTAAGGGGAAAATAGATTAAAACAAGGGAACTGAAATAAGGAGGCTGAATAGATGAAAGAGATGGATAAAAAGAGACGAGGGTGAAAGTAATGGGTGAAGGTAATGATGGAGGGAGAGAGAGGGGATGGGAGAGGGGGTGGAAGAGGGAGAGGGGGGGGATGGGGTGGGAGAGGGAGAGGGAGGGAAGTGAGGGTCCTGTGAGAGAGACACACACCACAACTACACTGGTCGCTGGCCCAAGCGTAACTGGCTCTAAACTCTTGCTTGCGTCGCCATCACTTCCCCCCCCTACCCCCACCCTCCCCCCCCCAATCACACACACACACACACGCACACGCGCACACACGCACACACGCACACACGAACACGCACACACACACACACACACACACACACACACACACACACACACACACACACACAGTTTCAAGTGTAGACATGATAGAGCCCAGTAGGCTCAGGAACCTGTACATCAGTTGATTTACAGTTGAGAGATCAAAGACCCAGAGCTGAACCCTTGCAAGCACAACAAGGTAAGAACACGAGAAGAGTCGCGACACATGAAGATTATAAGTTACTCCAATTTGACTTAAACAAACTACAGAATTGGTCCGAGAAATGGTAACTAGATTTCAACACCAACAAGTGTAAGATGACGCAAACATGTTGATCTAATAATGCAATGCCTACCGCCAGAGACACACACATGTATTATATAACATCAGCATTATACACTACACTATTAAAGATCAGAATATCATTCAAGAGACCTATAAAAAGGTATTCAGATCACTATAAACCACCTACATGAGACCAATTCAAGAGTATGCAGCCCCCTTTCGTGTAGCCTACACGATAAATGATGTCAGTGAAAGCGAGGATAAGGGAGAAACAATTAAGGGAGACGCCTGTCAGCATATTATAGGGGGCCTGACAGCTGAGTGGACAGCCCTTCGGATTCGTAGTCCTGAAGTTCCGAGTTCGATCCCCGGTGGAGGCGAAAACAAATGGGCAGAGTTTCTTTCACCCTGATGCCCCTATTACCTAGCAGTAAATAGGTACCTGGAAGTTAGACAGCTGCAACGGGCTGCTTCCTGGGGAGGGGGTGTAATAAAAAGGAGGCCTGGTCGAGGACCGGGCCACGGGGACGCTAAGCCCCGAAATCATCTCAAAGATACCGCAAATGGTAATCAGAAACCCAAAGAATTTCAATGTCCCAATTTTGATTTCCCACAATAGGAGAGAGAGACACGTCTTTCACCTTACGCCTCTGTTCACCCGGGACTTAAGCAACTATTATAACTTGCATCCTGGAGAAGATGAGCAAGGTGGCCCATGGGGGAACCTCAAACAGCTCCGTCAATATTAATTTACATAAAAACTTAAAATAATAACAATTAAATAAATTGCCTTAAATATTACTATACAACAAAACAACGCACTCAAACAAGACAAACAAAGAGAGAACCAAACGCCCAACTAAAGACACAAAAACAACTAAAACAAACAACAAAACTCACGCAAATAATAACAAACAAGAAAACAAAAACAAATTACAAAAACAAAAAACGGAATTAAAACTACAAAACAAACAGCAAAGAACAATAAAACACACTCAAACAAGGAAACAAACACAGAGAGAGCATGCAAACACCAAGAGGACGTACATGTAGCAGACCACCAAGAAAACACTCAAGTTAATTATAAGTAATAAGAACATTTTAACAACTCACTCTTAAGAACTCCTCTGCTCCAGCTACTCTCACTGCTCGTGCTGCAGTTGCTGCTACCTGTTCTGTCACTGCTCCATCATCATCTGGCACCGGTGTCACCGCTAGTGCCTATTAATCTTCCTCAACATCATCAATATTTCATCATTTTCTTGAATCAGCATCAACATAAATCTTCGCCATCATCAATAAATATGCCATACATCTCATAAACTGTATCGCAATCATCTGTAACATCTTTGTTTCTCTCTTGAGTTTATTGCTTTCTACGGTCTTTATTTTGGCATACAATCTATCTGAACCTAATCTAATCTAACCTTGTCTAACCTAGCCTAATCTAACTTAATCTAAACTAACCTAACTAATCTTTATCTAACTTAGCATAACCTAGCCTAATCTAACTTAATCTAAACTAACCTAACTAATCTTTACCTAACTTAGCATAACCTAGCCTAATCTAACTTAATCTAAACTAACCAATCTTTACCTAACTTAGCATAACTTAGCTTAATCTAAATTAACCTAATCTAAACTAACCTAACCAATCTCTACGTAACTTAGCATAACCTAGCCTAATCTAACTTAATCTAAACTAACCTAACTAATCTTTACCTAACTTAGCATAACCTAGCCTAATCTAACTTAATCTAATCTAAACTAATCTTTACCCAACTTAGCATAACCTAGCCTAATCTAACTTAACCTAATCTAAACTAACCTAACCAATCTTTACCTAACTTAGCATAACCTAGCCTAATCTAACGATGCCAGCCTAACTAGCTCTAACCTAACCTAGCCTAATCTAATATAACCTAATCTAGCCTAACCTACCTTAGCCTAACCTAATAGAACCTAGCCTAACCTAATCTAACTAAGCCTAACCTAACACAATGTAATCTAATCTAGCTTAACCAAATCTAACCTAGCTTAATAGGACCTAGCCAAATGTAACCAAACTTAGCCTAACCTAATCTAACCTAGCCTGACCTATCTTAATAGGCAATAGGCAAACCTAACCTAACCTACCCTAATAAAACCTAACCTAATCTAACCTAGCCTGACCTATCTTAATAGGCAATAGGCAAACCTAACCTAACCTACCCTAATAAAACCTAACCTAATCTAACATAGCCTGAGCTGATCTAATCTTGTCTAATTAAGCCAAATCTAACCTAATCAGTGGAAGTCTCAGGAAACCTCGAGGATTCAGTTGAATTCAAAGTTGTAAGCCTTTTTTACGATGTCATGGTGTAGTGGGCTAAGGCGTTTGCTTGGGAGTACCCAGAAGTTAGGTTCGAATCCTCGTCACTGCTCCTGATTTTCTCATACTGTTATTATTATTAATAGTAGTAATAGCAGTAGTAGAATCTATTTGATAGTAGAAATTAAAGTGATAAATGATATGATATATCCTATGATAGTACAAATTAAAGTGATAAATTATATAATATATCCTATGATATTCTTAAAGATCGTCAAATATTGAGCCCATTAAGCTCCAACTAATTGCCGTAGCACTTGGTTTCCTCAGCTTCGGTTGCTTAATTGGGAGGATTACCTCAATTAGATGGGATTGATAGATTTTTAAGCAGTTAATGCCCAAGGTTTTACAAGCAACTCACACTGAAGCAAACTACGTCTGACTTGTACATCTTTTGCGACTCTGCATGTTTTTATAATTGGTCGTATAAACTAATGGGTATGTCGTATACATGATCTTTATATATATATGTAGAGATATGTTATATACCTGCTTGTATATATGTGTGTATGATGTTGTAACCTATTTTCGATCTGTTGATGAATGTGACGAGGCTTTCAAAAATTCTTTGTTTTTTTAATTAAAAGGAAACATGGTCAATATTATATCAGTCTGTTTTCTTTTCATCATGAATAAATATATATTATATATATTAATATATATATATATATATATATATATGACAATGTCAGACCACGGAGGAAAATGAAACAGGAATTTCCTTATAAGGAAATTCCCGTTTCATTTTCCTCCGTGGTCTGACATTGTCATATATATATATATAATATGTGTAATATATATATATATATATATATATATATATATATATATATATATATATATATATATATATATATATATATATATAATATGTGTAATATATATATATATATATATATATATATTATATATATATATATATATATATATATATATATATATATATATATATATATATATATATATATATATATATTACACACATATATATATATATATATATATATATATATATATATATATATATATATATATATATATATATATATATATATATATATATATATTACACATATTATATATATATATATATATATATATATATATATATATATATATATATATATATATATATATATATATAATCTCAGGAGACAAATCCTGTCTCTATCATTGGTTATTTTTTATATCTGTGTCTAGCTTTAAACACAAGTACGTCACAGTTACGTCTTGGGGAGATGAGTGCCATGCTCGATGACAAGGAAGTATGAAGCTTAAGACAAATATATGCAACACAAATTTGGAGCTTCTCTAGCAACGTTTACAGAACACTAACACTGTGTTGTGTTGAGGTATTGTTCTCTCTCGTCAAAAGTACAATAAAGTGACGAAAAAAACAAAAAGTAGAGGCACTACATCCACCTGTTTTTGTAAGCCCAAAACTGATGCTCGGGCGTTGAAAGGAAAAAAAATTCAGGGATAGTATTACAGTTGACGGCAGTGTGAGTGTATCCTGTGTGTGTGTGTATGTGTGTGTATGTTTGTGTTTGCTTATTGAGTGAGCCCATTCATGGGGTAACGGGTCCACACTAGCCCATTAATGGCATGTTTACTTCCTCTCACGTGGGTTGCTGGGTTTATTTGGCCCGAAAGTGAGTTTATTGTTCAGCATCACTCAACATGTGAGTGAACATGACTCCAGGCCAGGATGAACACCACCCCCCGCCCTGTGTGTGTGTGTGTGTGTGTGTGTGTGTGTGTGTGTGTGTGTACTCACCTAATTGTACTCACCTAATTGTGCTTGCGGGGGTTGAGCTCTGGCTCTTTGGTCCCGCCTCTCAACCGTCAATCAACTGGTGTACAGATTCCTGAGCCTATTGGGCTCTATCATATCTACATTTGAAACTGTGTATGGAGTCAGCCTCCACCACATCACTTCCTAATGCATTCCATTTACTAACTACTCTGACACTGAAAAAGTTCTTTCTAACGTCTCTGTGGCTCATTTGGGTACTCAGCTTCCACCTGTGTCCCCTTGTTCGCGTCCCACCAGTGTTGAATAGTTCATCCTTGTTTACCCGGTCGATTCCCCTGAGGATTTTGTAGGTTGTGATCATGTCCCCCCTTACTCTTCTGTCTTCCAGTGTCGTGAGGTGCATTTCCCGCAGCCTTTCCTCATAACTCATGCCTCTTAGTTCTGGGACTAGTCTAGTAGCATACCTTTGGACTTTTTCCAGCTTCGTCTTGTGCTTGACAAGGTACGGGCTCCATGCTGGGGCCGCATACTCCAGGATTGGTCTTACATATGTGGTGTACAAGATTCTGAATGATTCCTTACACAGGTTCCTGAACGCCGTTCTGATGTTAGCCAGCCTCGCATATGCCGCAGACGTTATTCTCTTTATGTGGGCTTCAGGAGACAGGTTTGGTGTGATATCAACTCCTAGATCTTTCTCTCTGTCTGTTTCATTAAGTACTTCATCTCCTATTCTGTATCCTGTGCCTGGCCTCCTGTTTCCACTGCCTAGTTTCATTACTTTGCATTTACTCGGGTTGAACTTCAACAGCCATTTGTTGGACCATTCACTCAGTCTATCCAGGTCATCTTGTAGCCTCCTACTATCATCCTCTGTTTCAATCCTCCTCATAATTTTTGCATCGTCGGCAAACATTGAGAGGAACGAATCTATACCCTCTGGGAGATCATTTACATATACCAGAAACAGTATAGGTCCAAGGACTGACCCCTGCGGGACTCCACTTGTGACGTCTCGCCAATCTGAGGCCTCACCCCTCACACAGACTCGTTGTCTCCTGTTGCTTAGGTATTCCTCTATCCACCGGAGTACCTTCCCTCTCACCCCAGCCTGCATCTCCATCTCCAGCCTGCATCTCCTGCATCTCCTGTGTGTGTGTGTGTGTGTGTGTGTGTGTGTGTGTGTGTGTGTGTGTGTGTGTGTGTGTGTGTGTGTGTGTGTGTGTGTGTGTGTGTGTGTGTGGCTAGGCACAGCACCTCTCTGCAACTTGTGTATGTAAGTAAGCATGGAAGAATGTTGCAAGTCGTGCCACTAAGTGTAAGCACACGATAGCCACGTGCTTTCACTCTTTCAAGATTTTATTTCTGAAGCTTACACTCTTCCTCAGACGTGGACATTCAATTATACACAAAGCTCTTTAGAGTGTGTATGGACGTCGCGTAGAGCCCCCCACCCCCGGACCTCGCTTGGTAATACAATCATTGTATCTCACCGTCTGTAATGTAGAAATAAATAATTTACGAATAATAATGAAGAACAATAGAGGAAGGATGAATTGAGATTACTGCCTTCCTAAAGTAACTCGTTCTGTGTGAGTATAATTTCCCCAACATTATAACTCACACATATGGAAACATGGGGTCGAGTATGTAGCTAGATTGTAGTGTGTTTCTATCTGTGTTCCTTATGCCTAGTTACTGCAATTAAAACTCTTTATGTGCATTCTGCATTGTAGCCAATAGTGAGAGGTCCTTGAAATGCTCGGTGTAGAAGCGTTCTTCTCATCTTGGAATATTCTGTGCATAAACTTAATACATGTTTTGGTCAAATTCAGTGACCAAAAGGATAACATCTGCTTCACAGATTGTGAATGATCGAGTTCAGTTTCATAATAAACTTCGTCGATATGTCATCAGGGCATCGCTTGTTCTAGGGGTGACAACGAGAACATTGAACCACTCTTAATTTTCACTTGCTTTACAACGCCACACTGTGACACAGTCTGCTACACCGTCACACCGTCGGCCACACCGTCACACCGTCGGCCACACCGTCACACCGTCGGCCACACCGTCACACCGTCACACCGTCGGCCACACCGTCACACCGTCGGCCACACCGTCACACCGTCGGTCACACCGTCGGCCACACCGCCACACCGTCGGCCACACTGTCACACCGTCGGCCACACCGCCCACTCCACCATCCGCCCAGCAGGCCAAACACACCACCCAAAGGCAGCATCCAGAAACCTAAACATTTACCTGAATTTCTAATAACCTTGACGGGTACAGGAAGCCGGCGACTTGTCAAAGGTCCTCAACTGTTTCTGAGAATTGGTTCAGGTTGAATTTTATACTGAAGCGAGTTGAACTGTCTAGGATAACAGAGAGCTTGATGACTAAACCAGACCTTGCTAGGATAACAGAGGGCATGAAGACTAAACCAGATCTGCTAGGATAACAGGATATAACGGACATGTGGGTCGTCATGCGAGCCCCAAATGGTCATTAGTCATCCTCAACTCAGCTCATTTAAGTAACTTTTGTACATGGTGTATTTTAGCCCTTTGTAAACATTAATAATGTCTTTAAGTGGAGTAGATTGAATTATTGTGGAGAATCATTAGTGAAATTGTGCAGCATTTGTGGTTATTATTTAACTATTGGTCAGTACTATGTATATATAAACAGGACCGGTCCACTTGTAATTAGTATATGTCTGTATGTATCCTTGTGTATGTTGTATGTTGTCATTATACTGGTGATTTTGCTTACTGCTTGGTTGTTTAATGGCACAGTCAGGTGAAGTGGGATGGGATGTGTTGACACTCACACTAACACTAAACATCACCTCTACTTTACTCTACTTTAGCGAGAATCTAGCCACCTTTATCCTCCCCTCTCCATCCATAACAATCCAACAACCTCGTTTCCTCACCGCTTCCAGGAAGACCAATCAGCAGTGTCAATACGTCAACATTGCTCTCCTTCTTCAGGGTGCTTACAACGTGATCCAGCTAATTGTTGTCGCAGTTTATGGGTTTCTGCTATCATCGGACACCCAGCTGCCCCGTCTCTCTTCCTCCCTTAAGCTCTCTTCTCCCTTCCCCCTTCCCTTTATCTCACCCCTTCCCTCCGGCTCCCTCCATCCCTTCCCTCCGGCTCCCTCCATCCCTTCCCTCCACAGGAACACAGGACTGAAAGGTGCGCCAGATGTTTTGTAAGAATTGTTCTCTAGGTGGGATCAGTGTGGCCCCGTGTCTGACTTGAGTACTGTCTGGCTGGCAAGTAATGTGACACATGGTGTGACCTCCTAAGACACATGGTGTGACCTTAGGCGGATGGTGTGACCTAAGGTGCATGGTGTGACCCCTAAGACACATGGTGTGACCTTAGGCGGATGGTGTGACCCCTAAGACAGCCCTGCTATGGGCTTTCACAGACGTTTCAGACTGTGATGTGCCTCTACACGCCACCCTGGACCTGTTGGTTCAGTTCAGAGTGTACTACATGTACTGTGTGAACTGCATTAGACTTAAAGACTGAATATATATAGGACTTAGGTTCAGTTGTTGGTTAGGATTCTGCATATTTTTGTGTAGAGTTTAATATATAGATATTACAAGACTAGGGTTGGTTTGATCACATTACATATTTTGTAATATAATAATTTATAAATATAACAAAGCCATTTTGTGCTAGCATTTCTGGACGTGGCTGCAGAGGACACGAGATGCGATGCTTTATACCGCAAGAAACACAATCTTGTGTTGAAATCCTCTTCCATATAAATAAGGATTGTCTTACGCCATATAGTTAACCATAACACAACGGGAAAATTATATTTCACTGGAATACAAGCCCATAATTACTACTATAATTACGAAGCATCAGCCGAGCGTCACTTAAAAATTCGACGTATTAATAAAACGTAAAGCACCATAAAATCGATATTTTCTATTCATCTGCCACATGCAGGTCGGCGTTCAATCCCCGACCGTCCAAGTGGTTGGGCACCATTCCTTCCCCCCATCCCAAAATCCTTATCCTGACTCCTTCCAAGTGCTATATAGTCTAATGGCTTGGCGATTTCCCTGATAATTCCCTTCCCTTATGCATCTGCCACGAATAGTTACCTGGATAATACCTGGATTGTGGTCTGAGAGTTCTCACACTCTCCAAGCCCGGTACATATGAGGCCAGGGTTTGGTGGGTTGCTTGGGTTTGTACGTTTCTGGTTAGGCAAAAAGAGCTGCATAATATTGTTTCACCGAGTAATATAATAGACGTGTAAGATCACATGATTGTTTCAAGCGTAGGTTAGACACAACTATGAATGAGTTTGGGGGTGGATATTAATAGGAGCTGCCTCGTATGGGCTAACAGTCCTGCTGTATTTTCCTTAATATGTTCTTATAGTCACAAGGAGCAGTTATTCCCCGAGCCATAGATGAGTCTATATTCAGGCTTGATCTTAGTGTTGAGTAGAGTGTTCTGAGAGGCGATGACGCCGTTCCGGAAGGCGTCTCTGGACAAGGTCTTGATCCCCGGTCGGTGGACCAGGAAGGCCGTGTCCAGCACGTGGAACTCGTACTTGTCCAGGCACATGACGTACATCTGGGGGAGGAGGGGGAGTGAGGAGGGTCTTAATGGTGGGGTCGAGGATATGGGGGATGGGGGTTAGAGTCATGGTGGGGAGTTGGAGTGTGGTAGAGGGTTTGGGAAGGGGTGGTGGCGGGGAATGGTGGTGGTAAAGGTGGTGATGGGGGTAGCTTGGAAGGGAGAATAACCGTATTAGAAGACACTGAGGGCTATTCAGTATTGTTAACTACATTTACTGACGTTCAGTTCTTTTGGTTGCAAAACTGAGCCTCAGAGAGAGAGAGAGAGACTGAGGCAGGATGAATTTACGTAAGAACACAAGGGACACTAACCTGGGTCATCTTATCACTTTTGCCCTCCCAAGAGAGCCTCTCGTCGTACAAGGGCTCCTGGTTGGTACCGACGTATATGGGCTCCCAGGACTGGTGAGGTAGTGTTCTCTTGGCCACGTGGAAGACAGACATACCGGGCTCCACTGGAGCATCCAGCCACTCCTACCGGAAAATGTAAACCAGTATACTAACCTCATACTTCAGCTCATCCTCCTGTTTTGGTAGTACTTGTAGTAACGATGAGGACCAGAGTAAATATACCGACGCACAACGAAATTAGAAAGCAGAAATCTGAACTATTGAGTTGGACAAACCGGAAAACTATTTTTTATGTGTTGTTGACAAACTAAACTAACCTTCGTAGGCCTAATACACAATATCTGAGGCCTAATATAGTACATATGTGTGCTATACTAGGCCTAGGAATATATCAAAATAAGAGGATGGGTTGCAGCCAATATTTTGACATGTATCAGTTTCGTGATTTTCCTGTAGACAAGATTAACTCTTTACAAATATTAATATATGCTGCCTTTACTCTGTGTGTGTGTGTGTGTGTGTGTGTGTGTGTGTGTGTGTGTGTGTGTGTGTGTGTGTGTGTGTGTGTGTGTGTGTGTGTGTGTGTGTGTGTGTGTGTGTAATTCGAGAGACACCTATCTGCTGTCCAACTGAAACTTTGGGTCTTCCATGAGGTGGCACTTTGGCACGAAGGTCCTATAGAGGTGATCCACGTCCTAGTCATACAAACTTCTAACCACCATCTTGTGGATAATTTAATTCACTTGGACCATCTGAGCCTCGACCCGCAGAACACAGAAGCAGCAGACCCCCCCCAGCTCTACCTACCGAGCAAAACCTCAGTAAACATGGAAATAACACTTCTTAATGTGGATATTCGTAGTAAGGTCGGTAGAGTTCCCGTCTTTCACTCCGGTGGTCGTGAGTACGAGGCCCTGATGATGGTGTAAGTGAATGAAAAATATATATATGTATATATGCAGAATAACCACAGTGAAAAATGAAATGAGCAAGTGAGCTATTCAACTCTGTTTTTGTCTGCTCAGAAGACTCGACAATCTCAAATCTCCCGCCCTACCTTCCTGTCTGGCTCCCTACTGTAGGAGCCTACAAGTACCTACAAGTACTGCTCCCTACACTAGCCGGGACCCGCGTACTTACCTTCGCTTTAGGAATCCGGTGACAAGCAGGACAAAGATGCTTATGGAAGGGAATGGCTTCTCCCGTTTTAAGTAGAGGCAGCAGCTCGTTCTTGGTCTCTGGGACCTTCACATTATTCTTGACTTCGAAGATCGACAAGACGAACACTCGTGGGTCAGTTGTGTTCGATACATCCGGTTTTTTAAGCATTTTGAAAAACTCTGAAATGGATTTTGTTTTTAATTATGAGGGGAAAGCGCTAAGCCATTACGATTTTATGGCACTTGGAAGGGGTCAGGATAAGGATTTGGGATGGGATGGTGGGAAGGAATGGTGGCCAACCATTTGGACGGTCCAGGATTGAACGCCGATCTGCGTGAAGCGAGACCGTTGCTCAACCGGCCGGTCAAAGTGGTTGGGTAAAAGTAGGCAATATTTGCCTGTATTTGCCTGAAAATTCTCACCAAAATCATTAGAAGGTCTCCCTCTCAATTGTCAGAGCGTTTTAAATAAGAAATCACAAATAGCGTGATGCATCAAATGAACAAAGCATCCACGTCTTGGATGCTCTCGGACGTAGGTTCGAATCCTCGTCACGGCCCTTGTGGATTTGTTCAATAAATAAGAATATTAATGAATTTGCTACAATACAAATTAACAAAAAATCACATTTGTATGAATTATTAGTTTTGCACATTCTTAATCCATGTTTTAAGACAGTAAGAGGATTCCTGTGTAAGCGGAGAATCATCTGTAAGATGTCACATGTCTTGAAACTACCTTGTCTCCTTGACCCTGTTGTTTCTTTACAATATGCGTTGCTATACTTTACCTCTCACCTTATTAACTGTGTATATGTATTCTCTCCTTTTATGTATTTTACCTTCACTTACATTTTTCACTCGAAGACTGCTACTTCATCTGCTAGCTCTACTTCAATTACTGCTACTGCTAGCTCTGCTTCCGCTACTGATGCTACTGATGCCGCTAATTCTGCTACTAGTTCTGCTTCTTCAGCCCCTACTAGTTTCTCAGGTTTTGCCCTCCTACTATTAATGCCATTACGATGCTTCTATCACCATTAACAACGTCCACGGCCTCCTAGGACAGGCCAACCTCACCTGGGATGAAGTTGACTGAGGGATATAGCTCCACGTCAGCCGGAAAGACGAAGTAAGTCTGACTCGCCAGCCTCGCCACGTTCCTGGCCAGGTTAATTGGATAGAGTAGCTTCATGCGCCTCCTGTAGGTGGTGACGTTGGTCAAGTGAGGAGGCCCCGACGAGCAGTCAATCTTCCTTCCCAACAGCGCCTCGGTGGCGGGGACCTGTGCGCCACGGAGACGATAATCACAACAATTAGGCTATGAAAACCCCAGCGGATACACACTATCCAACAGCAAATGAACGTTAATTAAACGTTGAATTAACGTTGATGATGTTCAACGTCGAACCAATGTCACTCTTTGATAGTGTACATATTAGGTAGCGCCTTGGCATATGTATAACACAGAATTGACAGAATTTACATTGTTCGCTTACATGAAATTACAGAAAATAGAAATAAATAAAAAAATAATCGAGAACTCTTTACTTGCTTATTACAAACCATTCATAAAATGGTATTAAATTCTCACCTTGTGAAGAATAAGGATATTCAGAAATTGAATACATGAGCTACTAGATGGCTGGGGGCAGCAATATGTGCATTCAGAAGGGAAAAGTGATTTTAAGGAAATTCAATTTACCTTAAATAATTGTTAGTTATTCCGCTATTCTATTTACCAACGATGTAAAAACGAGCCGACCAGTTGAAACATGATTACAATATACAAGGGAAGAGTTGAAGTGGACAGGTATCCTCTGTTTCACGTTTAGAAAATAAATATATATATATACGAGTTTAAGAGATGTAATAAAGTACACATGCTGTGAGATACGTGAAAGGACCTGGAAGAGGAGGCTGTGGAAGCCACCTCCATTCACCTCTTTAATAATAGTTACGTTAGAGTATAAATCAGGAGAAAAATAATAACATTCAGTTTTTCATATGGAGTGAAACCGACCACCGCAGACCAATATATGGACTTCATTATTTACCACCAAACAAAAAGAACTGCTGATTTAATACTCAAGAACAGCCCCAATATACAATACAACCATCTCCAAAAAGCAAACGTAGTATACCAGTTTACACGCCCCAATGAAGTATGTCACATTCGATCTACTTATATTGGCAGTCTTTCGGGAAGACTGACCTGTCATCTACAAGCTGGTGCTCCCAGACACCATAAGCAAACTGAGCATAACACAACACACACTATCAACATGCTAGTAAATAACACAAAGATCCTGGCAACTAGCACTGACGAGTGCAATTCCTGGAAGCTATACTTAAAAGATAAAAAAATAAACCCAACTTAAATATCCAGAATAACGACTTTGCTTCCTTGCCGACACTCAGACCCAGAGCTCACCAAACATCACTGGATAGTAACGTCTTTACAGCGTCTCCTCAAGCGCCCCTTACCTCTCTCGGTGCGTGGGCATCGTGAAAGATGAGATGGAATGTGACCAACTTCCTGATCTCCCAGCTGACACACTCCCGGAGGTACATGATGGTGGCGACGGTGGCCTCGAAGTCCTCGCCAGGAGAGTACACCGACATACTCACGGGCCCCTGCAGGGTTTAATAATAATAATAATAATTTTTATTTAGGTAATGTACATACATAAAGAGATTTTACAAAGTTTGTTGGCTTTAAAGATAGAGCTAGTACATACAATGCCTAAAGCCACTATTACGCAAAGCGTTTCGGGCAGAAACGTAATGGTTTCGGGTTAGCAGTAATTTCGTAATTTCGTAATTTCGGGTTAGCAGCTCTTGTGGTGATGCTGACCAGCATGGTGGTAATTATTGGGAATATGTATTCCCATATGTATGTTGTATAGAATAGAATATGTATGGAATATGTATGTTGATCAGTCCAGCAACCAGGAGGCCTGGTCGACGACCGGGCCGCGGGGACGCTAAGCCCCGGAAGCACCTCAAGGCAACCTCAAGGCATGTATATGAAGACATCCTCCAATAAGAAACCTGAATACGGTGACAGGAAGATATATGGAGAGAATTTAGAGCCGACCATATATAAAGCCGAAACATATATATGTTTAGAATTTAAACATATATATAACAGATCTCAAATTGTCCTGCTGGAAATGTAAAGAGAGAGACACAAGATTAAAAAAAGGAAAGCAGCAACAACCATATGATAGGCCTAATACCAGCTATTCTAGGCAAAACTTAATGTATTATTGGTTATTTTAGTACTTATATACACATTAATAAAGCCTTAGATACATCAGGTTAGACATATGATATGCAAAGTTAGGCCTTCTTAGGCCTAGGATACGTAATATTGCTGTTTTATTTTTTGCAATACTGTGTTCATTTCCAATAAGCTAAATTATTAACATTCACATGTGTATAAGTCCGTATTCCGTCCACGTTTTCTAGTGTTGCAACATGGACGGGCTAACTGAAATAAACAGACGAGACGAGTCTGGTAAATCTCTTGGGACATTGTTGAACAAAACCTGAGAATAGTCGATGGTGATGAGGGTCGAGGGTAATCAGGATCAAGGGGTGTCGACTCACCTGCCAGCGAGCAGTGACCGGGTCGAGGTTAGTGAGGAAGGTGTAGTCGGCGTGAGTGGTGAAGGTGATGGACTCATTACACCCGAAGGACATGTCTGCTGGAATGTAGTTCTGCAGGACCCAGTAGTCCCCCCGGTGGTAGTTCTGGGCACGCAGAGGTATGTTGGAGCACTTCTGCAGATCCGGATACATCTTGTTCTCCAGGGAGTACAATATTCCTAGATTTAACGGAACTCCGTCGTTCGAATCCCCTGCGTGAATAGCTGCATTTTCGTGTAGCTTGGACGAGCCTTTATATACAAGGTCGGGAGAGTAGGAGCTGCTAAACAGGATGGAGCCCAGGAGCAACAGCACTGCCCCGTAGAGAACGACCATCAAGCGTTTTATTCTCTTCCGCATTGTCACCAATGGGCAGGTCCTGACCTGCAATCAGTGTTATGTTACTTCAGACATTTTTACTTCAGTTACACATCCAGCATGGAAGGTGTTTTCCGAACTTAATTGTTATTTATTTATTTATATATATAAAACAGTTCTTACATTATTTTAAGTGATCGAAATTGTAAGCATTCTTACATTCTTGTAAATCGAAATACATTAGTGTCCTGTACACTGTGGAATACTTGCCCGTCTCTTAACCAAGGGACCCGTGTTCAGTCCTCGCGAGGGTTAGAAACACAAGCATATATACCATTCATTCTAGTATTTACATTCTTATTAAAAAAAAAACAGAAAGAGCTCAACACGAAACGTTTACTAGATTAGAAGCAGTTATTCCTTTAATTTAGTTTTCTTTCTTCAAGTGTTAGTTTTCTTTGTGTGAAAGAGTAACTACGATAAAAAAATATTACCGTTTCATTTATTTTTACCTGATTTACCCGACGGCCACTAACCCTAGTGGCCTCGACGAGGACATGAAGCCGGCAGCTTGTCGAAGTTCCCCCCATTTGCCTTGATTTATATATACAAAAGTTCTTACGCTTGCCCGAAACGTTGTGCGTATAAGTGGGTTTAGAGATTGTATGTACTAGCTCTATCTAGAAATCCAACATAATGTTTGTAACTCATCTTGTATGTACGTTTACCTAAATAAACATTTGATTTGACATTCTTGTAAAGCCACCAGCATGCATAACGTTCCGGGCAGGTCCTTAATCCTATTTTTTCCCCGGAATACGACCCGCCAAATCGTTTTAACAACCAGGTACCCATTCACTGCTGGGTGAACAGAGGCTCCAGCTAAGGACTGGCATCCGGTCAATTCTCCCCGGCCAGGATACGAACCCAGGCCAGCGCTCGCGCTATATAGAGGGCGAGTTTAGGAGTTCGAGAACTAGCATTCTCTAGAGCGCATCACAACAGAAAGGGTTTGTTTTGGTGCTGGGTTCAGGCCCTATGAATTCCTTGGTGCTCATATCAATTGAAATATTCAAACTATAGAAATGAAGCTTCTAAAACAATACGCATTCTCCCCAAAACTCGATCCTACGTACCTCGCTGCTCCTTGAAAATACACCCTTAACCCTTTAACTGTGCAACGCGCCTGCAGGCCCAGGCTTCGGGTGCACAACGCGCCTCCAGGTGTTTTTATTTTTCACGTTCCATTCAAAACTCCCGCGGATACATGGGGTTCACATCAGCTTCCTCAGGGCTCTTGTAAACAGACGCCATCTTTAAAAAAAATCATGGTCCACATTGCTGGGTGTCAGAGCCTCAGTAGTGAGTGAGCAACCAAGGCTGGCGCTTGCAGCATGAGCGCACAGCTCTGCTGTTCAGCGTGTGACCATAGCATCGCCAAATAATGTCAAAATATTTATATAACCTGTAATATTTAGCCGTGATAGTATTATAGAAGAGCCTGAGTGGGATAATGACTGGGTACAATGTTCAAATATCAGTGATTCAATGTTGTTTACGATGTTCACAGCGCTAGCCACAGCACCACAGCATTATTTCGTCCATCTAGGAATCTTCAAACGACTTCTTAGGTTCCTTTTCAAAATAAACTTGTGGTCAATTATTCATTTACAGAAATTAGTGACCAGGATTGGCCCATACGAGGCAGCTCCTATTGGCCCATACGAGACAGCTGCTATTGGACCATATGAGGCAGCTCCTATTGGCCCATACGAGGCAACTCCTATTGGCCCATACGAGGCAGCTGCTATTGGACCATACGAGGCAGCTCTTATTGGCCCATACGAGGCAGCTTCTATTGGCCCATACGAGCTATTTTGATGAGGGATGTGACGTCGTAATTGTAGCGTCGTCTGCTGTCTGCTGTGTGATTTCTCATGCAGTGTATGATGGCCACTGTACTGTTTGGACACAATACCGGCTTACTTGCATAGTTCTAGTAAATAAAACATGTAGATAAGTATATATAACATGTATAAATAGTGTAATAAAAACAACGACAGTATGGTGGGAGGAGCTAAGTTGGTGAGTAAGATGTTGGAGTGAGGGAGGGCCTGTGTGGGTGTGGCTGCTCACACTCGCGATGCTCTGAATGTGTTGATGGTAAATGTATATAGTATGTGACAGTGTATAGTGTGTACATATGTTGTAAATATACATAAATGAACATGAAACATTGGTGTGAATAACTGTATGATGGGAGGGGCATTATACAGTCATACAACATACAGGGGCAATGTTGGCGAAGTGAGGGAGGGCTGGCTGGGTGTGGCTGCTCACACTCGCGGTGTTCTGAATGTGTTGATGGTGAATGTATATAGTGTGTGACAGTGTATAGTCTGTAAATAGATTGTATATATATACAGAAATTACATAAGAACATAAGAACAAAGGTAACTGCAGAAGGCCTATTGGCCCATACGAGGCAGCTCCTATTTATAACCACCCAATCCCACTCGTATACTTGTCCAACCCGCGCTTGAAACAATCGAGGGACCCCACCTCCACCACGTTACGCGGTAATTGGTTCCACAAATCAACAACCCTGTTACTGAACCAGTATTTACCCAAGTCTTTCCTAAATCTAAACTTATCCAATTTATACCCATTGTTTCGTGTTCTGTCTTGTGTTGATATTTTTAATACCCTATTAATATCCCCCCTGTTATGTCCATTCATCCACTTGTAAACCTCTATCATGTCACCCCTAACTCTTCGCCTTTCCAGTGAATGCAACTTACATAAGAACATAAGAACATAAGAACAAAGGTAACTGCAGAAGGCCTATTGGCCCATACGAGGCAGCTCCTATTCTATAACCACCCAATCCCACTCATATACTTGTCCAACCCGTGCTTGAAACAATCGAGGGACCCCACCTCCACAATGTTACGCGGCAATTGGTTCCACAAATCAACAACCCTGTTACTGAACCAGTATTTACCCAAGTCTTTCCTAAATCTAAACTTATCCAATTTATACCCATTGTTTCGTGTTCTGTCCTGTGTTGATACTTTTAATACCCTATTAATATCCCCCCGGTTATGTCCATTCATCCACTTGTAAACCTCTATCATGTCACCCCTAACTCTTCGCCTTTCCAGTGAATGCAACTTAAGCTTTGTTAATCTTTCTTCATATGAAAGATTTCTAATTTGGGGAATTAACTTAGTCATCCTACGTTGGACACGTTCAAGTGAATTTATATCCATTCTATAATACGGCGACCAAAACTGAACTGCATAATCTAAATGGGGCCTAACCAGAGCAAGATAAAGCTTAAGAACCACACCAGGTGTCTTGTTACTAACGCTTCGATTAATAAATCCCAGTGTCCTATTCGCCTTATTACGAACATTCATGCATTGATCCTTTTGTTTTAAATTCTTACTAATCATAACTCCCAGATCCCTTTCGCAATCCGACTTCGCAATCTCAACACCTTCTAGTTCGTATCTTGTAACTCTATCATCATTACCTAGCCTCAGAACTTTACATTTATCAGCATTAAACTGCATTTGCTAATCCTTTGACCATTTTAAAACCCTATCTAGATCAACTTGAAGTGAGAGTGAGTCCTCCTCCGAATTAATTTCCCTACCGATTTTCGTATCATCGGCAAATTTGCAAATGTTGCTACTCAAACCTGAATCTAAATCATTTATATATATTATAAACAACAGAGGTCCCAGGACAGAGCCCTGAGGTACTCCACTAACAACATTATCCCACTCTGACTTAACCCCATTTATACTAACTCTCTGTTTCCTTTGGAATAGCCATGCCCTAATCCAAGTTAATATAGCACCCCCAATACCATGAGCTTCTATTTTTTTAATTAGTCTTTCATGTGGCACTGTATCAAAAGCTTTGCTAAAGTCAAGGTACACAACATCACAATCCTTACCACTATCAACTGCCTCAACTATGCTGGAATAAAAAGTTAGCAAATTTGTTAAACATGAACGGCCATTTGTAAAACCATGTTGCGACTCATTTATTAATTTATGTTTTTCAAGATGGAGACGAATTGTATTTGCAATTATTGATTCAAGTAACTTTCCCACAATAGACATTAGGCTAATTGGCCGATAGTTTGACGCAAGTGATCTATCTCCTTTCTTAAAAATTGGTACCAAATTAGCTACCTTCCATGACTCTGGCACTCTGCCTGACTATTGATTTATTAAATATGGTAGACAGTGGCTCGGAAAGCTCCTCTTTGCATTCTTTAAGCACCCTGGCAAACACTTCATCCGGCCCTGGGGATTTGTTTGGTTTTAATTTTTCTAATTGTTTAATTACATCCTCTCTGGTAACTGCTAAACTAGTCAACCTGTCCTCATCCCCACCCACATAGACTTGTTCGGCTGAAGGCATATTGTTAAGTTCTTCTTTAGTAAATAGATATAAAATATTTGTTAAAAATACTACTCATCTCCTTGTCATTATCCGTTATTTGACCTGTCTCAGATTTTAATGGACCTATCCTTTCCCTAGTCTTAGTTCGATATAACTGAAAAAAAAACCTTTAGGATTTGACTTTGCTTGCTCTGCTATGCGAACTTCATAGTTTCTTTTTGCTTTCCTAATCTCTTTTTTAACATTTCTAACCAGTTGTATGAATTCCTGTTCTAACCTGACTTCCCCATTTTTAATCCTTTTGTACCAAGCTCTCTTTTTACCTATAAGGTTCTTTAAATTCTTTGTTATCCACTTTGGGTCATTAGTATTCGACCTATTCAATTTGTATGGTATACTACGTTCCTGTGCTTTGTTTAGAATATTCTTAAATAAGTTATATATTAAATCAACATCGAAATCCCCTTTTACGTCACCTATCGCTGGGTTCATGTCTCGCTCTAAGACCGGCCCACACCCCATACCCAAGAGTTTCCAATCTATTTGACCCAAAAAATTTCTTAGGCATGAAAAATTAGCATGATACATGGTAAATATGTGCAAGATATGTGTACACAAGTGTCATGCACGTAACAGTGTCCTTGCACAGTACAGATGTTTTACTGCCATAATATAGTGTACATGTTCATTATACATAGGATTAGCGAATAAAAGCAAATAAAATGTATTTGGAAGTGTGCACAAAAAAATAACAAAAATATATATTGTGGATTCAATATATAACTTATTTAAGGATATTCTAAACAAAGCACAGGAACGTAGTATACCATACATATTGAATAGATCGAATACTAATGAACCAAAGTGGATAACAAAGAATTTAAAGAACCTTATAGGTAAAAAGAGAGCTTGGTACAAAAGGATTAAAAATGGGGAGGTCACTTTAGAACAGGAATTCGTACAACTGGTTAGAAATGTTAAAAAAGAGATAAGGAAAGCAAAAAGAAACTATGAAGTTCGCATAGCAGGGCAAGCAAAGACAAATCCTAAAGGGTTTTTTCAGTTATATCGTACTAAGACTAGGGAAAGGATAGGTCCATTAAAAACTGAGACAGGTCAAATAACAGATAGTGATGAAGAGATGAGTAGTATTTTTAATAAATATTTTGTATCTGTATTTACTAAAGAGGAACTTAACAATATGCCTTCAGCCGAACAAGTCTATGTGGGTGGGGACGAGGACAGGTTGACGAGTTTAGCAGTTACCAGGGAGGATGTTCTTAAACAAATAGTAAAACTCAAACCAAACAAATCCCCAGGGCCGGATGAAGTGTTTGCTAGGGTGCTTAAAGAATGCAAAGAGGAGCTTTGTGACCCACTGTCAACCATATTTAATAAATCAATAGAGTCAGGCAGAGTGCCAGAGTTTTGGAAAGTTGCTAATGTGATACCAGTTTTTAAGAAAGGAGATAGATCACTTGCGTCTAACTATCGACCAATTAGCCTAACGTCTATTGTGGGAAAGTTACTCGAATCTATAATAGCAAATAAAATTCATCTTCATCTTGAAAAACATAAATTAATAATTGAGTCGCAACATGGTTTTATAAATGGCCGTTCATGTTTAACAAATTTGTTATCTTTTTATTCTAGCATTGTTGAGGCAGTTGATAGTGGTAAGGATTGCGATGTTGTATACCTTGACTTTAGCAAAGCTTTTGATACAGTGCCACATGAAAGACTGATTAAAAAAATAGAGTCTCATGGTATTGGGGGTGCTATATTAAGCTGGATTAGGGCATGGCTATACCAAAGGAAACAGAGAGTTAGTATAAATGGAATCAAGTCAGAGTGGGAAAATGTTGTAAGTGGAGTGCCTCAAGGCTCTGTCCTGGGACCTCTGTTGTTTATAATATATATAAATGATTTAGATTCAGGTTTGAGTAGCAACATTTGCAAATTTGCCGATGATACGAAAATCGGTAGGGAAATTAATTCGGAGGAGGACTCACTATCACTTCAAGTTGATCTAGATAGGGTTTTGAAATGGTCAAAGGATTGGCAGATGCAGTTTAATGCTGATAAATGTAAAGTTCTGAGGTTAGGTAATGATGATAGAGTTACAAGATACGAGCTAGATGGTGTTGTGATTGCGAAGTCGGATTGCGAAAGGGATCTGGGAGTTATGATTAGTAAGAATTTAAAACAAAAGGATCAATGCATAAATGTTCGTAATAAGGCAAATCGGACACTTGGATTTATTAATCGCAGCGTTAGTAACAAGACACCTGGTGTGGTTCTCAAGCTATATCTTGCTCTAGTTAGGCCCCATTTAGATTATGCAGTTCAGTTTTGGTCGCCATATTATAGAATGGATATAAATTCACTTGAACGTGTCCAGCGTAGGATGACTAAGTTAATTCCCCAAATTAGAAATCTTTCATATGAAGAAAGATTAACAAAGCTTAAGTTGCATTCACTGGAAAGGCGAAGAGTTAGGGGTGACATGATAGAGGTTTACAAGTGGATGAATGGACATAACCGGGGGGATATTAATAGGGTATTAAAAGTATCAACACAGGACAGAACACGAAACAATGGATATAAATTGGATAAGTTTAGATTTAGGAAAGACTTGGGTAAATACTGGTTCAGTAACAGGGTTGTTGATTTGTGGAACCAATTGCCGCGTAACATTGTGGAGGTGGGGTCCCTCGATTGTTTCAAGCACGGGTTGGACAAGTATATGAGTGGGATTGGGTGGTTATAGAATAGGAGCTGCCTCGTATGGGCCAATAGGCCTTCTGCAGTTACCTTTGTTCTTATGTTCTTATGTTCTTATATGAGTGGGATTGGGTGGTTATAGAATAGGAGCTGCCTCGTATGGGCCAATAGGCCTTCTGCAGTTGCCTTTGTTCTTATGTTCTTATGAAATGTCGCTTGTGTATATAACTTATGAACAAACATGTTTTATTGTTATATACTTTTTATAAACTTAATACATTTTTACTTAGATATTTTTTAAAGGAAACTATGTGGTGTAGTATAATTTTTTTACGAAGTTTATATTTGCAGAGGAGATAACTAAATTGAATATTCGGATGGGGGAACAGGAATTAGTAACAGGTGTTAGTAACAGGTGTTAGTAACAGGTGTTTCAGTAAACGAACTATTGTTGTTACTACAGAAAAAAAGAATCAACAACAGTTGGTAAAAGTACTCATCCACTAGGTGAGTACAGACGCCAACGCATAACTTCACGAGCAAGAGGATACAGGTTCAAGCTAAGGTAACAACGGTGACGGAATACCTTCACGAACAAGAGGACACAGGTAACAACGGTGACGGAATACCTTCACGAACAAGAGGACACAGGTTCACGCTAAGGGAACAACGGTGCCGAAAAAAATGAAAGTTTTCTTTTTCAAACAGAGTGGTAGACGGTTGGAACAAGTTAAGTTAGAAGGCGGTGGAGGCCACCGTCAAAGAGTACTGGGAAGACGGGACACCACGAGCATAGTTCTCATCCTGTAATTACACTTAGGTAATTAAGCACACATACACTTACAGAATCACGAGAGTGTAAACAAACATGAGAATGATTTTAGGGAAGACATAGCTAACGAACCAACTGGACTTCTATGGTAAAGTTACGAGAACAAGGCAGGACAGAGAAGGTTGGGCAGATTGCGTATTTCTGGACTGACAAAATGTGTTTGACAGACCCTCACGAGAGATTACTATATAAACTTGATAGATAGACGGAAGTCGCATTAGCCAATTGGTGGCTAGAAAATCGAAGTCCAAAAGCTAATGTTTAATTTTACAGGCATAAATAGGTGAGTACAATTATGAGTACACTCACACACAGATGAGTACACACACACCACTAAGTGAGCACACATACACACCCACAAACCTGTCTCCTGAAGTCCACATAAAAATAATAACATCGGCGGCGTATGCGAGGCTGGCTAACATCAGAACTGCCTTTATAAACTTGTGTAACAAATCGTTCAGGACCTTGTATACCACTTATGTCAGACTAATCCTGGAGTATGCAGCTCCAGCATGGAGTCTAAACCTAGTAGCAACAATGATCCTTTCCAAGCGCTGTGTACAACTTTTGTGAGATCTATTATTGAGTATGCCGCCCCGGCATGGAACACCCCTACCTAAAGAAACAAAAGAAAACTAAAAGAGGTATAAACATATGCAACAGGTTCCTGAGTTAAGGGGACTGAGCTACAAAGAAAGGCTAAAGAAATTGGCCCTTCACTACACTGGAGGGAAGAAGGAATAGAACAGACATGATAACGACGTACAAGATACAAAAGGGGGGATTGATAAAGTAGATATACATGGGAGCCGGTCGGCCGAGCGGACAGCACGCTGGACTTGTGATCCTGTGTTCCTGGGTTCGATCCCAGGCGCCGGCGAGAAACAATGGGCAGAGTTTCTTTCACCCTATGCCCCCTGTTACCTAGCAGTAAAATAGGTACCTGGGTGTTAGTCAGCTGTCACGGGCTGCTTCCTGGGGGTGGAGGCCTGGTCGAGGACCGGGCCGCGGGGACACTAAAGCCCCGAAATCATCAAGATAACCTCAAGAGACAGGCAATGTTTAAATTAGCGAACAGTAGAACGACATAATTGGAAACTGGAAACACAGATGAGTGACAGATGTCACTCATGAACGAACTAGATGAGGAAATTGGCAAAGCCAATTTGATATACCGTTTTAAATGTCAATATAATCGAATATAATTACTGTTGATACAAGGATTGTTACCGAGATGACTGTGGCCAACAGTACCCTAGCAAGCTCATCACAATCAAAACCCATCAGTATCATCACTAGCTAATTCATTACAATCAAGGCATCAATACTATCACGAGCTAGGTCATTACAATCAGGGCTAATCAGCATCATTACTATCCTACTCAACACAATCATTATGCCATGGCGCTGCAACACAATTGCGATTGCTCGTCATGTCATCACGAGTAGCCGGTGGCTGAGCGGACAGAACACTGGACGCGTGATCCTGTGTTCGATCCCGGGCGCCGACGAGAAACAATGGGCAGAGTTTCTTTCACCCTGAGGTTCCTGTTACCTAGCAGTAAATAGGTACCTGGGAGTTAAGTCAGCTGTCACGGGTTGCTTCCTGGGGGGTGGAGGCCTGGTCGAGGACCGGGCCGCGGGGACACTAAGCCCCGAAATAATCTTAAGATAACCTCAAAATCACTAATCCCTCTTCTTATCAAAAGATGACTATTCTCAGTTATCAAACTATGCCTATTCTCAGTTATCAAACAATGCCTATTTTCATGTATCAAACGTTATCTATTCTAAGTTATCAAACTATGCGTATACTCTATTATTAAACTAGACTAATTCTTAATTCATCAACTATATTGAACCTCCCAAGTGGAAACCACTAGACCAGGATTCACCGAGGGTCTACATGTGCTATTACGAAACCTCTACATCTCTCTTCACTCATGGCGGCTTAGTTTACACTTATTAAACAATTTAAGAGCTCCGAAGCACTATCCCAGGTTGTATACAACAACAAGAACCTTGGGTTGTGAAGTACCAAAGCTCCTGAACTGTTGAACATATACAAAGACGCTTTGATCGAGTCAAGATGCACAGGTTTCGTTAAATGAATCCTGATTCTGTTCAAAAACAAGTGACTAATACTTTCCGTCAATTAACCTTGTAGGCGGCAGCGTCCGGGGAGAGGTTCTTTGGCCTGGGTGACGCAGACGGAACTGAAATATCCAACTCTGTCAAATGCTGCTGCTGCTGCTGCTGCTGCTGCTGGGGGGGTGGGGGGGCCACATCTGCTAGCTCTGGCACAGGTGTGTGCGGAGTAGTAACATTATTCACATGTATGCAGATGTTCAGTCGTTTCGGGTGTGTAAAATGACACGTGGCTCGGCGGTTTGGCTCTCCACGTGTGGCGGCGAGAACTTCGGCTTCCTTTAGTGAACCTCCCTCCACTCGTTCGAGTCCCAAACCCCGGAAATGGATTGTTGTTTTTCTCTCTCCAGTCACTGCTGCTATCCTGTCACTGCTGCTATCCTCCTGTCACTGCTGCTATCCTCCTGTCACTGTTGCTATCCTCCTGTCACTGATAATATCCTCCTGTCACTGCTGCTATCCTCCTGTCACTGATAATATCCTCCTGTCACTGCTGCTATCCTCCTGTCACTGATAATATCCTCCTGTCACTGATGCTATCCTCCTGTCACTGATGCTATCCTCCTGTCACTGTTGCTATCCTCCTGTCACTGATGCTATCCTCCTGTCACTGCTGCTATCCTCCTGTCACTGATGCTATCCTCCTGTCACTGTTGCTATCCTCCTGTCACTGTTGCTATCCTCCTGTCACTGATGCTATCCTCCTGTCACTGCTGCTATCCTCCTGTCACTGCGGCTATCCTGTCACTGTTGCTATCCTCCTGTCACTGCTGCTATCCTCCTGTCACTGATGCTATCCTCCTGTCACTGCGGCTATCCTGTCACTGTTGCTATCCTCCTGTCACTGATGCTATCCTCCTGTCACTGCTGCTATCCTCCTGTCACTGTTGCTATCCTCCTGTCACTGATGCTATCCTCCTGTCACTGATGCTATCCTCCTGTCACTGATGCTATCCTCCTGTCACTGATGCTATCCTCCTGTCACTGATGCTATCCTCCTGTCACTGCTGCTATCCTCCTGTCACTGCTGCTATCCTCCTGTCACTGCTGCTATCCTCCTGTCACTGATGCTATCCTCCTGTCACTGATGCTATCCTCCTGTCACTGATGCTATCCTCCTGTCACTGCTGCTATCCTCCTGTCACTGTTGCTATCCTCCTGTCACTGATGCTATCCTCCTGTCACTGTTGCTATCCTCCTGTCACTGATGCTATCCTCCTGTCACTGCTGCTATCCTGTCACTGATGCTATCCTCCTGTCACTGCTGCTATCCTGTCACTGATGCTATCCTCCTGTCACTGATGCTATCCTCCTGTCACTGATGCTATCCTCCTGTCACTGATGCTATCCTCCTGTCACTGATGCTATCATCCTGTCACTGATGCTATCCTCCTGTCACTGTTGCTATCCTCCTGTCACTGCTGCTATCCTCCTGTCACTGCAGCTATCCTCTTGTCACTGCAGCTATCATCCTGTCACTGCTGCTATCCTCCTGTCACTGCTGCTACACTCCAGTAACTGCTGCTATCCTCCTGTCACTGCTGCTATCCTCCTGTCACTGCAGCTATCCTCTTGTCACTGCAGCTATCATCCTGTCACTGCTGCTATCCTCCTGTCACTGCTGCTACACTCCAGTAACTGCTGCTATCCTCCTGTCACTGTTGCTATCCTCCTGTCACTGATGCTATCCTCCTGTCACTGTTGCTATCCTCCTGTCACTGCTGCTATCCTCCTGTCACTGCAGCTATCCTCTTGTCACTGCAGCTATCATCCTGTCACTGCTGCTATCCTCCTGTCACTGCTGCTCCAGTAACTGCTGCTATCCTCCTGTCACTGCTGCTATCCTCCTGTCACTGCAGCTATCCTCTTGTCACTGCAGCTATCATCCTGTCACTGCTGCTATCCTCCTATCACTGCTGCTACACTCCAGTAACTGCTGCTATCCTCCTGTCACTGCTGCTATCCTCCTGTCACTGTATCCACATTCCAATCACTGCTACTATCCTCCTCTCACTGTATCCACATTCCAATCACTGCTGCTATCCTCCCGCCACTGCTGCTATCCTCCCGTCACTGCTGCTATCCTCCCGCCACTGCAGCTATCATCCTGTCACTGCTGCTACACTCCAGTAACTGCTGCTATCCTTCTGTCACTGCTGCTATCATCCTGTCACTGCAGCTATCATCCTGTCACTGCTGCTACACTCCAGTAACTGCTGCTATCCTCCTGTCACTGCTGCTATCATCCTGTCACTGCAGCTATCATCCTGTCACTGCTGCTACACTCCAGTAACTGCTGCTATCCTCCTGTCACTGCTGCTATCCTCCTGTCACTGCTGCTATCCTCCTCTCACTGTATCCACATTCCAATCACTGCTACTATCCTCCTCTCACTGTATCCACATTCCAATAACTGCTGCTATCCTCCCGTCACTGCTGCTATCCTTCTTGTTATTATTATTCACACGAAGAAATGACATTACCGTGAAATATCAAAGAGAACATCAGTAGACCCTCAGTCATCATGGCTTCTACCGATTTTATCATTTTTACTTTATCTTTATTATTATTGTTTTGATTATATGTTATCTGATAACACTGTCGAGAACATTCGACTGGAGAGTGTCGATGGATTGTATGCTATCAACAGTCATAAAATACTTGTATTCATCTGACTGTATTCACCTGACTGTATTCATCCCCTTGCAGGGGTTGAGCTCTGGCTCTTTCGGCCCGCCTCTCAACTGTCAATCAACTGTTACTAACTACTAACTAATTTTTTTTCCCCCCACACAGACGCCCAGGAAGCAGCCCGTAACAGCTGTCTAACTCCCAGGTACCTATTTACTGCTAAGTAACAGGGGCATCAAGGGTGAAAGAAACTCTGGCCATTTTTGTTTCTGCCATCACCGGAGATCGAACCCGGACCCTAGGATTACGAGTCCAGAGCGCTGTCCACTCAGCTATCAGGTCCCCCCTACTCAGCTATCAGCCCCCCCCCCTTATGTTTAACGTTACTGGTTCAGTACCGGAGTTGTTGATTTGTGGAACCAGTTACCGCGTAACATAATAAACGTAGGATCCCTTGATTGTTTTAAGCGTAGGTCAGACATATATATAAATAAGATTGGGTGGAAATAAACAGGGAGCTGCCTCGTAAACAGGGAGCTGCCTCTTTGTGATCACTGCTCCCTAGTGAGCTAGGGAGCAGTGAACATAAGAACATAAGAACATAAGAACAAAGGTAACTGCAGAAGGCCTATTGGCCCATACGAGGCAGCTCCTATTCTATAACCACCCAATCCCACTCATATACTTGTCCAACCCGTGCTTGAAACAATCGAGGGACCCCACCTCCACAATGTTACGCGGCAATTGGTTCCACAAATCAACAACCCTGTTACTGAACCAGTATTTACCCAAGTCTTTCCTAAATCTAAACTTATCCAATTTATATCCATTGTTTCGTGTTCTGTCCTGTGTTGATACTTTTAATACCCTATTAATATCCCCCCGGTTATGTCCATTCATCCACTTGTAAACCTCTATCATGTCACCCCTAACTCTTCGCCTTTCCAGTGAATGCAACTTAAGCTTTGTTAATCTTTCTTCATATGAAAGATTTCTAATTTGGGGAATTAACTTAGTCATCCTACGCTGGACACGTTCAAGTGAATTTATATCCATTCTATAATATGGCGACCAAAACTGAACTGCATAATCTAAATGGGGCCTAACTAGAGCAAGATATAGCTTGAGAACCACACCAGGTGTCTTGTTACTAACGCTGCGATTAATAAATCCAAGTGTCCGATTTGCCTTATTACGAACATTTATGCATTGATCCTTTTGTTTTAAATTCTTACTAATCATAACTCCCAGATCCCTTTCGCAATCCGACTTCGCAATCACAACACCATCTAGCTCGTATCTTGTAACTCTATCATCATTACCTAACCTCAGAACTTTACATTTATCAGCATTAAACTGCATCTGCCAATCCTTTGACCATTTCAAAACCCTATCTAGATCAAGTTGAAGTGATAGTGAGTCCTCCTTCGAATTAATTTCCCTACCGATTTTCGTATCATCGGCAAATTTGCAAATGTTGCTACTCAAACCTGAATCTAAATCATTTATATATATTATAAACAACAGAGGTCCCAGGACAGAGCCTTGAGGCACTCCACTTACAACATTTTCCCACTCTGACTTGATTCCATTTATACTAACTCTCTGTTTCCTTTGGTATAGCCATGCCCTAATCCAGCTTAATATAGCACCCCCAATACCATGAGACTCTATTTTTTTAATCAGTCTTTCATGTGGCACTGTATCAAAAGCTTTGCTAAAGTCAAGGTATACAACATCGCAATCCTTACCACTATCAACTGCCTCAACAATGCTAGAATAAAAAGATAACAAATTTGTTAAACATGAACGGCCATTTATAAAACCATGTTGCGACTCAATTATTAATTTATGTTTTTCAAGATGAAGACGAATTATATTTGCTATTATAGATTCGAGTAACTTTCCCACAATAGACGTTAGGCTAATTGGTCGATAGTTAGACGCAAGTGATCTATCTCCTTTCTTAAAAACTGGTATCACATTAGCAACTTTCCAAAACTCTGGCACTCTGCCTGACTCTATTGATTTATTAAATATGGTTGATCACAAAGAAATCAGATTTAGCATAGAATGGAATAGACCAGGAGGAGAAAATTCTGTTAAAGTGCCAGATTTTCGAAAAGCTGATTTTAATAGCCTAAGAAATTTTTTGGGTCAAATTGATTGGAAAGTCTTGGGTATGGGGTGTGGGCCGGTCTTGGAGCGAGACATGAACCCAGCGATAGGTGACTTAAATGGGGATTTCGATGTGGATTCAATATATAACTTATTTAAGAATATTCTAAACAAAGCACAGGAACGTAGTATACCATACAAATTGAATAGATCGAATACTAATGACCCAAAGTGGATAACAAAGAATTTGAAGAACCTTATAGGTAAAAAGAGAGCTTGGTACAAAAGGATTAAAAATGGGGAGGTCACTTTAGAACAGGAATTCGTACAACTGGTTAGAAATGTTAAAAAAGAGATAAGGAAAGCAAAAAGAAACTATGAAGTTCGCATAGCAGGGCAAGCAAAGACAAATCCTAAAGGGTTTTTTCAGTTATATCGTACTAAGACTAGGGAAAGGATAGGTCCATTAAAAACTGAGACAGGTCAAATAACAGATAGTGATGAAGAGATGAGTAGTATTTTTAATAAATATTTTGTATCTGTATTTACTAAAGAGGAACTTAACAATATGCCTTCAGCCGAACAAGTCTATGTGGGTGGGGACGAGGACAGGTTGACGAGTTTAGCAGTTACCAGGGAGGATGTTCTTAAACAAATAGTAAAACTCAAACCAAACAAATCCCCAGGGCCGGATGAAGTGTTTGCCAGGGTGCTTAAAGAATGCAAAGAGGAGCTTTGTGACCCACTGTCAACCATATTTAATAAATCAATAGAGTCAGGCAGAGTGCCAGAGTTTTGGAAAGTTGCTAATGTGATACCAGTTTTTAAGAAAGGAGATAGATCACTTGCGTCTAACTATCGACCAATTAGCCTAACGTCTATTGTGGGAAAGTTACTCGAATCTATAATAGCAAATAAAATTCGTCTTCATCTTGAAAAACATAAATTAATAATTGAGTCGCAACATGGTTTTATAAATGGCCGTTCATGTTTAACAAATTTGTTATCTTTTTATTCTAGCATTGTTGAGGCAGTTGATAGTGGTAAGGATTGCGATGTTGCATACCTTGACTTTAGCAAAGCTTTTGATACAGTGCCACATGAAAGACTGATTAAAAAGATAGAGTCTCATGGTATTGGGGGTGCTATATTAAGCTGGATTAGGGCATGGCTATACCAAAGGAAACAGAGAGTTAGTATAAATGGAATCAAGTCAGAGTGGGAAAATGTTGTAAGTGGAGTGCCTCAAGGCTCTGTCCTGGGACCTCTGTTGTTTATAATATATATAAATGATTTAGATTCAGGTTTGAGTAGCAACATTTGCAAATTTGCCGATGATACGAAAATCGGTAGGGAAATTAATTCGGAGGAGGACTCACTATCACTTCAACTTGATCTAGATAGGGTTTTGAAATGGTCAAAGGATTGGCAGATGCAGTTTAATGCTGATAAATGTAAAGTTCTGAGGTTAGGTAATGATGATAGAGTTACAAGATACGAGCTAGATGGTGTTGTGATTGCGAAGTCGGATTGCGAAAGGGATCTGGGAGTTATGATTAGTAAGAATTTAAAACAAAAGGATCAATGCATAAATGTTCGTAATAAGGCAAATCGGACACTTGGATTTATTAATCGCAGCGTTAGTAACAAGACACCTGGTGTGGTTCTCAAGCTATATCTTGCTCTAGTTAGGCCCCATTTAGATTATGCAGTTCAGTTTTGGTCGCCATATTATAGAATGGATATAAATTCACTTGAACGTGTCCAGCGTAGGATGACTAAGTTAATTCCCCAAATTAGAAATCTTTCATATGAAGAAAGATTAACAAAGCTTAAGTTGCATTCACTGGAAAGGCGAAGAGTTAGGGGTGACATGATAGAGGTTTACAAGTGGATGAATGGACATAACCGGGGGGATATTAATAGGGTATTAAAAGTATCAACACAGGACAGAACACGAAACAATGGGTATAAATTGGATAAGTTTAGATTTAGGAAAGACTTGGGTAAATACTGGTTCAGTAACAGGGTTGTTGATTTGTGGAACCAATTGCCGCGTAACGTTGTGGAGGTGGGGTCCCTCGATTGTTTCAAGCACGGGTTGGACAAGTATATGAGTGGGATTGGGTGGTTATAGAATAGGAGCTGCCTCGTTATGGGCCAATAGGCCTTCTGCAGTTACCTTTGTTCTTATGTTCTTCTTATGTTCTCGTATGGGCCAATAGGCCTTCTGCAGTTACCATTCATTCTTATGTTTTTCCTTATAGCACTATAGTTATAAAACTCTAATCCACAATCTTATGATTAATATGGATCTGTGGTTTGTTTTGTGTTAACGAGAGAGGTTATCTTGAGATGATTTCGGGGCTTTAGTGTCCCCGCGGCCCGGTCCTCGACCAGGCCTCCATCCCCAGGAAGCAGCCCGTGAGGAGCCTAACTATAGCACTGTGTTGACATTCTCGTACACCGCTTATTGAAAATACATCGTTGGAGTAATCTCAGTGAATAGAGGGCATATTCAGGTGACAGCCGATCTGTTATCTAAGTCTGATTAGATATGTTGGTGTGGTGTGATAAGAGTGAGGGCGGAGATGCCTTTCTGACAAGCCTTCACTCCACCATCCTAAACCGAGTCGTTGTGGCGCTCCAGCGGTCGTGGTGCCGCTCAACCTCCAATCTATGTGTGGCCTCGTCTGTGGTAAAAAATAAAAAAGATCTACCTCCTCGTATCTACCAGCTACCACCTCGCATCTACTACCTACCACCCCTTCTCAGACAGGCTAAAGGACACAGCTGATAGGCCCTGGACAGAGGTGTTCATCTCATCAATTCGACTGACAAAGGCAAGTATTTTCGATCCTACAGTCACGTCACAGCCCCGCTCCTGTGCCAGGTAGGTTACGGGCTCACCATAGCCCCTGCTACTTGGAACTTGTTCCGAGTAGCTGAATCTATAACAACAACACCGATTCTACAGTTTCAGCCGCTCCTTTTGCCCACTGTGTAGCAGTAATGTGCTCTGGCCATGCGCCTCTCACTATGAGCAGGAATATTCATAGTACATACCTGCTATGTACTATGCTGGATACCGTACGTGTCCGGTATCCGGCCACTGGCTCCGCCATCACAAGGCCAGATATAGCACGTTAAAACGCGTATCATGAATATAGGATTAATTAGCAGAAACGCTTGCTAGACTAAGTAGAGGAGAACGGTAGCGTCGACACGGCTGCCATCTCAAGATTAACAACCCTTTCCGGGTGATGGGATGCCTGGCTTGACATCCCCTGACGTGGTAGTGGCGCTGAAGCGAATACAATCAGGTCTATCCGTAAGAAAAGCTCTAACTGGCCCACAGTTTGAGCGATCAAGCTAGAAATGGTAAACTTGAGAGTGGAGCATTCTCCACTAGCTTGAAGAGACATTGTACCTGTTGACTGCTGTCAATCTCACACATCTGTCATCTACGAGGCTGAGTGCGTGACAAGTTGACGCTGCAACATGGTGATTAAGGCCCACGTTAAGTCCCTGTCCTCAAAAACCAGTGGATATATACTTTCCGCTATCATTAAAAGTTGCGTCTCAAGAATCGCTAAGTTTACCGTGCTACAGATAGAAAATTGTGCAACATAGCCCCATGTTGCAACAGCATGATTAATGAAACAGTTGTTTACGTGTCTGACAACCCCTCCCCCAAGGCCAGGCTCGGTAATACAATGGCCGTTCCCAGAGAGACATTCATCCAATTTTAACAACCCGTTCTCGCAATTTTAATAAGTCAATATTGACTTATTAAATATGTGCATAGGTGACATACTTAACATAATAGATACCCTTAAAAAGATTCATAGAAAACACCGACCTTACCTAACCTACTTAGTATGTTAAGATAAGCATCTTATTGCTTCGTAATTACAATTATTACCTAACCTATAATAGGTTAAGTAATAATTGTAATTACCAAGCAATAAGATGCTTATCTTAAGATACTAACAAGGTTAGGTATGGTCGGTGTTTTCTACGAATCTTTTTAAGGGTATCTATTATGTTTAGTATATCACCTATGCACGTAGTTAATAAGTCAATATTGACTTTACGAATTTGCGAGAACGGGTTGAATTTTAAAGTATTGTGTATACAAAAATAGGTTCGTTCTCATATTTAAATTAATAGTATTATATATTACAGTTAGGTGTAAGTTAGGTTAAGTGTTTAAGCTCTTTTTGTAGATTATTTGTGTTTGAATTACGTACTTCAACGTATTTCACCCACGTACGTGAAAGCATTTACGGAGATGTGATTCGAACAAAGGTCGTCAGCAAAACAGTGCTCGAGAAATATCCGAACTTCATCAGTTGCGAATCGCGTGTAAACGGGTTTTCATTAAAAAATAGTGGTTTGGCGGCTGGATTAACGAACAATTGGCCTGTGCTGATGAGGACGAGTTGCAGAAGAGAGAATTTCCTCAGTAAGGAGCAGATAGTTGCACACCATCTAGAGTTCTAGAGAGACATGTTGCCGCACTTTTCACATCACCGCTAGCCGCCATGACGAGACAGCAACAGGTGTCACAGCTGCTCAGCGACCACTAGTGCATGTCTGCACTATACGTGTGACCGCAGCTCTTGTATGCTCCAGGTTAGATACTTATAAGTATCAGTGTGCAATTTTCGTCCTGGTGCTCCGGTGTTTCGTTGATGTCTTCCCAGCACGACATCAACCTAAAAATCACTATGACTTCCTCAAAAACCAAGTCCCCTAAGGACTGGCAAAGTCAACAATCACTATTAATATTAGAGTCCCAAATAGCTTAATAGAACAACTAAGTCCCCACCTGAACAAAAATATAACGTCACTTTAAACCACATAATTGCGCGTCAATATAAAGGATATAACACTGATAACATGATAACAGATCCACAATAAATCAATAATCTCACCTTAATCTACATGAGAAGTATACAACTTTATCTTCGCTCCTCAGAAGCTCAATACAATCCCAGCGACACGTACCAGGGACCCCAGACCAGTGAGATGGACCTCTCGACCAACCCACAGGTAACCTCGGACAGTACCAACTGTGAATAATACGTCCTACTCTCTCGAAGTACACTTAATAACAACTTGAATATCACATTCTGTGGTACACACTGTACTGGAACAGTGGTACACACTGTAGCTCATGTTCATTAAATATATTATCAACCCAGAATAATAACTCATTAAATCGCTTCAGTAAACACACGCTGGCCAACCCTCTAACACGTCTCTCAACGAACAGTTAACAGTTAGACAAGGCGCCCCCAAACGTCAATCAACCTTGTGACATTTAATAGTTCGCGCGTAAATACGGACACGCAGTACACACACAGATAAAGTGTATACAAATATATGTATATGGTCACTTCAAAAACATATTTATAAAGGGCATTGTTTGCACAATTTATCAACAAAATTAGAACACAGTATCATAATATCTGGTTTACGCTGGGTCATGACAGTATACAATTACGTGTGTTGATAAAAACTATTGATGCTAAACAGTCTTCGAAATCCCTCGTCTAGATTTATTACGGTTAACAGGACCGTAAATCCTCAATTGAATGGCACTGCTCATTGCACCCGGTGATGGAGACCATTTGGGTAGAAATGAGTAGACGTAGATGCAAGGTTGACGTTCTAAGACTGCTCTACCTGCTCTCACATCTGAAAGTGTATCCTGACGGTGGGAAGAGTGCAACCTCGCAGCCTCGTAGGGCCGGGGAGCCGGTCGGCCGAGCGGACAGCACGCGGGACTTGTGATCCATTATATGGTGCAACAATGGTAATGTTGACGTGTTGCAGATGCAGCAGCAGCAGCAGCCGGAGAGGATCCGGATGGAGAGCAGTCCTTGCTGCTCTTCTTCTTCTCTCAGAGTCACCATCTACGTGCTGGGAGCTCTAAGTCTGGTAAGTCTGGTCCTGGGAGCTCTAAGTCTGGTAAGTCTGGTCCTGGGAGCTCTAAGTCTGGTAAGTCTGGTCCTGGGAGCTCTAAGTCTGGTAAGTCTGGTCCTGGGAGCTCTAAGTCTGGTAAGTCTGGTCCTGGGAGCTCTAAGTCTGGTCCTGGGAGCTCTAAGTCTGGTCCTGGGAGCTCTAAGTCTGGTAAGTCTGGTCCTGGGAGCTCTAAGTCTGGTAAGTCTGGTCCTGGGAGCTCTAAGTCTGGTAAGTCTGGTCCTGGGAGCTCTAAGTCTGGTCCTGGGAGCTCTAAGTCTGGTCCTGGGAGCTCTAAGTCTGGTCCTGGGAGCTCTAAGTCTGGTAAGTCTGGTCCTGGGAGCTCTAAGTCTGGTCCTGGGAGCTCTAAGTCTGGTCCTGGGAGCTCTAAGTCTGGTAAGTCTGGTCCTGGGAGCTCTAAGTCTGGTCCTGGGAGCTCTAAGTCTGGTAAGTCTGGTCCTGGGAGCTCTAAGTCTGGTAAGTCTGATCCTGGGAGCTCTAAGTCTGGCTTATTCAGCTTCTCTGTTTTATTTGATCTCATTTATTCTTTATTTACGCCTCTTACTCTCTCCTTTCTCCTTATGCTCCTTGATTTATTACACTTACCTTCTCTTTACCACTCTCGCCCTCTATTTTATGGCCCTCCTCTTTCATTTTCTCTCCTTCTCTTATGCTTTGTTCATCACACAATAAATCTCAGTCAATCTCATATAAGTCCAGGACGACAGTTCTCCGACTGGGCCCGATTTCTCACAATCAAGACTGCGATATTTTATTGAACTACACTGTGTTTAGGTAAACAATAGGTGTGTTATCATCTGATATCCCCCTCTTTATCTGCGTCATAAACAGGCACGGAGTGGCACTGCTTGTCTCACTGCCTGCCTCACTAACCTGCATTCTCGTCCTCACTCATCCTCTGTGAGGTCCTGCTAGCCTACACGGGTCCTCACAGCACACACCACACACTGGAACATTGTTTGCCGATTCGTCTGTTGTGTCATTTCGTTTTCTTTAATTTTAGAGAAGGATGGGGTCCTGGTCAAGGTGAAATCAGTTCTTAAAGATACACCTGTATGTCCCTGTGGCAGCAGGCATGAAATAAATGTACACTTGTATGATCATGGCAAATGTTCAGCACAAAAGGAATGTACTCAGAAATTGATGCACAATCTACAAATCTGAAAATGCAGGCGATGAGTCACAATAACGTGGCTAAAGTATGTTGACCAGACCACACACTAGAAGGTGAAGGGACGACGACGTTTCGGTCCGTCCTGGACCATTCTCAAGTCGACACAATCGATTGGAGAATGGGTCCAGGACGGACCGAAACGTCGTCGTCCCTTCACCTTCTAGTGTGTGATCTGGTCAACATCTGAAAATGAAGTTATTAACGACGTTTCGCTCCGTTTTGGATCATTATCAAGTCGTGTATAAATGCACAAAAGCTACGACACTTGGATAGGTGTAGCAACATTTACACATACCCCAAAACTCGAGGCAAAACAGGGAAAAATGTCAACAAACTGAGAGACAAAGTAAAATAGTTGAGAAACTCATAGCAAAACATGATTTCAAGTACAAAGATAATGAGAAGGCAGGTGATCTAGATAGAAGCAGATAACGTAATCTAGATAGAAGCAGATAAGTTCCCTACACAGTGGTCAGAACCAACCCTACAATGTTTAGTTCTTTGGAAGTAATAATAATAACGAGACTGAAACTATCTCTCTCTTTCACACACAGAGATCCCACTAACGTGATGCATCAAATGAACAAATCCACAAGGGCAGTGACGAGGATTCGAACCTGCGTCTGGGAGCATCCCAGACAGTGTTGATTAAGGCAGTGTCTGGGATGCTCCCAGACGCAGGTTCGAATCCTCGTCACTGCCCTTGTGGATTTGTTCATTTGTTTATCTCTCTCTTTCTCTTAACTCTGTACTAACAATCCTCCGATCATACAATACCTTGTATTGAATCTTGTTGCAAGTGCACTCTTCAACACCACAATAATTATAGAGGTTTATATGAACCATATATATAGCATATATTTCATCATATATGACCTTCATTTCTTCACAGTTGGTTTGGGGCAATTGCATCGGCTTCACCCTGGGATACGCGGCATATGCAAGTGAGTGCTCTGACCTTTAATGTTGACCAGACCACACACTAGAAGGTGAAGGGACGACGACGTTTCGGTCCGTCCTGGACCATTCTCAAGTCAATCGGCTTGAGAATGGTCCAGGACGGACAGAAACGTCGTCGTCCCTTCACTTTCTAGTGTGTGTGGTCTAGTCAGCATATTAAACTATTATACTCATATAACACAAATAATACATTCATAATGTACTCATATTACTCACATGATACTCATATAAGGTTACTATTAAGTGTTCGTAGCAGTTGTTTGCATTCATCAAGACTCATGACGAGTTGCGTGTTTCAGAATTAGAGTGAGAGTAGTGTCGTACTGTTCCTGACTCCTCCTCATGTGATGGGAGTCTACTAACACCACACTCTCTCCTCTTCAGGTCTCATATTATATGGATCCATCGTCTCCATTCCGGTCAACGTGGGTTACATCTACGTCACTTGTCGCATCATCTTCCTCATCTCCGTAAGTTGGTGATGAGACACAATGAGAGATAGTCGGTTGGGTCCGATCTTCTTGATTTCCTGATCACCTCTGGATGCTACAGTGTCTCCAGCTTGTCTATGGAAGACAGCTCACAGAGGTTATCAATGGATTAGTTAGCTATTTAGAGCAACAGCTCAAAAATTCAATTTGTCCTTTAGTCGAGGGGTCAGTTTTCAGTGTGGGGAAACTACCTACAATAGGATGTATTTTTGGTATCGTGTGTGGAATAGGTCTTGCAATCAGTCATCAATATAGGGATGATTTTGATTCAGCTTTGGTGGGTCATTGCATTTATAAGTATAATGTATGCCAGCGTCTTTTCAGGCAACCTAAAGGGACACTCAATTTGGTTTTGAGAACGAATCAGAAATCCTAACGTTAGTGATTAACAGTTAATTTATTCATTAACATAATTTTAACTGACAGTGGGATTAACTTCACTGCCAGAAGTGTAATGCAAAATCTCAACAGAGCGACTTAAAGGAGTACAGCTGAACGGTTCTGGTGAGAGAGTGGTTCTCACTTAACACTGTATATTCTATAACTTCTATAACTGCTGACTGAAGTATTCTCTTGGGAATATATAATGTATACGTAGGCAGCAGGCGTTCCTATAAGCATATTTGGTTAAATATGACGACATTGCTGACATTGTTGATCTTATAGTATAAGCTTTCTATGCTTCTAACTATTTTCTTACTCTCGGGATTAAGAAGAGCAATCAAGTTACCGACATTCATCTTAAAGAAACTAATAATTGCAGGCGATGAGTCACAATAACGTGGCTGAAGTATGTTGACCAGACCACACACTAGAAATTGAAGGGACGACGACGTTTCGGTCCGTCCTGGACCATTCACAATCGACTTGAGAATGGTCCAGGACGGACCGAAACGTCGTCGTCCCTTCAATTTCTAGTGTGTGGTCTGGTCAACAAACTAATAATTATTGAAGGGTGTATTTTCTACAACGCTTCGTTCCACTCTGGAGCTTCTTCAGGTAAGGAATGAATATACAATGTTGCTATTGTTTTAGCTTCAGCTACTCGGAACAAAAAGTTTCGGGTAGCACGGGCTATGGTGAGCCCGTAGTGGACTTACCTGGCACAGGAGCGGGGCAGGAACTGAATATGAACTCTGGAATATACAAGGTGCAAATTTATCTTAAATACACATGTGAAAGAGGTGAAGTTGTGTTGGGGGTAAGATGAAGTAATCACACATAGGTGAAGAAATAGGGAATAATGGGGATAGGTGCCAATATGGCGGATGAGAGGAGTGTTCCAGGAAGCGAAGACAGGTGTTGTGGGGTAACACTACTCCCAACTTAACACACAGGTGTTAAAACACACAGGCATCACTGCTCCCCAGAGTAACACACAGGCATCACTGCTCCCCAGGATAGCACGACAGTGACGCCAAAGTCCCCAGAGTAACACACACAGGCACCACTGCTCCCCAGGATAGCACGACAGTGACGCCAAAGTCCCCAGAGTAACACACACAGGCACCACTGCTCCCCAGGATAGCACGACAGTGACGCCAAAGTCCCCAGAGTAACACACACAGGCATCACTGCTCCCCAGAGTAACACACAGGCATCACTGCTCCCCAGGATAGCACGACAGTGACGCCAAAGTCCCCAGAGTAACACACAGAGGCACCACTACTCCCCAGAGTAACACACAGGCACCACTGCTCCCCAGGATAGCACGATAATGACGCCAAAGTCCCCAGAGTAACACACAGGCACCACTGCTCCCCAGGATAGCACGATAGTGACGCCAAAGTCCCCAGAGTAACACACAGGCACCACTGCTCCCCAGGATAGCACGATAGTGACGCCAAAGTCTCCAGAGTAACACACAGGCACCACTGCTCCCCAGGATAGCACGACAGTG
>NC_091186.1:26101828-26139328 GCF_040958095.1 Procambarus clarkii
CAATGACTTGTTAGTATTAGTGATGGATTTGGCGAATGTGGCACTTTACAACTCAAACATCAATCAATATATGATATACACTGTTCTCGCAGAACTTGATATACACTGTTCTCGCAGAACTTGATATACACTGTTCTCGCAGAACTTGTTTCAGTTCTTATATGCACACTCTCGCAAAACAAATCCATTTCATGCTTTACCAACGAAATGAAAAATTACAAAACTGCCAATACAACCTAATCACCTAACCTAATCGACCCTAGGATTAACTAACATTTAACCACCATTAATGAGGACGGATTACTTAAAAAAGCCAGACACCCACCTTGAAGGCGATGAGTCACAATAACGTGGCTAAAGTATGTTGACCAGACCACACACTAGAAGGAGAAGGGACGACGACGTTTCGGTCCGTCCTGGACCATTCTCAAGTCGATTGTGACTTGACTTGAGAATGGTCCAGGACGAACCGAAACGTCGTCGTCCCTTCAACCTTCTAGTGTGTGGTCTGGTCAACACCTACCTTGAACAACTCTTCAAGCACTGATCCCTTCTGTATACCGAGTCGAAATTTTGGAAGCTTCTTAAGGTCTTCCAGGGACTCGAACGGCAACTGATCGTTGATGACGGTGAGGAAGGATACCAGCGTGGCCGAGTACGACGCCGCCACCACCACACCAATCACGTACATCATCCAGAACAGCACCCGGAGAGCTCCGGCGTCCGGGGAAGTGGGCCAGCCTGCAGGCAGGGAGGTACGGGAACACCAGATGAGCTCAGGCCACGTCGGAGGCTCGGGCAGCCGTGTACATGACGGACCTGGGATTGTTACTTGGGCTTTGGGGGACGTTGGGGGGACCTGGGATTGTTACTTGGGCTTTGGGGGGCGTTAAGGGGACCTGGGATTGTTACTTGGGCTTTGGGGGACGTTGGGGGGACCTGGGATTGTTACTTGGGCTTTGGGGGGCGTTGGGGGAACCTGGGATTGTTACTTGGGCTTTGGGGAGCGTTGGAGGGACCTGGGATTGTTACTTGGGCTTTGGGGGGCGTTGGAGGGACCTGGGATTGTTACTTGGGCTTTGGGGGACGTTGGAGGGACCTGGGATTGCTACTTGGGCTTTGGGGGGCGTTGGAGAGACCTGGGATTGTTACTTGGGCTTTGGGGGGCGTTGGAGAGACCTGGGATTGTTACTTGGGCTTTGGGGGGCGTTGGAGGGACCTAGGATTTTTACTTGGGCTTTGGGGGGCGTTGGAAGGACCTGGGATTGTTACTTGGGCTTTGGGGGACGTTGGAGGGACCTGGGATTGCTACTTGGGCTTTGGGGGGCGTTGGAGAGACCTGGGATTGTTACTTGGGCTTTGGGGGGCGTTGGAGGGACCTAGGATTTTTACTTGGGCTTTGGGGAGCTTTGGAGAGACCTAGGATTTTTACTTGGGCTTTGGGGGGCGTTGGAGGGACCTGGGATTGTTACTTGGGCTTTGGGGGACGTTGGAGGGACCTGGGATTGCTACTTGGGCTTTGGGGGGCGTTGGAGAGACCTGGGATTGTTACTTGGGCTTTGGGGGGCGTTGGAGGGACCTAGGATTTTTACTTGGGCTTTGGGGAGCTTTGGAGAGACCTGGTATTTTCACTTGGGCTTTGGGCGGCGTTGGAGCTGGTCGAGGAACCATTTCAATTGTGGTTAAAGCAGGGCTGAAACTGACAGGCCAGAATGTTGGGAAATGTTGAATAACAGCTGATCGAGAGAACATAGCAGCGGTAGAATGATGACCCCATGTTGGGATGTGCGAAACATAAGCCTTTAACGCATGAGCAGCAGAAAAATTAAATTAAGTAGATGAGGAAAAACGGTAAAGTCTAACTCCATCCACACATGTAAACAAACATTTAACACGAGACATGATGGCCGGAAGTCATAGCACTGGAAAACAGACAGACGGAAAATGGACTGGAGCTTCATGGAACAGACACAAAGCGAATACACATACACACACACACACACACACACACACACACACACACACACACACACACACACACACACACACTCTTATCCCTCTTATCCACCCCCTGTACCCTCCCCCTCTTATCCACCCCCTGTACCCTCCCCCTCTTATCCACCCCCTGTACCCTCCCCCTCTCCCCCACCACCCCAAGCCCTCCCTCCTCCACCAATCCCCCCGTGCCAGGTCCCCCCAGCTCCCACTCACCCCAGATCCCAAAGGTCCCCCCCAGAAAAGAAGCAGAAGAGAGTCAGTTTCAGGGTGATGTACTCGAACATAGATGGGATCACAAGCAAGACAAGTGAACTAAGGGAAAGAGCACAAGAAGTTAACCCAGATGTAATCGGACTCACTGAAACAAAACTCTCTGGAATCATAACGAATGCCGTGTTTCCCCAGGAGTATACAGTAATAAGGAAAGAGAGGGAAGGTAGAGGAGGAGGCGGAGTGGCCCTACTCATGAGAAGGGAATGGAGTTTTAAGGAGATGGTCATCCCGGGCTGTGAGGAGTTCAGAGACTACATAGCAGGCACCATAACAATGGGAGGACCAAGAATAGTAGTAGCAGTAATATACAACCCTCCACCAAATGACAGGAGACCCAGTCAAGAGTATGAAAACAACAACAAGGCAGTTAACACTATAATTGAGAGGGCAGCCTCTGCTGCCTGTAGAAATAGATCCCACCTGCTCATCATGGGCGACTTCAATCACGGAAAGATTGACTGGGAGAACAAGGAACCGCATGGAGGCGAGGATACGTGGAGAGCCAAACTATTGGAGGTGGTGACAAGCAACTTTTTAACGCAGCATGTCGGAGAACCCACAAGGATGAGAGGCAATGACGAACCAGCGAGACTCGACCTAGTCTTCACTCTGAACGACTCCGACATAAGAGAAATCGGTTTTGAGGACCCAGTAGGAATGAGCGACCACAGTGTACTGGTGTTTGAGTACTTGATTGAAGAAGGGTTATTGAACTCGAGGAGGGATACCGAAACCAAAAGGTTAGCATACCGAAAGGGAAACTATGAGGGGATAAGAAAATTCCTAACAGATATAGCATGGGAAACAGAGCTCAGGGGAAAGACGGCCCAAGATATGATGGATTACATCACGCAGAAGTGCAAGGACGCAGCAAACAAGTTTGTCCCAGTCCAAAAGGAAAACAGAGAAATGAAGATGAGAAACCCATGGTTTAATCAAAGATGTAGGCTAGCTAAGCAGCAAAGTAAAAGGGCATGGAGAAACTATAGGAATAACAGGACACTGGAGAGCAGAGAAAGATACCAGAATGCCAGGAATGAATATGTCAGGATGAGAAGAGAGGCAGAAAGACAATACGAAAATGACATCGCAAGCAAGGCAAAGACTCAGCCTAAATTGTTGCATAGCCACATTAGGAGAAAAACAACAGTAAAGGAACAGGTTATGAGATTAAGGATAGGGGCGGAAGGATTCACTACAAATGACAAGGAAGTGTGTGAGGAATTGAATAAGAAATTCCAGGAGGTCTTCACCTTAGAACAAGGAGAAATTCCAGAGGTAAGTGAGGGAATAGCTAACCAGGAACCACTGGAAGAGTTTGAGATTACCAGTGGGGAAGTAAGGAAGTGTTTACTAGAGTTGGACGTGACGAAGGCTATAGGCCCAGATGGAATCTCCCCTTGGGTTCTAAAGGAAGGAGCAAGAGAACTGAGCCTACCACTCTCCATAGTGTATAACAAATCACTGGCAACAGGGGAACTGCCAGATACTTGGAAAGCAGCTAACGTAGTCCCGATATACAAGAAAGGGGATAGACAGGAGGCACTGAACTACAGGCCAGTGTCCCTAACCTGCATACCATGCAAGCTGATGGAGAAGATTGTGCGAAAAAAACTAGTGGAGCATCTGGAGCGAAGGAACTTTGTAACACAGCATCAACATGGGTTCAGGGATGGCAGGTCCTGCCTCACAGGGTTACTTGAATTCTACGACCAGGCAACAAAAATAAGGCAAGAAAGAGAAGGGTGGGCAGACTGCATATTTTTGGATTGTCAGAAAGCCTTTGATACAGTGCCACACAAGAGGCTAGTGCGAAAGTTGGAGATGCAGGCTGGAGTGAGAGGGAAGGTACTCCGGTGGATAGAGGAATACCTAAGCAACAGGAGACAACGAGTCTGTGTGAGGGGTGAGGTCTCAGATTGGCGAGACGTCACAAGTGGAGTCCCGCAGGGGTCAGTCCTTGGACCTATACTGTTTCTGGTATATGTAAATGATCTCCCAGAGGGTATAGATTCGTTCCTCTCAATGTTTGCCGACGATGCAAAAATTATGAGGAGGATTGAAACAGAGGATGATAGTAGGAGGCTACAAGATGACCTGGATAGACTGAGTGAATGGTCCAACAAATGGCTGTTGAAGTTCAACCCGAGTAAATGCAAAGTAATGAAACTAGGCAGTGGAAACAGGAGGCCAGGCACAGGATACAGAATAGGAGATGAAGTACTTAATGAAACAGACAGAGAGAAAGATCTAGGAGTTGATATCACACCAAACCTGTCTCCTGAAGCCCACATAAAGAGAATAACGTCTGCGGCATATGCGAGGCTGGCTAACATCAGAACGGCGTTCAGGAACCTGTGTAAGGAATCATTCAGAATCTTGTACACCACATATGTAAGACCAATCCTGGAGTATGCGGCCCCAGCATGGAGCCCGTACCTTGTCAAGCACAAGACGAAGCTGGAAAAAGTCCAAAGGTATGCTACTAGACTAGTCCCAGAACTAAGAGGCATGAGTTATGAGGAAAGGCTGCGGGAAATGCACCTCACGACACTGGAAGACAGAAGAGTAAGGGGGGACATGATCACAACCTACAAAATCCTCAGGGGAATCGACCGGGTAAACAAGGACGAACTTTTCAACACTGGTGGGACGCGAACAAGGGGACACAGGTGGAAGCTGAGTGCCCAAATGAGCCACAGAGATATTAGAAATAACTTTTTTAGTGTCAGAGTGGTTGACAAATGGAATGCATTAGGAAGTGATGTGGTGGAGGCTGACTCCATACACAGTTTCAAGTGTAGATATGATAGAGCCCAATAGGCTCAGGAACCTATACACCTGTTGATTGACAGTTGAGAGGCGGGACCAAAGAGCCAGAGCTCAACCCCCGCAAGCACAACTAGGTGAGTACACACACACACACACACACACACACACACAGCACAGGGAAAGACCAAGGAGGGGGGAGGAGGGACCGAACAAGATTAACGAGTGAGAAAAGCCATTGGATCAACCCCAGCACACACACACCTAGGTGCGTTTACTGCTCATAAAACACGTAACGCAAACAATGTGACACAACCTAGGTTAGAGCAATACTGGGACCATCTGCACTTGCCTGATCGCATATCTCGCCAAACACGCGGCATCTATGCAAGTAGACAATAAATGGCATGAACAAATGCACGAGGGCCGTGACGAGGATTCGAACCTACGTCCGAGAGCATCCTCTGGGATGCTCTCGGACTACGACGACTCCTCGAATCATTCGAATCCTCGTCACGACCCTTGTAGATTTGTTCATTTGATTTACCACGCTATTGTGATTTCTGTGTGTAATAAATGGCATGTACAATGATATATGAACATGATGTATCTATGAGAAAATAATGAAGCCATACGATGGGATCGACCTCGAGTCCTTGGATCCTATTTCACGGCCTCATTATTTCCTCAATAAACGCCACCATGAAGTACCTTGTTGCGTGATGGCTGCCCACACGAGCAGTGGACACTCTCTCTTCCACTCCCGATACGTGGTGATGCTCCTCCGGAGGCCCCTGCCAGCTGCCCTGGCCAGCATAAGACAGTAGCAGTGGGAGACGGCTGCGTATACCGTAGCCAGGACCATCAGCGTCAGCACCAGGCCGACCCACAGACCCGTGGAGAAGGGGCGAGTGTAGGCCGTCCAAGAGGCAGCGGAGCCCCCGTGTGGCTGGGCGAAGATCCGGTAACTGGGCAGCCAAGGAAAGTTAAACAAGATGTTGACCAGACCACACACTAGAAAGTGAAGGGACGACGACGTTTCGGTCCGTCCTGAACCCTTCTCAAGTCGATTGTGAAGACCATTCACAATCGACTTGAGAATGGTCCAGGACGGACCGAAACGTCGTTGTCTCTTCACTTTCTATTGTGTGGTTTGGTCAGTATATTTCAGCCACGTTATTGTGACTCCTCGCCTGCTTAAGCAAGATGTTAAATGATACCGGAACATCACACACACACACACACACACACACACACACACACACACACACACACACACACACACACACACACACACACACACACACACACACACACACACATACACATACACATACACATACACACACACACACACACACACACACACACACACGCGCGCGCGCCTGGCATTAGGATCGAACAGGCATTAGGAGTACGCTAAATGATATAGGTGCTTTCAATACAAAATTAAGAAGGAACGTATAGATAATATTTTCGATACTTATAACTTCGTTAGTTTTTTGTATTTAACTGATAACCAAATAACTACTCTGTTCATGGAAAGCCCAGGAATCGAGTAGTAACCTGAGCTAAGGTTCAGGAAACTAGGAAACATTCTAAAAGCAGCATTGAGCTACTAATGAGCTCTGCATTTATGAGAGAAATAAATTCCTAAAAGCATGATTGAGTTAGTAATAGGATTTCAAAGCAAGGAAAAAAACATCGTGGACTGTTTTTAGCAGAACTGAGCAAGTAATAAGATTCTATTACCTGGAAGCTACGTCCCTGACGAAGGTAATGAGCTAATACCTGAACTTGAGGAGGACGGATGAGAAGTCGATGACCAGAGCCCTGCTGTAGGTCTGGGAGAGATGGGCCACCACGACGTGCGCTCTTCCGCTCAACACGTCTCCGATCATCCCTGTCCACGACCCGTTTCTGTACGACCCATACTCTCCGTCGGCAGGTGTGATCACCGTGTACCTGGAGGAGGCACAGCGCGCCCAGGCAAACACAGCAAGTAAACACAAGCGTGTTTTTACAATATGGTTATGTTGTGTGTGTTTGCTGGGCGTGTCCTGCTTACGTGTGAGACGCAAGTGGAGGAAATACGCTCGAGTGACGTCGAATCAACGTTGAGTTAACATTTTCGACGTTGGTTCAAACGTTGATTCAACGTCACTTGAAGCAGAGAAGATTACAGCCCACCAAACACACTCCCCATACGAGGCTGGTCCTGTTTATGCTCACCCAATCAATTTATATTTACCCAGATCTATGAGTTGGTATTATTACTGTAAAATACGGATTCTTTATTTGTATTTGACTAAGATTACAACTATGCACAGTGTTATGTGCGCGCGTACACACACACACACATACACACACACACACACACTTACAAAATTTTCAGGAGAATTCACAGGGTGGACAAAGACAAACTATTACCACAGATGGAACACGAAGAATGGGACATGGGTGGAAAATTAGTACCCAAATGAGCCACAAAGACATTAAAAAGAATTTCTTCAGTGTCAGAGTAGCTAACAAATGGAATGCATTAACCAGTGATGTGGTGGAGGCAGACTCCATACATAAAATCAAATTTAGATTTGATAGAGCCCAATAGGTTCAGGAACCTGCACACTAGTTGAGAGCCAAAGCTCAACCCTCGCAAGCACTAGTGACAGGAGGTCAGAGAGCATAAACTAGCACACAACAGCGAAGACGAGTCGGTCCCCACTCACGTGAAGTTCAGTTCGGCCTTGAGGAGCTCCCAGACGTCGCCGAAGTACCCTCCGATGACTTGCCTGCCGAGGACGGGGTCGTAGTGGAGGTGGTGGGCTCTCTCATCCTGCCAGATACATACAGGAATTAAGGAAACAGCAGAAGATCTATTGGCAACTTCATTTGCAGAGCTCAAAGTACCTCATACCTGCCGATCTGAAGGGTCTAATGACATCCAGTAATTATAAGTAATTTAATATTGATAATGTAGTGTGAGAAATCATAACCCAGTTCTTGCTCGTAAAGTTTCACCTGGAGTACTCAGGACTGGGGGACTCGTCTCCTGTAGCCACCTGCCAAACTAAACTATAATTAGGTTTCAGAATAAGAATCTGGAAGAGAACCCCCGCCAAATCGTTTAACAACCAGGTACCCATTTTACTGTTGGGTGCTACACTTAAGGATAGACGCCCAGTAAATCCTCCCCAGCCAGGATACGAACCTATGACAAAGCGCTCGCGAAACGCCAGATGAGTGTCGTAACCCTTACACCACGGGGGACTTATTGTTTAAAGAAGACTTACGCTGATGGAGGTGGCGACGAAGTGGACACCAGTGAGGTCCCGCCGTCGCTCATACTTGGGTCTGTTGGATATGGTAAGCCTCCCGACTCTGGTTTCTGTGTCGGGGCTCTCAGTCCGGTCCGTTGGGTCGCCTCTGGCCTCGGGGTTGGCCTCCTCCTCCTTCTCCTCCTGCTGCTGGAACAAGCTGGCTCGCCAGCTGGCTAGATGGCCTTGGTGTAAGTCCATCCCGCGTCCTGGAGACCATATCTCGTGCAGGTGGAACTTGTCCTCTCTTGAACTCCTCACTTCCAGCACCTACATTTAGGATTAAGATGTATTGATTATTGACAATTACGAATTGACTGAATATCACGCTACAGAACTTTGAACTGTAGTTTTATGCTATTTATGACACTTCTTACAATACATTGTTTGGAATCATTCGTGTAAGAAGGAAACAAACTGCTTTATTTACTATTATTTTTTGTTATATATAAATGATGTATTTATATGGATAAATGATGTCTCGAAACTTTATTTATTTTGGTTAAGTTTATGTCTTGATTGTTCTATATCTTTAACATATATTAAATAATTCATATTTATGATATGCCCAGTAAGACTATTGCCCAGTCTTATTGGACAACAAGTAGATGTTCCGGACTTGTTTTTCCGATACAAGTGATGTTCCGGACTTGTTTTTCCGATACAAGTGATGTTCCGGACTTGTTTTTCCGATACAAGTGATGTTCCGGACTTGTTTTTCCGATACAAGTGATGTTCTACTTGTTGGCCAGTAGATGTCCGGGACTTAATCGCAGCAAATATCATGAATATGACAATTTTGACCAGGATTTGCCAGTTTTAAATTTCGTGAGCAATAGAGGCATTCACTCACCATGGAATCTATGGGAAGGTAGAGTTGAGGAGAGGCAGTCACCAGCGAATGTGTCAGGCCAGCCAGCAGCCACAGTTGCTTCTTCAGACCGCCCACTGCTGCCGCCTGGAACCCAAGTTCACGCTAGAAACATTTCTCCTGCATTCTTTACAAGAGTCAATTACACAGTGTAGTGGAGACATCCAGTGAATGATATACAAGTATTAGACTGACTTGATCACCCTGGAAATAGAAAATAAATGTGTTTACATGTGGTGAGTTTTGAGGGTTTCTTAATCTTGAAACCAAGTCCCGGACTTTTCCTGGCGATTGCTTGTTTGGAGAGGTAATTTGTGTTTGGGAAGAGGTAGTTGTGCCGGCTCACACCACACCTACTACCCCCCCAGCTGACAAAGGACAATGCACTACAAGATTACCGTTAACACTTCATGCTACATGGAATATATCCTTAAAATATCTGATAATTTTTATCAACTTTTTCTCTACCTCCGAAGATGCTGAAGAGAGCCTCAACGAAGCGTGTGATTTAGTGACATGCATCAATATATATATATATATATTATATATATATATATATATATATAAGAATGATTTAACCTTTGTCATATTCAAACACACACACACACACACACACACACAATACATACTGTATATGAAATCCCATATTATTGTGAGGGTCTGTAATATCGCAATATTATATTACTTGCTGGTCTGTAATATCGTAATATTCCATATACTGACATTCATGAGATATTGTGTGATATCATTTATTATTCAGAGTGAAGGGTAAGAAAAATCACATCTGCTCCATACCACAACTGTTTCTCAGAATATATGTAATTTTTTATGTACTGTGTTACATAAAATTTACTGTAACATATAGATACAAGAAGGAGTACACAACAGTGCCATGGATTGTCTGCTTCTCCTCCTCACCCTACCTCCCCCCCCTTCTTCTCCTCCCCCCCCCCCCACTCTCTCCTTCTTCCCATAACCCACATTTTCTCTCTTCTCTTCCCACCTCCCCTCTCACCCCTCCTTACTACCTCCTCCTACCCCGTCTTGCCTCCAGCCTCGAGCAGACAGACATATACACAATATATAATGTTTCAAGTTGTTGATTAAATATCAATAACTTTATTCCTAAAAATGTAAGTTGATTAGGATTGTTATCCACTCGTTTAGTCCAGCCATTTTTTAAATTATTTGAATAAGTTGTTATCGATTAAGATAACACGAAGACATAGTTATTATCATTCTAATAATGACAATGTTTACGTGTTATGCTGTTATTGTGACTTATGTAAGTAATGTACTGTACTTTTATATGTAAAGTTCCCAATTATATATGAAACTACCATTTATGAATAAACTATATTTTTATTGATATGACGTCATTTTAAATATGCTCAAATATAAAGTTACCTGTTTTCTTTGAGAACGAGCTGGGGGCTTGAGGAAGCTTTTGAAGACGTGATAGGATAGTCTTTTTTATGCTACTGTGGCCAAAGTATGAATAGCATAAAATTCATGTTAATTTCCGGAAATAAGTGAATAATTGTATATATTATAAGAAAAACACTGTTCTGGAACTTTTGCTTTCAAAATATTTAACTAGTGTGTAGCTGGCAGGCAGTGCGAAAATTCATTGTGGGGGATTAGAATGTGACTGGCACACTGTTCGCTCTTGAGTCTGGTGATCCTAACAAGCCTATGTCCGTCCCGTACCGCAGACGATTCTCCCTACAAAGTTGGGCGAGACTGGCCCCAAGCGTCTGGCTTCCAACCTTGGACAGAGAAACATTCTCTGAAACAGATTGTCAACAATCCCAGCCCACAATGACATTTGAGAGTTGATGAAAATAAATTTTCAACGTGTGTTATGTGGTGACAGAACTTCACAAGGGGGAATATCACCACTCTGGCAATGGTCACCTAGAATCCAGTAAATAATATGAAATGACACATAATGATTCAATGGCAAAAATAGTTTTATTTTTGTACACATAAAGGATCTATAAATATGTAACCGAAAGACTAGGCTACACGCCATGGTTAAATTCTGGGAATTCTATATTTTGCATGATTCAGGCTTCAAGAGAGGTCACCACAGGCAAGTATATCACACATGAATATACACTATACTTTGTCACTAGGTCTCAAACCAAGAAAAGCATGCAGACGAGGAGTTAAAATAACGTGGCTGAAATATGTTGACCAAACCCCACACTAGAAAGTGAAGGGACGACGACGTTTCGGTCCGTCCTGGACCATTCTCAAGTCGATTGTGAAGAGGAAAGGAGGCGAAGACAATAAATAAGCAAGAGAGAGGTGAGAAGAAGAAAATCTTAGAGGAAGAAAAATCATATTTTTTCACTGCCTTAACCTCCGTATACAACCAATTTTGTATAAACACAAGAGCACGGTTTACAAACACTAAGAGGCAATGGGCCTATTTTCAATTATTATCTCTTAATGAGAGTGGGGCAGGTAAGCCTGTCTTTCCGGGGAACAGGTGTGTGCTGCCGCTTGATATAATTTTGTTACATTATTTTGTCAGGTAACTTGGATCAGTGATGCGTATAATGGCGTGACAGATCTACAAGATACAGTCAATTCTACTTAGGGTAGAATTAAGCTTTTGATGCGCCAGAACTACTGACTGCTTGTATGTATTGAAGAAAGACTTAGCCACCACTACTGGGTCAAGATATTTATTTTGTATTCTAGTCACGTGAATGAGGTTACTCTGTCACATCTTCCTGAGTGGTATAGACAATAGTGTGACGGTGTCACACCTTCCCTTCCCCGTCTCCCCCTGTCTTCATACACTACTCTTCCCTATCTCTCTCTCCACACACATACCTCACCAGATAAGAGACGGGGACCAAAGAGCCAGAGCTCACCTGCAAGCACAACTAGGTAAGCATAACTAGGCAAGTACACCTATCCATCTCCTTTCCACACCCACTCCCTACCTCCCTAGACCCAAGCACCTAGCCTCTAACCTCCAACAAGCAGACATACATTTTATAGATATAATACAGATATGCAAATCATCGAAATACCAACACAGCTAATTAACACAACAAAAACTGACCAAATACTCACGCACGCAAAATAAAGTAGTATGAAGCATACACACTAATCACACAAATGACAATCATACAGCACCCATACGCTGTCTTAATGTTATAGTGTAAATACAGAGATATCCATACTGAACGGAAACATGCAGCTAATTAGGAGATGTGTTTCAACAACCTAGGAATCCATTGGTTGATGTAGATCCCCGTCCCCTTAGTATATGGGAAATGTAATGGGAAAAAAACTCACTTTGGACAGGATGTATTCGGTTGAGTTAAGTTCACAGAGAACCAAAGTGAGACCTTGCTTGCGTGGGGCGAGACTGGAGGCCCGGGTAGCGGCGAAGGAGCAGGGACTGATGTCCCACATGATCCCAGAGCTCTGGGACAGCCATGGGACTATTATCCCTGCAAAGGTGAAATTGCAATTTTAATAACTATAATGAGAAAACATTTGGAGCAGGGCATTGGGATTGAACTCTCGTCTTTAGTCACCCATAATTTACACGTAATAATTTGGATTGGTTATCAGTTCGATGCCTGCAAACTCCTTTCAAGTTCTGGTGGATTTGAAGTTCTATTGCTTTTAAGCACATCGTGGTCCAGTGGGTAATGAGATGGTCTCAGGTGACCCAAGACGCGATGTTTGGTTCCAAACCTCCTTGCTCCCAAGATATTATCATAGATATTTCACGCTTCTGTCATTGTATTGCGTAATAATTGTAAAAGTAATTGTTGCATTAAAACAATGACCAAACAAAAAGATGACACTGTTGTCTTGGCGTAACTTTTGCTGCATATAAGTTCATTGTTATGTTAGATTATATTGATCTTATCCTTTGTCTTATTCAAAAATATATGTCTACGAGAAAGACTTGTTAGTAAATGTATTAATATAGAGGGGTGGAAGAGAAAGAGGCAGGAATGGGCAGAAAAGAGGAGGTTGGGGAAGAGGGTGAAGAGTGAATAAGGGAAAAGGGGTGAAGGGGAAAGATAATGTATACTCTAAAATAATTCATTATGAGACAAAGGCGCCAGCCATGTTGTGACCCCAGACTACTAATCCCCATGGGATGCGACCTTGTGCTTGGGTCAAGTCAAACTACCACTTCACTCTTAACTTTTATACAAAGGCGTATCCCACTACCTCCCATACAATTATTCATTTTAAAACAGCTTCAGTTGTTACTCCACAACAGCAACATGTTCACTGTATTAGTAATTACGTTGTTATTGAAGCCAGTTAACTTTAATTTACTTGAGAAAAGATACTTGTTTTCACTACAATTTCTCATCTTATATAAAAAAATTCCTCATATAGAAATATATAAGGTCTCGTATATGGTAATGATAAGAGATTACCCCGTCATTATAAGACATTATATATTGTACGTAAAGCACCATAAAAGGTATTTTATATGGTGATATAAAAGGCAGCAGTAGCCACAATAGCGGCGGGAGGCGAAGGAGTAGCCCCCTGTTGAATAATTTCTTCACCAGTCTCTTGTTCAGCGTTCATTAGTTGATAATGGTCCATCCTCTCGTCTACTGTGTTCTTCACCAGTCACTTGTAATCGATCGTTTGAGGGGTTCGTACTTCCTTGTTTAGCTTTACTCCGGATCCCTTCAACTTTGAATTATAAATAGTTCGCATGTCTTCATCTGTCTATGTTTATAAGAGAGAATGTGTCTATGCAAAGTTAGAGGCCAGATGTTTGGGGGTAGTCTCACACAACTTTACAGGGAAATGGTCTGGGGTACAGGACTGGCATGTAGGCTATCTTGAGATGATATAGGGGCTTTTTAGTTTCCCCGCGGCCCGGTCCTCGACCAGGCCTCCACCCCTAGGAAGCAGCCCGGGACAGCTGATTAACACCCAGGTACCTATTTTACTGCTAGGTAACAATTTACTTGAGGCTGGTCGGGGTCGCCAAAAACCAAGAGATAATAGAAAGCCAGGGGGGTCACATGCTGTATCCCATGATGATTGTTTTGCACTGCAAGCTGCTACACCTAGCTACATATTTTAAAAACAAAAATTTAAAAAAATTATGCAATATACATTATTTACTATGCTCTGAAAAATTAACATACGTTTTCTGCTATTCATACTTTGGCCATAGTACCATAAAACATCTAACTTCAACTTAGCTCGTATGTCTCCTCGTGACAGGGAAAGACCGAGGGCCGACCCACAAATTCGAAGCTATAGGGAAACTATTATATTCTTTGTACACTAACTAAACTATTACTAAATTTATAGTAATTAACTATAAAGTCATACTGGCATTATTATAGGAGAGAAAGAGGGATACAAGGGGGAGCGGGGGGCAGATACCCCCACAGTTCACCATACAGAGCTCGTATGCATCCATCTGAACACCGTAGACAGTTCGCATTTCCTCGTTAACGAATATGACACACAGAATTCTCATTTATCTATGCACTGTAAAGAGGTCCTATATTCGTTCATCTATAGACCGTAGATAGTTCATATACTTCCTCGATCACCTGCCCCTCGTACTCGGTGCCACGGTGCATGAATCCGCAATGTGGATACGTCAATGAGCAACCTTCCTGGAAAACATGTCGTGGAGTACTGTAAAATTTAAATCACTCATGATAGCATGATAACGATGCACTTGGAGGCGTTCACAGGGCCTTCGCATAACGCTAACGACGTGGTTCCTGACCCCCCGGCATGTCGTTAACGACCTGGACCTGTGTTCCGACGGGAAGCTAACGACTTGGTTCTCGGCTCTGGCAAAGGGTTAACTCCTGATTTCTTGCCCCGGTTTGACACTATAACTACCTCGTTCTCGCCCCGACAGGGTGCTAACGACCTGCTCCCGCCTCTAGCAGGACGATAACGACCTGCTAACAACTTAAGTAAACTTTCAGTGTATACAGTATATACAATGAGAAGTATGGCATACCTTTCAGTGTATGTATCTCCTGGTGTCCAAAAGATGTATTTATAAATTATACTGTACTACTGAACCATAATTATCTTAATGTACATTATAATAGTGTGTATAATAATATACTTAGATATGCTCTTATATGTTTGTGTATATCACGAAAATAAACACGTGATTAAAAATGTGACAGTGTCAGACCACGGAGGAAAATTGAGACAGGAATTTCCTTAAGTACTTTCGTATATTAATACATCTTCAGAAGGAGTGCTCTTATTTGTATATTCCAATCGCAAAACCAATCATGTGTGTGTACTCACCCAGATGGTCATTGGTGTATATGGTCAGGAACGTGAGACCAAAGGCGTCGAGAACATCCAGCGTCAGTAAGCACAGGTTGTGGTAAAGTTTTCTCTCGTTTAGAATTGCGTTGACTTGCGTCTCTTGACTGACTCTACTGCGGACCCCTCGGCCACCTTCGCCTGCTGATGCGTTAAAGGCGATGGCATCCATAAAGAACTTCCCATCTATTATAGTTTGCGGTGTTAATGGCTTCTCTGAACCGTCTTCTGCCAATCGATTCCCGTCTTGCCCAGCACAGTTCCTTGTGGTTAGTGTTTCTGTCTTACCATTGTGTCCACACACTTGAGACACGTATAGGGTAAGCAACATCTTCCTTAAACCAACCATTGTGCGATATATGGAACCTCACCGGATGCTGTTCTTCGTAGGCCGTGGGAATCTTCTGAAGGGTAACTGAAATAAAAACTAGAGAATACATTAACAATTATATAGATTTAAACTAAATCAACAATACATGACTATGAACAAAATACTATATATTCTATATATAGAATTATATATATATATATAGTATTATATATATATATATATATATATATATAGTATTATATATTTGTTTGCCTTTCCATTGGAGATTTTCTGCCCCGTGAAGAAGGGGGGACCTGCTGCATTGGTGACAGCTTCTCCCCCGTATCAACCTACCCTGGCTTTGCGCCCTGGAGAGGCCACTCCAGACCGACAAGCAGAGCTCAACTCCATAGTCTCCTGAGACTGATGGATGCCTACTATATATTTATTCGTAAAAAAACCCTGAGGGTAGGTTGCTGGCAATACTGTATGAGTATTTGTCAACGAGAACCATAACTTGAGAAGCGGTGGGTTCTCAAGTGTTAATGTTGAGGAGTTAAGTACAGAATAGTGGTATAACCTGTCATCCTACAAAGGACGTCGCATTTCACTCGTATGCGTTACATACGGCCAAAAAATCGTCGTACTAGAAAATGGAAGCGGCTGGCGAAAGTGATGTACTGTCCCGTTTTCTGTTTTGGGTCCTCTGGTAGGTTAGGGGAGACTACTTTAAGTTGACCATTTTCTTGACGTTGGGAAACCTTACGAGGACGGGCTGAGAGGTGCCGGTCCTCAGTGTTTACTTATCAATGGTAACCTATCATTACGCAGGAGGAGGAAGGTGGTCGAGATCCAGCTCTCCCGCCCCAAGTTTTGTGTCCCAGATACATTTTAATTCTCTTAGTGCTTGAGTTCTGTGCCTTTGACATTTGAGATCCGCAACCCAAAGAAAATCACAGACGCACCAGATAGTACCAATGTCCTATTATATCACATACCCATTAAGGGCACTATTAGGTAGTACTAATGCCCCATTATAACACTCCATTAGTCACAGTTTTCAATAACATACAAGGCAACTGTCATTTTTTAACAAGGCAAAAGATGACATGCATTGGAAAACGACATGATGCTTACTGTTGTATGTGGAAGGAGATGACTCAGTGAAATCTTCCAACGTTGCTAGTTGGAAGTTGGTGTTGGAGTTGGTGTCAGGGCTGGGATAGTGGGAGGGCTGGGATAGTGACTGGGCTGGGATGGGGAGTGGGCTGGGATGGCGAGTGGGCCGGGATGATGATACCAGAGTGTGGGGAAGGGATGTAGGCGCCCCAAACGGTTCCACGCGGCCTGGCGAGAGTCCTGACCAGGGAGTTGAAGCGGTACACTGACCCAGAGAGGCCACTGGCCGTGCTGGCCCACACGCACCTCAATCTACGCACCTCCCTCCTCACCTGTCCTCCCTCTCCTCAGACCCACCAGCTGCCCTGTCTTCTCACATCCACCAGCTGCCCTGTCTTCTCACATCCACCAGCTGCCCTTCCCTCAGACCCACCAGCTGCCCTTCCCTCACATCCACCAGCTGCCCTTCCCTCACATCCACCAGCTGTCCTTCCCTCACACTAAACACCGCAGCTGGACAAGCCTTCTAAAGACCAATGAAATAACCCCGCACCAAGGCCTAAATACCTTTACTTTTAAGCTTTAAACACGTGAGTAGCGAGGAGCGTCAAGCTTTTTGTTGTTGAGGAAGCTCGAGCAGTCAGGTACATGATGGTCCTATTGACTTCTATATGATACAGGTCAGTATTTGGGAGACATTAGTCACTGTAATGAACAGGTCCGCGTTCGAAGCTTCCTCAACCAAAACAACTTTATTCATTTCATTCACCTTAGACAACATATGATTTTATACATGTAAATATATGATTTTATACGGAAGATATATATATACTTATATATATAGTACATACACGTATATATATGTAATATTTCTTTAGCAATCGCACAGTAAATTTGGTTTAAGTTATTTAAGAAATTCTTAAGTATAAAACCACATTAGCTGGCATTTAGATATAGAAATATATTTTTTACATATTTATATCTTCAATATTTCTATTTTGTAATTTTGTCTTTATTTTATATTTTTTCTCCTTTTCTACATATGCGAATGACCTATGTAAAAAAAAGATCTTGGTCTTTTCTTGTCGCATTTTTATATCTTTTTACGTTTTTTTTATTCTTTTCTGCTTTTTTAGTGTCTTTTAAGGTCTTGTGTTTTTTATATTTTATTTTGTTTATTATTTTTTAAAGATTAGAGGGATTTGAAGTGAACCATCAAACAGGTTCTCACGCTGTGACAAGCGTACTGTGTGTGTGCGGGGTTCTCAGTATGAACCTAATATTAACCCCCGTAACCTCTCGACCCAGACTCTCACTTGGTCAGGACAACAAATTCAATTTTAATATATATTTCACGAAAGCCATCAATTTGTTGATTTCTTTGAGACGCTGCAGTCCAGGGAGGTGTGAGGGAGTCACCTTCATGCCAGGGAAGACGAATCACAAGGGCTGGAATACTGTGGATATATATATGGATTTCTGTTCCCATTGGGTGCTCCGAGGTCATTAATTAACCACCTGTTTATGAATGAAAAACGGCTTACGCACGACTGCAACCCGTTCTCAGACCAAATCCATTCTATCCAGCGGTCGACCCCAAAGACGCATTCATCAATTTTTAACATTTTGGTCATTCAAAAGAGAACTTTTCTCAAATATATATTAATATTATTATATATTATCATATTGTGCATATTTAGGCACTGGTTAGGTTCTGTTGGCGATTATTTGTATTTGTAGAACTTGGGTGAAGTATTTCAACCCATCCTCCACTCAAGTCCATTACATCCAGCGGTCAACCCCACAGACGCATTCATAAATTTTAACATGCTGTTCATTCAGAACAAGAATTTTCTCAAATATAAATTAATATTATAATATATTAGCATATTGTGCATATATAGGCATAGGTTAGGTTAGGTGTTTAGGTTCGGTTGGCGATTATTTGCATTTGTAGTACGTGGGTGAAGCATTTATAGCGAAGTGGTTCGAACAAAACTCGTCAGTGAAGCACTTGTTCCTTAAGTGTTCGAACGAAATCAGTTGTGAGTCGTGTGTAAACCGTTTTTCATTCATAAACAGGGGGTTTGGCGGATGCATGGAATCACTTTTGGATCTTTGTTTGGAGAACGGGCTGAGTATTTACAGCGTTGTGGTTCGAACAAAATTCGTCAGCGAAGCATTTATTCCGGAAGTGTTCAAACGTCATCAGTTGTGAGTCGTGTGTAAACCGTTTTTCATTCGTAAACAGCGGGTTTGGCGGGTGCATGGAATCACTTTTAGGTCTTTGTTTGGAGGACGGGCTGCACGACTGACAGCTGATGACGTTCGATCATTTCTCGAACAATGCTTCGCTGACGTCCTCTGTTCGAACCACAACGCCGTAAATGCTTCACCCACGTACTACAAATACAAATAATCGCCAACAGAACCTAAACACCTAACCTGCGCCAAACTTTGCATAGAAATTTTATATATAATAATATTAACCTATATGTGAGAACAAACCAATGTTGAATGCACAGAATAGTTAAATTGATGAATGCGTCTGGGGGTAAGAGGATCCCCGCCGCGCTGACGGCGGGGATCCTCTTACCCCCAGACGGCGGCGGACGCCAATCCTCGACTCTGTGCCCGTGTTCACCCAGCAGTAATTGGCTACCTGGTTGTTAAGCAAGACCTTTCTTCACACAGTCAGGAATGACACAATTCCTCTAACCACTAAACTGTCGTTCAGGTCAGTATTCTTAGCCCAGTTCTTTGCCATATTCATCAACAATTTACCAAAGAACCCTTCCCCCTCCTTCCACTCTTCACAATACTAAATATAGCAACCAGAAAAAGCCTTCACATTATCTACTATTGGTTTCGTAAAGTATGAGAGACAATGCATCAATCAAGCCTGGACTCAAGGCCTCATATAAACAAATATATTCTTAACACAGTGGTTAGAGAACGCCCGGATTGAGTTCTCGCAGCAGAACGGAAACATTTAGGCACGTTTCCTTTCCCCCCTGATACCCCTGCTTACCTTGGCAGTAAATAGGTACCCGGGTGTTAGGCAACTGTTGTGGGTGGCATCCTGGAGAAGGTCAGTAGTGGGAACTCGATAACCGGATTCATGTTCCCTTCTAAGACAAACAATGGAACCCCCCCCTTAAATATAATAATGGTTCCCTGCTTGTATGTACTACCGCGAGCGTCAGGGTCTTAACAATCCCGCCACTAATGAGCGACCTCGTCGTTGGAGGACAGTCTGGTGAGTGCATATTGGTCGTTTCGATAGCCCGTTAACACTTCACAACGACAGAGAGCTTCAATCACCCGAACCACAGCGACAGAGAGCTTCAATCACCCGAACCACAGCGACAGAGAGCTTCAATCACCCGAACCACAGCGACAGAGAGCTTCAATCACCCGAACCACAGCGACAGAGAGCTTCAGTCACCCGAACCACAGCGACACAGAGCTTCAGTCACCCGAACCCCGACATTTTTCATGCACATCTTTGAAGCAGAGGTTAAAAAAAAAAAAAACATAATTACAAGGATGAACAGTTGTGAGGAAGTTATTGAATCATGCATCGCCAGTTCGAACCCCGTGTGGGAATTGTCAGGTGATTCCACTTCCCAATCAATAAGGAAAGGAATAAAGAAAAGCCAGAGAATTAAACGACGAGTCTATAAGAACTAATGATTCATCGACTGGTCGCACCCACCTGCTTTCTTGCCTGCCTGCCTGCCTGTCTGTCTGTCTGTCTGTCTGTCTGTCTGTCTGTCTGTCTGTCTGTCTGTCTGTCTGTCTGTCTGTCTGTCTGTCTGTCTGTCTAGCCTATTTCTCCCTCTTACTGCTGGCAAAATTTATAAAAACAAGAGTTAATCCTCCAGAGAGTAAGGTCCGCCGGCCCTGAATACCTGGAAAAGCGGTAAATGGTTTTACTGTATTTTTTTCTAATATCCCCACATCGAATGTTGTAGCAGGTGTTGTGACAGGTGTGTGTTGTGGCAGGTGTTTGCTGTGGCAGGTGTGTGTTTCCTGTACTGTAGCGTGCATATCGGTGCACGCTGCTGTAGTGTGTTTGGCGGTACACGAGAGTACTTGGTTCACTGCACCCAATACATGATTTACGATTTGATTTTATTTTGTTGTGTTTTGATAGTATACAAATATCAAGTGTTCCGGCAGATCTTACTGATACGTGTAGCATGGGTATGTCCTGTCACAAGAGCCGTGCAGAGCGGACCTTATATGGGAGGGGCATTATACCTTATATGCTACAGTGGCAAGACCGCTTGGAGACCACTTAAACGGACGGGTGGTGGACAGTGAAAATGATGCTCAAAAAACCACTTAAACGGACAGTAGCATACGCAGAGTTACGTTCCGACTTTACATGGAATAGTTTGCTGCGTCGTGTGTTAGATCTGACTAGTATGAATGTATGTCCCCAAAACAGTCCTAACTGCTAGACCTGCTATACATATATCGATGAAATATCACTAAACAAAAGGGTTCAACATAGATATAGAACTCAAAATTACTCCTGAAGAGATAAACGGAGAAAATGGTGTTGGATTTGAATCTTCTTATATAATTGGAAACCTAAATACAAATTATATAACGTGTATACGAATATAATTGGTCTTTGCATGAATAAGCATATGTGCACTCCATTAAACACATGTGTACGTCATTAAATACATGTGTACTTCATTTAAACACTTGTACTTCATTTAAACACTTGTACTTCATAACATATGTGTATTTCATTAAACACAAACATTAAACACTCAATTAATCACATGCATACTTCTTTATTGAGTATAACACATATTTTCCGATTGCAGTGAACATTCACAATGAAATCACAAGAATGCGACGAAGTCTATGAGTAAATATTGAAATTGTGTAAAGGGATCAAACTCTCGTCCCTGGACTTATACAATACATCTTTCCTGAGGTATATTCCACTCATGTTGTATAAAAGAGAAATAATATAAGAAGAATTTATTTATTGACATATATGCAGCATTGCTACACACACTATACCTTATTTATAAGACGATTACAGGCTACAACATACATTGTAAACACTACAATATCCTCCTATACTAGAATTATTAAATAACTAATGGTGGTATAAAACTTTTAACAATTTCTGTACAGAAAAAAAATACTGGGTTAACAAGAACTTATACATTTACACTTAATGCCCAGACTGTATTGTTTCTGGAGTATTGTCTCAGTAAAACTTCATGCCCTGATCCCATTATTGTGTCTGGTATATGATCTTAGTTAAACATTTACACGTCAAGCTCAGACCCAACTGTGTCTGGTATATGATCTTAGTAAAATATTTACACGTCAAGCTCAGACCCAACTGTGTCTGGTATATGATCTTAGTAAAATATTTACACGTCAAGCTCAGACCCAACTGTGTCTGGTATATGATCTTAGTAAAATATTTACACGTCAAGCTCAGACCCAACTGTGTCTGGTATATGATCTTAGTAAAATATTTACACGTCAAGCTCAGATCCAACTGTATCTGGTATATGAATTCGGTAAAACATTTACTGGTGTGATGGTTTGAGTAATACTCAATACATTTTTATGTTAATTTACATTTACATTTATTACATAAATACACGTGATAATTTGATATAAGAGTACTGTATATTTTGTGATGCAATTTTGAGAGTATGTTTAATGCTAAGTTTGGTGCAATTTAGAGTGATGTTTGGTGCAATTTAGAGTATAAGTTTGGTACAATTTAGAGTGTATGTTTGGTGCAATTTAGAGTGTATGTTTGATGCAATTTAGAATGAATGTTTAATGAAGATGGAACTTCATTATGGGATGGAGCCGAGTACGTTAATTCTTTCTGGAGCTGACAGAAAACTACACAATGATCATAGAGAAATTTTGTATGGTTTTTCTATGGAAATAAACATACAATTTAAGTTGCTCAGCATGGACATAGTTCATAAATAATCTATGGTTTATTATTCTGGATTATTTCAGTTTTTTGTTCTTTCCTGTTCAACATTCTGTAAACAAAATTTCCTAAGTATATTGAATCTGTATAATATTACATGTACGAACTATTGTATTGGCAAAGATAGTTTCTCAGATTTCTTCTTTCCCATTGTAAAATTTAATGAAACATGCATGACAACTAGGTCTTATTTAAATATCCAAAGTTAAATCTACTTTAGAGCATATATTAAGTTTGTATTAAATATTGGACGAGTAAAATGGGTGGAATTTAGGTACCAAGGCTGTTAATGCAGAATCATAATGATTCAGTTATAAAATTATAAAGTAAGGTGATTAGCATTAATCAGCCTATAGGACAGGAGTTTAAATGAAGTACAAAATCAATGTACAATACATTTAAAGTTTTGGAACGTTGCTTACTTAGAAAGATGCAAATGTTACATACTGTATGACATTCATAACTTGCAAAAGTATATTTTCAAGACGTGTATTAAGGTTTGTAATAATGGATGGTTTGGAGTTGTATGAAATATGAATCTTTAGAAAATTTATGGTAGGCCTAAGTATGACATTACAAATACAATACTTGTATGGTTATATTCTGCTGATAATTACACCACTGTACATCTTCACTGTGTTCATAATTACCTTATCTTGCACAGTTATTTTACTTTTAAAACTGTTATTTTGGAAGACAACAGCAATGTTTATACAGTATTGCTAGGCATCGTGAGAAGTCATTAAAAACTTAAAAAACAATGAAATTATAGTATGATGTTGATTGTAACCTATTCTTTATAATGAATTTTCTGATTTTAGCTACAAATGTATAATGCATTGTACAATTGTCATCCACACTTCCGTGGAGATAAACATTGTATTCACCTGGGCTCTGGGAGACTCGAACCCTGGACCCCACACGTGTGAGGCTGAAGCTCTATCGACCGTGCTATTAAGTGATCTTAATAAGGAAAGTTTTTGACTGTCCCCGATTACTTCTGAAGCTCAGAGGAGTTAGTGATCCACGTCATATACTTATTGGGGACCCCACTCACATGTGTGGGGTCCACGATTCGAGTCTCCTAGAGCCCGGGTGAATGGAATATAATGTATTGTCATATTTAAAAATTATGAACACTTTACTGGCAATGCAATGATTAGATCTTAATAAAACAGAACCTTTCTTCTAAATTGTAAATGGTCAAAATCTGGCAACCAAAGTGCAAGGATAAAACTTGTACACACAGAAATCACAATAGCGTGATGGATCAAATAAAGCCTCGTCACGATGTTCGTCATGTTTGAACCCTCGTCACGGCCCTTGTGGATTTGTTCATAAAACTTGTATAATACTTTCTGTATGTGAACCGTCATTGTAACAGTGTTCAAGAATATGCACTAATTCTGAGTATTTAAATAACGAATTCTTTTAAGTGTTAACATATATATACTGAATCATGCATTTGTGGTTGACTTTGTACAAAATGACATATCACAGAAATTGGTCCAGAAAGCACTAATTTGATATGAAGATAATTTACCTGAATTTACCTGAGGCCCACCAATACTCCAGTGGCCTCGATGGGAACAGGAAGCCAGTGGCTTGTCAAAAATCACCCAACTATTCAATGTAAATTCATATAAAAATATGGCTGCCACATTACGCACGTCAAATGGCAAACATATCCATGCATAAATATACTACAAAGAACTTAAATTGAATACAATACACTTTTTGCAATATCATCTACATGATTAAAATAATTTTTTTTACAAGTTATATAAACATCACAAAAATACCAGATTTTCATTATATCACCAAATTGGAAGGTTAAAATAATTTAAATTTTTTTTTTGAGAACTCCAGATTGTTTACATACTATTAAATATTCCACAGAACATGCAATGTACCTTTTTTGATAACAAATCTCACTGAAAGCTTCTTAATTTGTAATTTTATTTTTTTTATAAAAATCATTAATAAAGTTCTTAGGTTCTATCAATTTATTTACAAGAAGGTACAAAGCATAATACAATGAAGTAGGAATCTGGATTTGGGTTGATAGTGGTGTAAAATTATTAAACAATCAGAACAAATACACAGCACAAGAATCATAAAAAATTTTGTCTGATGTCAGTTGAATTTTTTTTGAAGTAGGGACAAAATGCTTTGTATAAAAGTTAAATAATACGGTCCTAGGTAATGACAAATTAAAAATAACCTCAATTATTCATTATATCACTAACATTTATTCCATTTTAAAAAGCTGGGTAGTAGATATACAATGCAGAATTTTATTAGCTAATTTAGCTATGAACGAACTAGAATTAATTTCCTAAACTGATAACTAGATCTATTGTCATATTCATCCTAATTTTCATAGCTTAGAATTACAGTTTCTTTGCACTTATCAATGACTATCATTGCTATCCCAGTGGAGCAGTGATTAATATAACATTCAGATAGATTCTTTACTTTCAGAAGCATTTTAAGTTATTCAAAAAATCGAAACTATTATAAAATTAAATAGTTTTAACCAAAACATCTCGCAAAAGACACATATTATATTTGTTCACACAAAATAAATTTTCTGTGAAAATATACCATTAGTATGCAATTCATAGTTTATATGTTGTATACTATATGTCTATGTAAAGAGTTGCAAGATACTGGATCTTGGCTCCTATACAAGTCTGCTTAATGCATAGCGTTTATATTGCAAAGATAATTATAAAGTTTTCTTTTAACACCGGCATCCAGTTCTGTTGTCAGAAGTTACCCTGCCTTCTACAGAGATTTTGTCATTGTCCATAGATTCTGTCATCATCATACCCTGCTTCTCGTTACTAAGTATCTGCAAATAAACCCATTTTTTTGTAATAATAGGTAAAACAAATTAAGTTATATTTTAATAATAGATTAAATAAAAAAATAATTTATCTTAATAGAGAAGTAAATAATTTGTTTGTAGAAACATGAATAATAAATTGCATAGAAATGCAGGAAATGAAATGAGAGAAACAGGAATAAATTACATTTCTGCTGAAGAAATAAGTAATTCTCCAGTAGTAAATTGTTGAAAAATGTGAGTCGATCACCAATAGAGGGGGTCAATGCAACACTTGTATGAACACTTGAGTGTGCATGCAAAATGTTTTATGTTGCACTGGTAAGCCACACGACATGTTGATAGTATAACGATATAAATAATATTTAGTACATGCTATATGTGAGATTCTCCTTCCAACTATTGTGCAGGAATTTTTTTATACAGCACTCCAATGATTTTTATTTTTATTATAATAAACTAGTTGGGGTACCCAGCTGTGCCCAGGTCTCTCTCTCCCCTCTAAAAATATGGCACTTGGGCTAACCTCGACTGGCCTTACACTCACGTACTCCCATGTATCATCTTGGAAAGTTAGATGAGGCTGTCCCAAAGTATCTGGCTTCCAATTTTGCCCCCCAAAATTCATAAAAGCATTAAACCATAGTAGATAACCTACTTTGTTGACAAGAAACCGAGAAGCCTCATCAATATTGATGTTTTCCTTGGCAGACGTCTCAAACCAACCACTGAAGCCTCGTTCACGGCAATAGTCGTCCATCCGAGCTGGGTTGTTCACGACGCCTTCCTTCGGCTGGTCACACTGTCAGTAAATTTACATTATTAGTTTATTTCTGTTGTGTTATATACTCTTTAATAACCTTTTTGGAAAAATTGTATGAGATCCAGAATACAAAATTTTGCACATACGAACGTGAAAATAGTATATGCATTGTAAAATGGAAAAAAATTGACAAATATTTTCAAATTCCAGCTAAAGCCCGGTGTATGTGAAAGTGAAAAAGGATCATTGCAAAGCGACAAAATCATCTCACACCTGAATCAGTTGTCATGCCAGGAAAGGCTGATAAATTCAATAAAAACAACTTTGCAAACCAGACATGACAGAGCTGATCTCACCGAGACCTTTACAATACTGAACACATTAATATCAGCAACCTTTGGAAATCACGTTTCTCTGAACCCTTAAACACCAATGTACAATTATTATGTCATCAGATAATAATAGCGAGAGAAATATAAAATCAAATCATAGGTATTATATCTGAAAGCCAATTCTCATAAGATTCTATACGGAAAAGCTTTAACGTTGTATGGTGTTTTGGTCTCAGAACAGCCCGTCCTCCTAAGGTTTCCCAACGTCAAGAAAATGGTAAAGTGTTCTCTCCTAACCTACCAGAGGACCCAAAACAGAAAACGGGACAGTATGTCACTTTCACGAGCTGCTTCCATCTTTAAGTACGACAGTTTTTGGCCTTATGTAACGCCTACGATCGAAATACGACGTTCTTTGTAAGAGGACAGACTGCTTAGAAAACCCCCTCATATGTCAATTTCCATAGGCCGTTGTCTAATGTTTGAATGAGAAAACCACATACATATGTATGTTACCTCCTACATTCGTAGGGAGCCGGTCGGCCGAGCGGACAGCACGCTGGACTTGTGATCCTGTGGTTCTGGGTTCGATCCCAGGCGCCGGCGAGAAACAATGGAAAGCGTTTCTTTCACCCTGTGCCCCTGCTACCTAGCAGTAAAATAGGTACCTGGGTGTTAGTCAGCTGTCACGGGCTGCTTCCTGGGAGTGGAGGCCTGGTCGAGGACCGGGCCGCGGGGACACTAAAAAGCCCCGAAATCATCTCAAGATAACCTCAAGATATATACATTTATGCAATATTTTGATCTCTCCGAACACTTTATCACCATCATCATAGCTTTTTAAATACCTTCTCCTAAAAGTTACGAGGCCTTGTAACTTCCCTACAATGCAACTCAATCAATAATAATGGATTAACACAGTTGCAAACCTTGTTAGCCAGAAGCACTGTAGGAATGGGCGACCCATCAGCCAGGGTAACCTTGGTGTCGAGGTCTGTCTTCCATTTGGCCACAGCATCGAAGGTTTGGGCCCGTGTCACGTCGAACACCACAAAGGCTCCAACTGCTTCTTTATAGTACACTCTCGTCATATTTCCAAATCTCTCTTGACCTGAAGAACAAAATGTTTTACGCTGGGATAAAATGGTTAAATTGTATTCTTATAAGATGTGGAGAGTACAGTAACTCGCGTCATAAAATGAGGTCTAAGGTAATGGGTAAAGAGGAGGAGGATCTAAGCGCTTTCCCCAGATAGGGAGGGTAGGTAAGCAAAAGGCAAGCTTGGTACGCATAACCATTGTAAATCTTAAGCACAGAAGGAAGATATTTAGAAATGCATAAAACCTAAATAAAAGTATGTTGAAGTAACGAGCAAAAGTGTGCGTTTATCTTCAGGAAGAATATCTATGATATCTGCAGGCGATGAGTCACAATAACGTGGCTGAAGTATGTTGACCAGACCACACACTAGAAGTTGAAGGGACGACGACGTTTCGGTCCGCCCTGGACCATTCTCAAGTCGATTGTGAATCACTTCAACTTCTAGTGTGTGGTCTGGTCAACATCTATGATATCTTTCACTCTACTATAGCAGCTTTCTTGAATATTAGAGTCACATTCTAACGCGATAAACACATACAACATTTATATCAACATTTCCTCCTGAAACTGCTCCACGATATATTCCTCTAAATCACTTCTCCCTAACAGGGTAAAGTTAAAAAAATCATTTATTTCTAAACAGTTTACATCAAATGCTCTAAAATGGTCTCTCACCTGCGATATCCCAGAGCTGAAGACGAATGACAGTGTTGCTATCCCAATTTAGAACCTTAAGTGCAAAGTCCACACCGATGGTGGCTCTGTAGTGCTGACTGAAGAACTGGTGAACATACCGCTTGATGATTGAGGTCTTGCCAGTACCAAGTTCTCCAATCACCAAGATCTTGTATAGATGCTCACGCTTGTCTGCGCTCGACGTGGCCTGCAGTCACAATAATATTATCAGTATCACGATGCAGGCGAGGAGTCACAATAACCTGGCTGAAATATGTTGGCCAAACCACACGCTAGAAAGTGAAGGGACGACGACGTTTCGGTCTGTCCTGGACCATTCTCAAGTCGACCGAAACGTCGTCGTCCCTTCACTTTCTAGGTGTGGTTTAGTCAACAGCATCAAGATAATTGTTGTTGTTTATATGGATTTAAAGACGTCATTCATCTGTTGTAACGCACGGGGGGGGGGGGGGCCTGGTAGCCTGGTGGATAGCGTGCAGGACTCGTAATTCTGTGGCGCGGGTTCGATTCCCGCACCAGGCAGAAACAAATGGGCAAAGTTTCTTTCACCCTGAATGCCCCTGTTACCTAGCAGTAAATAGGTACCTGAAAGTTAGTCAGCTATCACGGGCTGCTTCCTTGGGTGTGTGTGTGGTGTGGAGAAAAAAAGTAGTTAGTAAACAGTTGATTGACAGTTGAAAGGCGGGGCGAAAGATCAAAGCTCAACCCCCGCAAACACAACTAGGTAAATACCACTAGGTGAATACGGTGTACTCAAAAAATATATTTTCCTTATATATAATTGAATACTATTATACATTAGAATTTTGCGTATAGTAAGACATCTGCTAGGTTAGCTTAGTCTACCATAAGTTAGGCTAGGCGTAGGTTAGGTTAGGTTAGGTTAGGTTAGGTTAGGTTAGGTATTCAGATTGTGTTGTCAGTTACTATGTTTTGTAGAATTTGTAGTACACGAGGGAGACAATTACGGAGGTGTGATAGGAACAGAAGGCGTGTGTGAAGCAGTGTTCGAAAACAGCTTGAACATGCAGGCGATGAGTCACAATAACGTGGCTGAAGTATGTTGACCAGACCACACACTAGAAATTGAAGGGACGACGACGTTTCGGTCCGTCCTGGACCATTCTCAAGTCGATTGTGAATGGTCAATCGACTTGAGAATGGTCCAGGACAGACCGAAACGTCGTCGTCCCTTCAATTTCTAGTGTGTGGTCTGGTCAGCTTGAACATCATCCCTTGTGAATCGTAAAATTAAACTTGTTGCTGTTATAGCTTTCCATAAACATAGTGCCTTGCTTAGATCTTATACCTTATACCCTTGGATGCTATGGGAACATACCCATACGCCTGAGGGGTATAAGAACATACCCAATGCCCCTGGAGGGAATGAAAACAAACCTAATGCCCTTGTAGGGTGAAAGAACATCTCTCATGCCCCTAGGGGCTATACACCCAAGCCCCTGGAGGGTATAAAAACATGCTTCATGCCAATGGAGGTTATAGGAGTATACCCATGCTCCTATAGGGAATAAAAACATGTCTCATGCCCCTGGAGGCTATGGGAACATACCACAAGTCCCTAGGGGCTAAATGAATATATCCCATACCCCATGGAGGGTATGAGAACTGTATGCTGAATCTCTTGTTTACAGTTAACATTGCTAATAGCTTTTTACCCTTAACATTGCTAATAGCTCGTTTACACTTAACATTGCTAATAGCTTGTAAACACTTAACATTGATGTATCTCTTGTTTACACGTTGCTTTATCTCTTGTTTACACGTTGCTTTATCTCTTGTTTACACTTTGCTGTATCTCTTGTTTACACTTTGCTGTATCTCTTGTTTACACTTTGCTGTATCTCTTGTTTACACGTTGCTTTATCTCTTGTTTACACTTTGCTGTATCTCTTGTTTACACGTTGCTTTATCTCTTGTTTACACTTTGCTGTATCTCTTGTTTACACGTTGCTTTATCTCTTGTTTACACGTTGCTTTATCTCTTGTTTACACTTTGCTGTATCTCTTGTTTACACTTTGCTGTATCTCTTGTTTACACGTTGCTTTATCTCTTGTTTACACTTTGCTGTATCTCTTGTTTACACTTAACATTGCTAATAGCTTGTTTACACGTTGCTGTATCTCTTGTTTACACTTAACATTGCTAATAGCTTGTTTACACTTTGCTGTATCTCTTGTTTACACGTTGCTGTATGTCTTGTTTACACTTAACATTGCTGTATTTGTGGTGGAGGATGATAGGAAAAGAATATTAATATAGCAGTGGGAAATAGTTTCAAGGTATTCTATAAGGAGAGAGGCAAGACCAGGAAGGAGATTAGATCCCACAGCGACTCCGAATGGTCGACATAAAAATTTACCATCGAAAGAGAAGGAGTTAACACAGAGTCCAGCGAGATCGAGGAAGACAGCAGATGGAAGCGGGAGATGAAGAAGGCTCTCAGTCGCCTTCTGATTAAGAGAATTTGTAAACAGAGAATCAACAAACAGGAGGACTGGAGGTGCAATCTGTCGATGGAGTCTTGAGAGTGGCGAAGGAGGGCAAGGAAAAGTACCAAGATAAGGAGTGAGAGTTTTGGCACGCCAAGAGGCAAGAGGATAGCCAACAGAGGCTCTTGAAGACATAACAGGTCGAAGAGGAGCACCAGGCTTGTATGATTTAGATAGACCATAGATATAAGGAAGAAAAGGGGGCAAAATGACACGGGGGAATGCTTAGCGAGATCAAAGTCTGGAGGATGGAGACTAGAGTTTACATTTAATGGAGATTTTTAAGGGTAAAAGTTATTTTGTGGGAAAAGTTGGTGGGTATATGAGTAATGTGGAGGTTAGTGGGAAAGTGGGGGTTAGGGGGAGGGGGATGATGGGTAGATTTGTTTACTAAACTACCCACCCTCTTTATCACAGACTTTAATTTTGCTAACTTCCGCCATTGTGTCAACACATATTACCACACATAACAAACACTATTCACCATTCCCAACAACCACCAATACCACCATCACAACCCACAACAACTACCGTCACCACTCATAACAATCCCCTTCATAACTCACAGTTACAATCACCACCCACAACTAGTCACCAAACACTACTCTGCATGCGAACACCTTACATTGTGTAGCTACGAACGTACGACAAGCAGAACTAACAAGTAAGCAGGTTGCCATGTCCACAACGGTAAACAAAAGCAGCTACAAGCATAATAATATCCACCATCTGCCGAGGCGCAGATATCATCTGGCGCTTACGGCACTAGATACGGAAGGGGAGCAGCAGCAGCGGGCAGATACGTCACCTCAGGTGAGGCTCACAGCTATACGCCGTACGTGGCAAAATCACCATCAGAAACCCTACCCAAGAACCGCTGGTGTGCCCTGACGACTCCATCAGAGGGTTGTGTTCGCTGCGTGACCGGTCACCTTCGGCGGTTATCCATGGCTCACCACCATGGCCCTCAGGGCCTGATGGGGGAGTAGGCGTGCCAGGGGCCACCACCACCGGTTCAATTGTCGACAACGCATCCACACTAACACCCTCTGACGTCTTTTCCATGCGTTTGGCTTCCTTTTCCTGCGGCATGACGGTGGGTGGCGTGGGTGGAGGCGAGGTGTCGCCGCCACGCTCGGAAACTGGCGGCTGGTTGTCTAACTGGGATGTAATGGTCTCACTGGAAAGACGTTTAGTAAGGACGGGACTGGAGGATTTCGATCTAATAGGCGAATTGGAGATGGTGCTTGTATCAAGCGGTTTCTCCGTCACATGAGAGGGGGAGACGAGTGGGGTGGTGGCCGTGTAAGCGGATGCCAGAGACCTCGGGTACCTGTCATTGAAATCAGGGGACGGGGAATCAATTGCTTTTGGGGATTCTTTTTCATCGGGGACGACATTAACTGCCGTTCTCTCTCCAGAAGTTACCTTAGTTGGTGATGGTTTGTCATTAGGTGGCTCCGCAGACTCCGTTTTTTCTACTGCAGACGATGTTTCTTCTGCAGACACAATCTGGTCACCTGCCACATCAACACCGGGATTGGATTTATCTTCAGCAGTTGGCTCTTGTGCAAGTATTTCCGCATTTGCCGTCCAGTTCTTGAAAAACTGGACGTTGGAGATGAAGGAGCGGAAGGAAGGGTCCATGGAGTCTGTTGAGGCGGCGTCGTCGGGGTTGGTTACATCAGCCTCTGTGGTTAAGGGGTCGTTATCATCTTTCACTGTACCCTCCTTCACCTCCGCCTTTCTCTCTGGTGAAGCAGACGTTGCGACCACATCGGTGCTGACGAGCGACGCATCAGTGGCGAGAGAAGACGTTGCCGACGCATTGCTTACAATAGAAATTTTCGATCCAGACTCAGATTTTTGCTTCTTGTCCTTACGAGCGAGAAAACTTCCAAATTTGCTCTTTTCCTTCTTCCTTTCTTCCTTTTCATCTCCTTTCTTAGCATCATCTTCGATTTTAGAACTCTTGTTAGACACTGGAGAAGGTGTCTTGCTGCTGTCCGCTGATCCTTTCGGAGATGAAGAGCCATTGAGTCGTTCGTGAGTCGCCGGGCGGGTGTCCTGTTTTTCTCCACCTTCCTCAGGCTGCTCTGTCTCCTTATCTGCCTGAATAGCGCCGCTTTTTACAAGAGCTGGGCTATTTGGAGCGCTGGGTTCAGACTCTAAGTAAAATTCTTGCTCCGTGTCGCTGGCCACTCCTGTACCTGGGGAACTAAGTCCACCTTCCAATGGCTTCTTTTGTTGTCGCAATTTTCGGCCTGTCTTACGGCCCTTCCGGAAAGTAGACATGAGTCCCTTTTTCTTCTTGTCGGCATCTTCCACTAGTTTGGGAGAGGAAGGTCCATCTACGGCACTCATACTTACACTATTTACTGCTTCCTTTCCTAGTTGAGACAAGCGTAACGATAGGCGGTTGCGTCTTGCTACCACGCTAGCGGCGTCTTGTGGTAAGGCCTCAGGTTGACGAGACCCAGCGTGGGAGAGGTCAGGGCAACTTGTGTATTCCCACGACTCGTAGTCCCTTTCCTCAATAGAGGCGCGAAAACTGCCAGGATGTATGTATAGACTATTGTGGCGTTCTAATGGGCTCGTGTAGCCTTTTGTCTCATTAGGAATATCGATGCTTAACGATGACCATTTGGAAGCTCGAGGAGTGACGATTGACTGGGCAGAGTCAAAGAGAGTATTTTCACTATGAAACACAGAATTCACAAGGGACGAAACACTGTCATTGCGGAGAGTCGTGCCGAAGGACTGCACTGAATAAAATGAACCAGTATCACTGTCCAACGTTACAGCAGTATCAGATTCGTCTTCGGAATCGAGCACACTGTCGCTGAAGCTTTTCTGAGATGTGACAGAGTGTTCAGTACGTAGACTGTGGTCAGTGGGGGACTTTCTCGCCTCCTTCAGGCTGTTGCTAAACGGTTCGACGTTGTGTGGCTCTGCAGGCACCGCCTCCAGAGACTCCTGACTAAGGTGGTGTGCTCGAGCAGTTACCAGCCAGGCATCAGCACCAACACTGGACGCTCCAACGGTGGAAGGTTCTTCGGTTATGTCGCTAAGAATGGAGCTCATCACTTCCCCCCGTCAGTGACACTCACTAGTGACCTGAGCCTGACGCGCGTGCTGCGACACCATTCCTGCCCAACACTCTTATGGGAGCAGGTCAGGGGGCCCCGCCAAGAGCCCTGACCCCCACACTGTGATTAGAAATCATTGTACACACCACTGATACCAATCCCCGGAGCCGCGACACGCACAAACGACAGCAAGCCAATCATAGGTCACGTAGCATGACAATAGTTCTGCTGGTTCACTTCACAAGCTCATTGTGACCTTCGCCCTGGCCGTCTGGAGGCTGGGCGTGTGTTCACGAAGGACGTTCTGATAATTAGAAGCCAAGAAGTGCCAAGATGACGAGGCTGGAGACGGAGTAAGCGGGAGAGAGGATGACCCTACACGTACGTCAGGTGGGCGCTGCTCGAGTGAGGGCGGGACGGAGGTGTGGCCGGGGGGGTGTGGCCGGGGGGGTGTGGCCAGGCTTCCTTACCCCCCACTCAGGCACACGCGCGCACGCACACACACACACGCGCGCACGCACACACACACACACACACACACACACACACACACACACACACACACACACACACACACACACACACACACACACACACACACACACACCTGTCTCCTGAAGTCCATATCAAAAGAATAACATCGACGCCGTATGCGAGGCTGGCTAACTTCAAAACTGCCTTCAGGAACCTGTGTAAGGAATCCTTCAGAACCTTGTATACCACATATGTAAGACCAATCCTGGAATATGCGGCCCTAGCATGGAGCCCGTATCTTGTCAAGCACAAGAAGCTGGTAAAATTTCAGAGGTATGCCACTAGGCTAGTCCCAGAACTAAGAGACATGAGTTACGAGGAAAGGCTGCGTGAAATGCCCATCACGTCGCTGAAAGACAAGAGAGCTCGGGGAGACATGATCACTACCTACAAAATTCTCAAAGGAATTGACAGAGTAAATAAAGACAAATTGTTTAACACGGGTGGTACGCGAACAAGGGGACACAGGTGGAAACTGAGTACCCACATGAACCACAGGGACGTTAGAAAGAATCTTTTCAGTGTCAGAGTAGTTAACGGATGGAATGCATTAGGCAGCGATGTGGTGGAGGCTGACTCCATACACAGTTTCAAGTGCAGATATAATAGAGCCCAGTAGGCTCAGGAACTTGTACACCTGTTGATTGACAGTTGAAAGGCGGGACCAACGAGCCAGAGCTCAACCCCCCCCATCCCCCCCCCCCCACCCGTGCTCAAATAACATACGCATACAGTCTCGCGGTTGAATGGATAGCGCTTGGGAGGTCTTAGTTTTTTCACCTAATGGGTCTGTTCACCTAGCGCAAATAGGCACCTGGGGACGTAGACAGCTACTGCGCACTCCATCCTGGAAAAGTGTGACTGTACTCACCTAGTTGTACTCACCTAGTTGTGTCTGCAGGATCGAGCATTGACTCTTGGATCCCGCCTTTCGAGCATCGGTTGTTTACAGCAATGACTCCTGTCCCATTTCCCTATCATACCTGGTTTTAAAATTATGAATAGTATTTGCTTTGTATTTGTGTGTGTGTGTGTGTGTGTGTGTGTGTGTGTGTGTGTGTGTGTGTGTGTGTGTGTGTGTGTGTGTGTGTGTGTGTGTGTGTGTGTGTGTGTGTGTGTGTGCGCGTGTGTGTGTGTACTTGTGCTTGAGTGCAGGGAGGATTAACTCTAGGGAACTGACTCTTCACTTTAAGATATCTAGAGCCGTCTCCATATATCTCTGCCTCTCCGTTTTCTATAGCTCTTTCGTATCTATTTTAAAAGCTGTGGACTAAACCAGACTCATATTAGCATTATTTACAACTAGTACACAAGAGAAGTATTGCTTTATACATGTTACTAATATGAGTTTGCTGTTAAGTTTCCTGTAGTCCGACTTGTCATCTTCCTGCTGCAACACTGTCCAATATATCTCAGTATCTCTTACGTCGTAGTCATGTCTCATCTGGATCTTCTTTCCTCCATTCAAACTAATGATTTCTTATAGATTGTCCTAGCACTTTAGATCTCGTACTTACAACCTCAGCTTTGTGGCAGATATTTGAATCTTCTTGTGTTTCACTCTGTGTTGAGTGGCAGTGTTGCTTTGTCATGGGCCGCGTTTAGTGTGTTCCAAGACTCTTTGTTTAAGTTGCTTATGACTGTTTTCCTTTTCTTTGGAGATGTTTAATATTTTTATTATTCTCAACTTCTTCCATTTTTTTCTTTTCAGATATTAGTCTGTCGTAAAATTCAGGTAGTGTGTTAGGCCCGCTGCTCCTGTGTGAATCAGTGTTATGAGTCATTATGAGTCAAGTGCTCAGTTATGAGTCATTTTGGTCTCCAGGTGATGCACCACGCAATGTCTGATTATTTTCTATTATACCGTGTAGGGGGGACTTGTAACACATCACCTCATTCCCGTCTCTGGCTTTCCCTTCCACGTGTCTTCGAAGGTTTCTTGTTGTTTAGGTTCTGTTGTCTATAGTGTGAGTGACTTGCATAGTGTTCCCGTTCTTATAGTAACCTTGGATATGTATGAGCTAGATCCACTGACTCTGTAATTAGATTAACACTAAAAGACTTGCATATACCCCCCTTTTACACCACAATGTTATGTAGTCTGTCCAATGGTATTACTCCTTCTAGATATTTTACCTCGTCCTTAAACAGACGCATATTACAACGCTCTCAAAGATCACATTTACGTACATCTTTCAAACTAATGCAGAACCACCAACTCTTCATTCACCTCATCCATCTTGGTATATAAGTCAAACCATCTAATATGTATCGAGTTACAGCCCCGCTCCTGTGCAAGGTAAGTCCCCTACGGGCTTACCATAGCCAGTGCTACTTGGAAAACTTCTTGTTCCCAGTGGCTGAATCTTAAACAGCAACATCTGTAGGAGTTGAGGAGAACTTCTGACTTGGCCGAGTTAGCAAGGTTCGAACCATCTGATTATTCAAAAGTTTCTTTACCCTTTTTTTCTCAATATCTTCGCTTTAATTTAACAAAAATGATCAGGATATTGATGTATTTGAATGATTAATTAAACTGTTATTTAACGTTTGCCGAGTTTTACAAAACTAAGGCAGTACTGAGGTTAGGTGACTGAGGTTAGTACTGAGTACTGAGTACTGAGGTTAGTACTGAGGTCAG